>NC_059327.1:76745352-77117852 GCF_018350155.1 Leopardus geoffroyi | reverse complement strand
GAACATTTCTCAAATTGTTTGGTCATGGAACCTTTTCATGCAGAATATCCTATTAATATCCCCTTAGACTGATGTTCTATAAAATGCTGCCCTAAAGACAATTGCTTAGATGTTATCACTTAGTCAAATATAGTTAGTATCTAACTATGTACCAGACTCTGGGATAAGTGGAAGGCATACAACAGGTGACAGTGTCCTCAAAAAGAGCAGCGAAGAATGATGAAATACAATGTGATAGAGTAAGTACGAGGTGCTGTGAAAGAATGTAAGAGGGGTACCCAACCCACATGTGGCAGGGAAAGCCACTTGAAGGAAGCATTAGGGTTCATTCATTTTGCGAAAATGTCTTCTAGAATGGAGGATACAACTGTGAATAAGATCAGGTCTCTGTTCTCATGAAGGTTGAATACCATTGGAGGAAGGCAGATAATAAGTAAATAATTTAAAATGTTTGATACGGAAAAGTGCTCTGACGAAGATGAAGAAGGTAGCTGAAGTTGGGTTGACAAGAAATTTGGGTTTTGTCACTTGTGGGCACTGAGAGAACAATTATGTCATTGAGTTTTGACCCCACCCCATCAATCAGGGACCATAGAAGCTGGATGAGGAAGGAAGCCAAGTCTAGAAGAATCCCATAGAAGGTGGAAGGAGTGTGGTTAAGGGACTAACATTCCAGAGATCAATGGATACATGTAGTAGGACTGGGAGAGAAGAACAGGAAGTTTGTGGTCATGGGAGATGTTTTAAGGATTCATAAGTGGGTCCCTCTGAATGATAATGTCCAAGATGTGGCAGTGGTCTAGGGTGGCCAAAGAACTGTGGCAGTACTGGCTACAATGGAGCTGAATAGGTTGTTCTGACTGTCAATTTAGTCACAATATCACCCAAGAAAATAGAAATACTTGGGATGGAGATGCCATGAACCCAGGTCTAAAACCTTTGGAGGAAGAAAGGAATGCCAGAACTGGGAAATACAAAGTGGTGTAACTAGGTGATGAGAGACTCAAAGGAATAGGGCATTACAAAAAATAAGGGTAGAGACGTGATTGGAAAAGTTACTGTGAGTGGGCAGTAGCAGATGCTTCCTTCTTACTCTGACTCTGAGAGGAAATGGGGTCTAGGGCAAGGAGCAGCCTCCAGGGATCCTGGAATGTGGTTTCACAGATCGGCCTTGTTTCTAGAGAGGCTGTAGCGACTTTTCCATGTAGTTAGCAACTGGTAGACACCAAACTTAATCTTCTGGCTACGTCACTTTATCTTAGTGCATTTTATCTTAGGCGCCTAGATGTAAAAGCTACAAGATAAAAAGTAATTACAAGTACATCAAGCAACCAAAGAAATACTTCTTTCATGAGTGCTTTTGGTACTGTATCTACTGTGTGGAGTTGAGTACATAATGAACCAAGCTTCTGGATTTTCATGCAGATAGTTTTTGAATTATGGACACCAGATATTTGAAAAGTTAACTTATTCACCAAATGATTGCTCCCAGATCTCCATCTGTGACCACGTTTACCTCCCCATCCCCTGTTCCCATACTCCTGTCAGGTTCCTCTTGTCCCTTCCATCCTGCCTTGGTCCTGACAATGGCTAGAAGTTTTGCAGGAAACCCAAGCCTATACCTCACCCGTGGAGACCTTTGAGAGGTCATTGCTTCAAATACATTTTCCTTTGAGTCATTCTGAGAGATACTGGTGCTGGAGTGGTTTAATTTAGAGATTAAGAATGAGGGCTTTGGGGGCACCAGGGTACTTTAGAGATTAAGAGTGAGGGCTTTGGGGGCACCAGGGTACTTTAGAGATTAAGAGTGAGGGCTTTGGGGGCACTTGGGTGGCTCAGTTAAGCAACCAACTCTTGATTTCTGCTCAGGTCATGATTCCAGGGTTGTAGGATCGAGCCTCACACTCAGGGTAGCCTGCTTGGGATTCTCTCCCTCTCTTTCTCTCTGTCTGTCTTTCTGCCCCACTCATGCTCGTTCTCTCTCTCTCTCTCTCTCTCTCTAAAATAGAAAGAAGGAAGGAAAGAAAGAGGGCTTTGTAGTTGGACAGACATGAATTTGATTCCTGGAGCCACTTTTTATTAATGGCGTGACCTTCATCAAAGTACTTATTAACCTTATTGTTTTCTTTTCTGAATGTGAATGAAGATTTATGTTAAAGTATTTAGCACAGGGCTAACACATGGTACTTGACTGACAAATTGTAGTGGTTCTCATTAGCATTTCCATAGGTTCTGGGAACCATCATTGTAAAATGCACCTGGAATTGACTGCGTTTGGTGGGGAGGGATATTTGGAATCTGTTATCCCAGCAGGAGTAGATTGATTCTTGACATTCTTCACTGTGAACTTGACATGCCTTAAGACCCAGTCTCATACAGATTTTAAAGGCCTACCTAAGAGGGAAAGTGAGGCAAAATCTGGACTTTAAATAGCCTGGCCCTTAATCTTTTGGGACTGTCAATTAAGGGTTCTTAACCTTAGCTACATCTCAAGCATCTGTGAAGATCTAAGCATCTTCACATCTAAGCATCTGTGAGGCGTAAAAAAATATATTCATAGGCTTCATACCCTAGGAGATTTTCATTTATAGGCCTGGGGTAGGGCCTGTACAAATGATTTTAAAATATATATAAATAAGTGCATGAACTGGTGAAGTTAGAAGGTAGGATTAATAATTAAAACTTCCCAAAGCTGTTGGGATTAGGTAAGGTAATTGGTGAAATTGCCTCGCATGTTACTGAAATTCAGAATTTGTGTTAGTTATCTTTTGTTGCATAATAAATCACCCCAAACTCGATGGTATTCAGAAGTAAGCATTTGTTTCTCACCCTTTAAATGTTGGCCGCAGCAGCTCTGCTGATCCCAGCTGAGCTGCAAGACAGCAGGGAATGGGGTGAGACTGGCCGGGACAACAGCCCACAGCTTTCCTCCACATGTCTCTCATCCTTCTTCAACTAGCCCCAACCTCATGGTATACCAGAAGCACAGGAAAGCAAATGGAAGTACACATGGCCTCTTGAAGCTTAAATTCAGAACATTACATCTGCCTCATTCTGTTGACCAAAGTGGCATATGGCCAAGAGATGGAGAATGTAGGACAGTCTATCACAGAAGTCTGAGACAGAAGTGAATGTTGAATGACTGCACATGAAAATAAATGCCTGTGAAGGACCTGTTCTACCTTAGGCTCAACTGGTAAAGTGCCAAGGAAAAGTGACCAGGAATTACCCACAGAAAAGGATTAATTATATTTATTAGTTATTCTAGGAGTTAAATAAGCTTTTAGGGGCCAGGATTTTGGAAACTTATCTCCATTTATAACTTTCCCTCCCCATAGGGAAATTTATACAGGATTTCAAATGAGTTTTGGAAAATTATTCATAAAATGTGAGCACCTGTATTTTCCATATTGCTTAAAGTCACACTCCATAATAAAATATGTTATAAAATGGTGTTATTAAACCCCTAAACCACATCCTTTTCAGCTACCATCTAATTATGATGTTTCATATCCAGGGAAACCTATGGGAATCCTTGCACATTGGATTTTAACATAGAGGAATTGGGTACTATATATGATACTTTGATTAGGGCAACATGGAATAGATTTGTATCTCTGCCCATTCTTCATTTGTAATGATATATACCCTTCACAAGTTCATTATTGATTTCAGACGTAATAAGTATGTGAAAGTAGCTTCAAGGTTATCAAATATCATAAACCAGTAATAAATAGGAGTAGTTTCTTTAAGAGCATAGAGAGTAAGCTTTGGGCTCCACAGCCAAATTATCTGGCTTGATTTCTGGCTTTGCCACCTAGTTGTGGGATGTAGGGCTAGATACATAATCTCCCTATGACTGTTCTTCCTTGTTTGAAAAGCAAATAAGACTCTTGCCTACCCTCTAAGGTATTGTGAGGATTCAGTGAGGTCTGGTGTATGTAAACCTCTTAGCTGGGCGCTGTGCCTGACCCTATTGTAAGTGCTCAGTAAAGGTTATATTTTTTTGCTACAGTAAATGGAATACAAATAAAGTTGCTATTTGACCAATTAAATGCTTAACAATTTTAAAGCAAGTATAAGATATGTGGTAAATTTTGTAAATTTAGGAATCTGAGTGGAAAAGTTTGAAGAGTTGTATCTGTTTTTGGATTTTTCAAGTCTTATTTAAGTGTGAGAATTATTTTGCAAAAAGAAATCAAACATTTATGGTGGACCTGCCACGTGTACAGAATGTGTTATACCTGGCAAATAACTTCAGATATGGTCTCCACCTTAAAAAACTAGCAAGTAGTTGGAAAAAACAAAAATGATCACATTTGAAGTGGTGCCAGCACTAAGAGATACAATGCAGACTAGGTGTGTAAAATGAGTGTCCAGAGTACTGAGCAGGTGCCAGTGAAATGATATCCTTAACTTGATAAGCATGTATTCAGACAACTGCTCAGTGGCAAGCCACAGCAGAGTGTGGTTATGTAGGAACTTACACAGGAATGCAGAATTAAGTGGTGATTTTACAAGGTGTTTGCAGTGGAAATGAGAATCCACAAAGGGAGAAGGGGAGTTTTGTAGTTGATGTTAACAGTGCTTCTGAAGACTCTGAAAGGGCTTCTTTGCAGGAGATTGCAGAAAAAAGCTAAGTCAGCACATGCTGTGGGTCTCCTTACAGAGTGAATGTAGTCATGCATCATTAACAACGAGGTGGTGTTGGCTGTTGCTGGGAGAGGCAGAAGCTGGCTTATTCAGGGTACGGTGGCTCTGCAGTGCCAAAGCTAATGCCGTTTTTTTTTTTTTTTTTTAAGCTTTAAATTAGTTAACATACAGTATAATATTAGTTTCAGGTGTACAATACAGTGATTCAGCGGTCATCCCATTTTTAACAACTATAGCTGACTGTTGAGCAACACGGGTTTGAACTGCATGGGTTCACTCATATGTGGATTTTTTAAAAAATACAGTACAGTACTATAAATGTATTTTCTCTTCCTTATGACTTTCTTAATAACATTTTCTTTTTCTCTTAATAACATTTTCTTTTCTGTATAATGAAGTGTATAATACATATACAAAATATATGTTAATCTGCTGTTTATGTTATCGGCAAGGCTTCTGGTCAAGAGTAGGTTAAAGTAAAGTTTTGGGGGGAGTCAAAAGTTATATGTGAATTTTCTTTTTTTTTCTTGGTAATGATTTTTATTATTTTTAATATAATTTATTGTCAGGGTAGCTAACATACAGTGTATTCAGTGTGCTCTTGGCTTCAGGAGTAGATTCCCATGATTCATTGCTTGCATACAACACCCACTGCTCATCCCAATGGATGAGGAGTGCCCTCCTCAATGCCCATCACCCATTTTCCCCTCTCCCCCACCCACCCCATCAACCCTCAATTTGTTCTCTGTATTTAAGAGTCTCTTATGGTTTGCCTCCCTCTTTATTTGAAACTATTTTTTCCCCTTTCCTTCCCCCCATGGTCTTCTGTTAAGTTTCTCAAATTCCACATATGAGTGAAAATGTGAATCTTTCTCTGACTTGTTTCACTTAGCATAATATCCTCCAGTTCCATCCATGTTGTTGCAGATGGCAAGATTTCATTCTTTCTCATTGCCAAGTAGTATTCCATTGTATATATAAACCACATCTTCTTTATCCATTCTTCAGTTGGTGGACATTTGGGCTCTTTCCATAATTTGGCTATTGTTGAAAGCACTGCTGTAAACATCGGGGTACATGTGCCCCTGTGCGTTAGCGCTCCTGTACCCTTTGGATAAATTCCTAGTAGACGTATTGCTGGGTTGTAGGGTGATTCTATTTTTAATTTTTTGAGGAACCTCCATACTGTTTTCCAGTGTGGCTGCACCAGTTTGCATTCCCACCAATAATGCAAGAGGGTTCTCCTTTCTCCACATCCTCACCAACATCTGTTGTTTCCTGAGTTATTAATTCCTGACCGATGTGAGGTGGTATCTCAATGTGGTTTTGATTTGTAAAGTTAATGCTGTTTTGAGCCAAGAGCATTTTCCATTATATTTGAGAATTACTGTCTTTGCAGTCTGTCTTTTTAATTTTTTTTTTAATTTGAGAGAGAGACAGAACATGTGTGTGAGCAGGGGAAGGGGCAGAGGGAGGGGAGAGAGACCAAGCACGCTTGCATACAGGAGAATGAATCCTAAGCAGGCTCCATGCTTACTGTGGAGCCCGATGCCAGGCTCAGTCTCGTGACCCTGGGATCATGACCTGAGCCGAAATCAAGACTCAGGTGCTCAACTGATGGATTGTGGTGCCCCACAATGTGTCTTTTTAAAAGTGTAATTTCAGAGTTTATATGAGATTCATTTTGTTTGCCTATTTCTTATCCAGGTGATATGGCTTGTAGGTACATTTATGGTAAATGTAACAGGGAAAATACTCATAGAATGTCATTGCTTAGTTATAGCTTAGCCTCATATATAGTCTGTAAAGGTGGGTATTGGTCTTTATCTCAATATGGCAAAAAAAAAAAAATGAAGCTTTAATGAACTAGTGTATGTAACAGAATCAAGGACTCTAGTAATAAGTCAAAGAGAGGAATGTAGAATATAGTTTTCCCTTTGTAAGAAAAAAATGTAAACATAACAGATTTTTTCATGAAGTATATTAAAGTAACTCAAAACAAATTCTAAGACTAAACAGAAAAGTGATGATTTGTTAGTTTATCTTCTCTATTTTTTTTATATTGCTGTACTTTATTTCTTAGAATTCAAGCTCTGACAGAAGAAATAAGCCACTTTTTCACCTTGGTCTCCCCAGCTGATTGGAACTGAAGAGGAGATAAATATGTAATAGGCTTCCCCCTGCAAGAATAGAGGCTCCTCCTGTAATCCCAGGGGTCTCCAGGACTCAGAGCAACTGTGACGATGCCAGTGAAAGGGACCACATGGTTGAGGTCAGCATTGGTAATGCTGTGTGTCAGGCAGGAGGATGTGGCAGAGTCCCTCACAAAGACACTGCTTGGGAGAAATGGACTTTTTCACAAAAGATTTTGCAGGAGCCATGCAATATGTACTGACATATGTTCAAGGGTTGAAGATAAGGTACTCGTGAGAAATTTAATATATTCTGTTTATTCTTCCTGTTCTTTCCTGTTTGCTTTTCACAGGAATCCATGAAGGCACTGTTGCTTTATTATTTTTTTAATGTTCTTTGCTATAGTGAATCCTTTCAGATAGTAAGATGGGGAATGCTGTAAAGAGGTTAAAACAGGTTAAAATAATTTTTTAAATGTATTCTTTAAGTTTATTTATTTTGAGAGAGCATACATGAGCCAGGGGAGGGGGCAGAGAATCCCAAGCAATCTCTACACTAACAGAGCCTGGAGCTTGTACTCATAAACGAGGAGATCATGACCTGAGCTGAAATCAAGAGTCAGACACTTAACTGACTGAGCCACCCAGGCACCCCTGGAGGTTAGAAGAATTTATTGATAATAACAATGAAATGATTAGGACTACTAAATAAGTATACTAGATTATAGCAAGCATTGTAATATTTGTGTCCCTAAGGGTTTTCAGAACTTTTGCAGAATGTGTAGAGAAATTGGATGGGCAACTTCTTTATTGTTAAGATTTTTAAAGTGTTTATCTATAAAGCTTCTACCTGGTCAGGGGAAAGAATGCCCACTCTAACTCATTCTCTCCCTTAAAACATGCAGATTCAGCTAATCAGCTATTTCATTTTTAGTTTTGAAACCAGACTACAAACTGTGTGTGGCTTTGGATGTTCTGTTTTTGTGGTGGCAGAAGTTGGCATGGCATCTCCTTAGCCTGAGAATTTTAATTCCATAATATTTCCAATTCTTAACACTAGGCAGTATTTCACTAACTTCTCTGAAATCTAATCTTATAAAAGTCCTAGGATGATTCATGCTAGCCTTCCTTCTCCAGATCATGACTCATTTTTAAAGTTGTATTGGAAAAGCTTTTGTAAGTTAAGGTGAAATATTTAGAGTTTGGCACTTGGCTGTTTCCCCAAATACTCATTTGGTCTCTGCCAGCAGTGAGTGTGATGACAGGGTCAGATTTTATTTCTCAGGTGTTCCTGTTGGTGTTTCATTTTGCAGATCTAAGTAGGGGGTTAGAAGGGAGTGCTGAAACAGAAGAATAAGCCTTTGGTTCTTATGAGATGGAAACCATTCCGAGACACCTGGTGCATAGGGTTTTGTTCATTTCTTAGCATTTGGCTCTTACCATTTTATCAGCATCTTTACGAGACCAGTCCTCTGGGAATATTCATTGTCTCTTCATACAGTTCTCATTGAATGTATCTAGACAGATCATGGCACAAAGAAGAATTCTAAAGACATTAAGGCTTAGAGAGTGATAAATTTGAGATACATATCCATTTCTTGGCAGAAAGATGTGAAAGAAAGTATGACATCACAGCAAATGCAAACTACTTTATAAAGGTCTGAAGGATGCCTTTGAAACATTTTTTGTTTGTGTGATTTGTTAACTTTGTTCTCCAAGACAGGGACTCTTTCCCCAAGAGAGTAGCTTGAATTCATGCTCGGGAGTATAGTTATTGTGGTGAACCATACAGCTGTAATTATAACACGCTGGATTGGCTCAAACCCTCATTTGAGGTTTAATGCTTGACATGTTAAATGCTTCAGCCTTCTCTTAGGAAAATTTCTGTAACAATGAAATCATACTATGTTAAGTTCACCTATGTTAGAATCTTTCTTTTAGAGGATCATGAAAGGTCTGAGGTTTTTTTCCCCCCATTAGTAATGAAACAAGTTTATGAACCTGTCATGAATGAAGCACAGTAATTATTTAGTGTAGTTTCCATTTAATCGCCTGCATTGCCAAATATTCTTCTCTGAATCTCTCTTTCATCACTCCCTTCTGACTCCATCTTTAGATCTGCAACCAATTTTCAGGAGCACATCTGTCATCATCTTGTATATAATTAACACAGTGTCTTAGGTGGTGTCATCTGAATTACTCAACAGGGATAATGATTGGGTAATTTGAGATGTCATAATTGACCCCAGATCTTCCTTCTCTGAAGGGTAATAGTAGATAATGGTTTCTAAGCCATTGCACCCTTTCAGTTGTATAGAATGTAAGACTGAAAAAAAAAAAAAAGAAGAAGAAAGAAATATAGTGTCTTCCTGGATGTTTTTAGTTTCTTTTCATTGTGATTTCGCATGCTAACCTTGTGCAGCATTCATTTTCCTCACTCATGTTCCAGATGAAAGTCCATTTGCTCTGGTATTTGTCAACATCAGAATTGACTTCAAGCATTTTATTTACAGAATCTATGCTGGAGTTAACAGCGAGCCAAGCTCCAGGGGAAAATAATCTATTAAATCAAGTATTTGCGCACCCCTGGATTCAAAGCTCTATGGTTAACAGACACAAAAGTCCCTAAGATGTGGTTCATAACTTCAATAAACTTAAGTTTGAATTGTCAAAATAAGTATAAAGAAGCAGTGTCAATAAGAACGACTAAATCCCCCAATTCTATGTAAGGTTTTTCTTAAGAGCCTTGGAAGGAAGTATTCCAGACAGTAAGATGAGACATTTCAAGGCATACTGACTCAGATTTTCTCTCTCTCCTTGGGGTTGCCTTTGATTTCCTTTGCGTCACCAAGTATGTAGTTACTTGGGAGGCAAATGGTTAGTGGTTATGGGAACAGACTATGGTTATGGGAGTTGCGGTGCTGGGCTGAAATCTTGGGCTGGTTACTTAATCTTTCTGAACCTGTGTTTTACTTGTAAGAGGGATGATAATGGAAACATCCTGGGAGAGTGCGTGATGCCCTAATAAGTGTTTAGGGAGTGTTAGCTGTTACTGCTTTAACACTGTTTTCCCTGTAAAGCCCAAGTATTAGCAAACATAATTGTTGTCATTCACTTTTGCCAACTGGGAGAGACTGGCATTGTAGGAAATGATTTTTTTTTTAATACTAAGGGAAGTGGGATGATAAAACAGATATACCTACCATGTGGCTAGGTGGTCTTTAGCTACGTTATTGCACTTAATTCTTATGACAGATATAAAGAGATAAAGGTAGCCTTAGCCCAGTTTTATTGATAACAAAGTAACTTAACCTCTTTGAGCATCAGTTTCCCTTGGGTCACTCAGCTAATACGTAGTTAGAGCTGGAATGCTAAATCCTCATCTTTTCTTGCTCCAAAAGCTCATGTTTCTTCTATAATACCTTACAAAGTTAGCTATGAAATGACTCAAAAATACACAGTATTGCAGACTTGCAGCTATGGAATGAATAAGTCACAGGGATGAGGGATGAAGCATAGGGAGTATAGCCAATGGTATTATGGTGGCATTGTATGGTGACAGATGGTAGCTATCCCTGTGAGCACAGCATGACATGTGGACTTGTTTGAGTCACTGTGTTGTACATCTGAAATTAATGTAACATCGCTAACTATATATACTTCAATGAAAAATAAAATTTTAAAAAATAATTCAAAAATTCAGAGTATCAAAACATTCTACCAAAAGAGAATATTCTATCAAAAATGCAAAAAGTATCAAAGTTTCTGAGACTTCTGATCCCGAAGAGCTCGTACGAACTTCACATGCAAAATTAATTTATTCAAATATTTGGAGATAAAACTTTGAGCAAAAAAGATTCCTACTTCCTAGCTTCCTGTTCGTCTTCAATTAGTGAAGGCCACCTGGTTACCTGCCATAGTTGATGTCCAAGGGCCCTTGATCCATTCTGAGGTAAAACTGATGAGATGCCTAACCTGTGGGAGAAAAGCAGCATTTGTTTGAGAGTGTGTTTCAAGACCAACATCAGCATCACTTGGAAGTTTTCACAAAGCTGGAATCTCAGGTTCAACCTCTGCTCTCTTGCATCAGAATCTACATTTTCCCAAAGTCTCCAACTGCTTTGTACACACAGATTTTAGAGTCACTGCTTTAGAAAGCAATGCAAGAGAAAACTGTCAACAGATTACTTTGCCCATTGTAGTGATTATAAATTCCCAAGAGAAGAATACAAAAACATAGTTGCTTACCTAGATGAATTTATAAACTACTCAGTGAGCACTCTGGTGTAGCAGCTGAAAGCTCAGTTGTTCATTTGAGAGCTGGTTTCTTGGAGTGGGCCTGAGTCAAGTCCCAGTTCTCCTACATAGATGTGTAGTGTAAGCTTGGGCAAGTTCCTAGCAATGGAATGATGAGGCTACCATACATGGTCAGTGCTCAGCATAATACTTGCCATAGAGAGAGCCATCACTAGGTGGTGGCTGTTTACTGTCAAAGAAGCCTTAGGTGTGTGTAAGAGTTGTCTAACTTGATTAAAGTTCACATGGTTAGAATGTGGCATGATTTGGTGTCTTGGGGAAGGAAAATTAGTCATGTAGTGAAAGTAGGGTTTTAAGGCTTGGGTTCTAGCCACCACCAATCTGCTGCCTAACTTTGGGCAAGTGATGTAAGGCTCAGCTTCCCCATCTGCGAAATGGAGATAATGATACGTGTCATGCTCACCTGATACAGTTTCCTGTAGGTCAACTGAAATAATAAATATAAAATTGTGTTGTATACTGTAAGGCAGCAAAGTAGGAACTGATATTCTGAAGGCCCTTTTTGTATAGGGACCTACAGCCGAGGTATCTATGTAAAACTGGGTGAAAGAACAGATTAAAAGCAATTATTTCTTTTTCCTAATGTTTGTTTGTTTATTTTGAGGGAGAGGGAGAGAGCATGAGCAAGAGTAGGGACAGAGAGAGAATCCCAAGCAGGCTCCGCACGGTCAGCACAGAGCCTGATGTGGGTTCCATCTCAGAAGGTGTGAGATAGTGCCCTGAGCTGAAATCATGAGCGGACACTTAGCCGACTGAGCCACCCAGGTGCCCTGCAATGTGGGCAATGTTTATTGGTGAAGTATTGAAAACATATTTTATCAAATGATGAGTAGGGTAGTTGTGGAAATAGGGTGCCCTGGAAGGTAAACTGTGGCAGTGTTAAAAAGTTGCTCATGATAAGAACTGCAGTAGAAATCATCTTATTTTAATGTAATTCATCTAGTAGTTTATTGGTAAATCAAAAGTCTTAACCTGAAAAGATCATAAATTACACATACCTTTTTTTTCTCACCATGGTGAGTGTAATTATCATCTGTCACCATACAAAGTTATTATAGTATTATTGACTATATTCCTTATGTTGTACTTCTTATCCCCATGACTTATTTACTTTATAACTGGAAATTTTACTTCTTAAGTCCATAATATAAAAATTACAAGTACTTTTTATAGTAGATTTTAACTTAAAAAAGTGAATACACTTTGATTCACCAGATACTTGATGTAGAGCCAAGGTCTCTGCTTAGACTGTGATTAGCTGAATAAAGTTCTACCTCATCTCTCTTATATAAAACCACATCTACAATGCAGAGTTTGTAAATGCTAGTATAAGGTCTTTGGTTTAAGATGGAGACCTTAGATACCTGTAAGTCAATCTGAGGGCAGAATCCATTTAAACATTTAGCAGATCTCATCCCCCAAATCTAAGATGTTTTGAGAACATTTAATTCAGTAGAAGTTTATTTTAGTAACCTTTTTTTAAAATAAAAAAAATGTTTATTTATTTTTGAGAGAGACAGGGAGAATGCGCACACGCAAGTGGAAGAGGGGCAGAGGGAGAGGGAGACACAGAATCTAAAGTAGGCTCCAGGCTCTGAGCTGTCAGCACAGAGATGGACGCAGGGCTCAAACCCACAAACCGTGAGATCATGACCTGAGCCAAAGTCGGACACTTAACCAATGAGGCACCCAGGTGCCCTTTAGTAACCTTTTTTTTTCTTTAATTTTTTTTAATGTTTTTATTTCTTTTTGAGACAGAGAGAGACAGATCATGATCAGGGGAGGGGCAGAGAGAGAGGGAGACACAGAATCCAAAGCAGGCTCCAGGCTCTGAGCTGTCAGCACAGAGCCTGATGCAGGGCTTGAACTCACGGACTGTGAGATCATGACCTGAGCTGAAGTCAGACTCTTAACCGACTGAGCCACCCAGGTGCCCCAGTAGTAACTTGTCTTTATGGAGCTTTTCCAAATCATTCAAATTAATTTCCATTGAAAAGCTTTGTTTTCATACTGATATTTCTCCTAGTTATGTAACAGTTAAATTATATAATTTTAACAAGCACACCTGGTGTAAACAGGTTTGGGAAGAAATAGGACTGACTTACTACTGTGTATTAATCTTGCGTGGTGGAAGCTGATGAATTTGGGGTACCAGAAAGTAGCCCGTGAGCACCAAATGTTCAGTGTGTCATTTAGCCAGAATGTTTCACAGAAGAAACGGAGGACATAATGGAAAGAAAATCAGCAAGTTTTTATTGTAGCTTTGGCAACTGGATGTAAGATGCCTGGCATGAAGTGTTTGTTTTTGGTTTTGGGGGGATTTTTTTTTGCTTAATGTTTCGTGAAGACTAACTTAAAGTTATCCAAACATGTGCTGTTTCACAACATAAAAGCTTCTTTTCTCATGGGGCTGTTGTGATGTACACTTTGGAATTATGTTTAATACATAAAATCTGCACTGATTCTGGACTTCAGTACAAGAGATCTTGACAGGTTGGTTGGGGATGGAAACGAGGTAGTTTAGTGACTTTTAAAATGCTACCAAATTGTTCATCCAGTTCTTGTAAAACCAAGGGATGCAACTTTAGTATGAAGAAAACGACATTTTTAAATTGTGTTTTTAAATGAATGTTTTTTGTCTTTTTGTTCAAAGAACATTTTGACAAAGAGCGTAGTTGAAGTACACATGAGTGTATATGTAATATGCTGACCTCTCATAATCAAAGGGAGGTTTTTCCCTCCCTTAGAGTTCTAGTGTTTAATGGGAGGTTTAGCTAAGTGTGCTTGAGATTGGTTGTTTTTTTTTTTTTTTTTTAAAGAGCATTTTATATCTGTAACTCATGCATATTCTCACCTTTTGAGCAAGGTCAACATGATACTCTTTTACTCTCTAAAGTAGAGGAGATATGCCGTAGATTGACAGAGCCCTGCCTAGCCTGGGTGATGTCTGCAAGGGCCTTTACTCCTTAGTTTCTTTATCTGTAAAATGATAGAAGTAGGGCATTTTCATCCATAAAATGGGAATGACTATACCAACTCCTAAGGTGTGTCAGGATTAAGTGAGATATAACATATTAAAAGCATTTAGCACTGTGTTCAGTACAGAGTAAATGCTTGAAAAATGTGGCATTTATCATTTCAAAAATCCAGAGGTGATTGCTCTAGGCCTTTACCATTGAACCTGGCACTTCTGTTTATGTAGGGCTTAATGCCCTCTTGCTGAGTAGGAATACTTCCGGACACATTCTTCAGGACTGTCTCCTCCCATCTCCTGCCTTATACTCCAAAATAGACTGAACTTCTAAGTGATAGACTAATAACCGGTTGCCTTCATCTTGGCCTTTTTTTGGCTGGCCATTAATTACCTGTGAATCTTTCTCACCAGTCCTGTGGAGCTCTATGTGGGGACTTTTCTAACTAAAACGAAGGAAGGCAGTTCTAGTTTTATCTTTTTGACAAACCTCCAAATTGTTTTACAGAGAGGCTGCACCAGTTTGCACTCCCACCAAAATAGAACTCCCCCATGACCTAGCAATTGAACTACTAGGTATTTACCCAAAACACACAAAAATACTGATTCAAAGGGGCACATGCACCCCAATGTTTATAGCAGCACTATCAACAATAGCCAAATTATGAAGAGCCCAAATGTCCATTGACTGATAAATAGATAAAGAAGATATGGTGTATGTGTGTATGTATGTATGTATATATAATGGAATATTACTCAGCCATCAAAAATAATGAAATCTTGCCATTTGCAATGATGTGGGTGGAGCTAGAGTATATTACGTTAAGTGAAACAACTCAGAGAAAGACAAATACCATATGATTTCACTTATATGTGGACTTTAAGGAATGAAACCGAGTATAGGGGAAGGGAAAAAAAGAGAAGGAGGCAAACCATAAGAGACTCTTAACTATAAGAATAAACTGAGGGTTGATGGAGGGGTGGTGAGTGGGAGATGGACTAGATGGGTGATGGGCATTAAGGTGGGCATTTGTTATAGTGAGCACTGGGTGTTATGTAAGAGATGAATCACTAAATTCTACACATGAACCAATTTTACCATATATGTTAACTAACTAGAGATTAAGTAAAAAATTGAAATAAAAAAAAAGAAAAAGAAAACGAAGGAGGGCAGAGCTGGAAAGATTGGCCAGGCCTTTTTCCTTCCGTCTTCTCCTGCCCTTCTCAGCAGAGAGATAGTGGCTCCAGTCTTCCTGCTCCTAGTAGCCAGTGCCTGCCCTTGTGGGGAAGGGCTGTTTGGGTACATAGTGCCTCAGCACCTGCTGCTCTCCTGGTCTGCAGCTCTCCTCCTGCTCCCCAGGTTGTTTTTATTTTGCCTGTGTTCTGATTTTAGTTTGGCCAACTATATCATGAAGAAACTGTTGCCAACAGTTTCTTCTCTGCTGATATTTTCTCATCTTGCCAACATCATACCCCAACTATACAGGAAGGAGGGAAAACATTAACATATATGCAACCTTTCTTTCTGGAAAGAGTAGCCAACATAAAGAATTTGCAGAGGACTGAATGATTTGGGGATCTGGAGAAGCAGTTTTTTTTTTTTTTTTTTTGAGAGCACTTGTGTAAGCGGGGAGGGACAGAGGGAAAGGGAGAGCAAGAGAATCTCAAGCAGGCTCCATGCCCAACACAGAGCCTGACATGGGGCTCTATCTCAGGACTGTGGGATTATGATCTGAGCTGAAATCAAGAGTCAGACGCTCAACCCATTGAACCACCCAGGCACCCCTGGAGAAGCATCCTAATCAACATATCTGATTCCATGGAAAAGTCAAGACTTCAACTTGGATGTTTGGACAGTCCCATATAAACTATGCATGCTCAGAAAAGGATGAACTTGAATGAGGACAGCCTAGCTCCTTGCTGAGGCCACTGCCTTCCCTCTTCATTTTACTGCAGACAAGGACTATTGAATTAGTTACTTTGGAAGTCTAGGAAAACAGCACTTTGAATGTTTTATTCCTCAAGAAGTTTGAAATGGAAAATGTATCTCTAGATGAGACCTAAAAAGCTCCAGTGAAGTTTTATCAGTAATTAAGTTTGTTTGTTTTTTTTTTAAATGTGGTTCTGGTCAAAATGTATATGGACAATTGGGGCGCCTGGGTGGCTCAGTTGATTGAGCCACCGACTTTGGCTCAGGTCATGATCTCGCAGTTTGTGAGTTCGAGCCCTGCATCAGGCTCTGTGCTGACAGCTCAGAGCCTGGGGCCGGCTTCGGATTCTGTGTCTCCCCCTCTCTCTGCCCCTCCCCTGCTCATGCTCTGTGTCGTGCGCGCGCGCTCTCTCTCTCTCTCTCTCTCAATAATAAATAAACATTAAAAAAAATTAAAACAAAAACGTGTGTAGATAATAAAATGAGGTGCTATATGTAATATTAGTGTTGTTACTGTAATATCAGGTTCTTTAAGTGACATATTTTATGTCAATTTGAATCATGTATCAAATTGTTCAATGAAGTGGAGAACATTTTGTAGGTATATATAAATATTTTATATCTACATAAATTTTAGTTATATAAATATTTGTATATATAGACATGTATATATAAATATACATATATATTATTTTAAAAGAACAGGAGTGAATTCTCAGTTTTTAAGAGTCTCTTATGGTTTGGCTTTCTCCCTAACTTTTTTTTTTCCCTTCCCCTCCCCCATGGTCTTCGGTTAAGTTTCTCAGGATCCACATAAGAGTGAAAACATATGGTATCTGTCTTTCTCTGTACGACTTATTTCACTTAGCATAACATTCTCCAGTTCCATTCATGTTATTACACAAGGCCATATTTCATTCTTTCTCATTGCCAAGTAGTATTCCATTGTGTATATAAACCACAATTTCTTTATCTATTCATCAGTTGATGGACATTTAGGCTCTTTCCATAATTTGGCTATCATTGAAAGTACTGCTGTAAACATTGGGGTACAAGTGCCCCTATGCATCAGCACTCCTGTATCCCTTGGGTAAATTCCTAGCAGTGCTATTGCTGGGTCATAGGGTAGATCTATTTTTAATTTTTTGAGGAACTTCCACACTGTTTTCCAGAGTGGCTGCACCAGTTTGCGTTCTCACCAATAGTATGGAAACCAATTGGGCAATAAATTTCATATTAAAAACAATGAAAAAAATCTGAGGAAATGGTGAGCATAGCAACCACATGATTTGGATCCTGTGAATCTTCAGGATCTCAGCCTTGGTTAAATAACAAAATTGAGTGGGAAATGCATACATAATTTGAAAGCATTTGTGTGATATAAATGATTTTTTTAAATTCTATGTGCAACTCAAAGAAAATGAAAGCCTGATAACCAAAAACAATGAATTCCCCCATATGCTGTTCTCAAAATAGCTAAACTGGGATTTAGATTTAATTTTTGAAAGTGACTATAATTAATGCTTAAGGTAAGACCAAAAGTATGCATTATTGTTGCTTAAAGTCTAATTTAAAAAATAAAACCCACCTCTTTTATTTAAAAAAAAGAAGGAGAGCAAGGGACTCTTGTCTTGCTGGTGTTTGAATCTTTAAAATGGTGCTTAAATGGAACAGATTTACAGGGTAAATTCAAGGCCAATATTATCCATTTGTCAGAAGATTTGAGTAACAAGCTTGGTAAATGCTTTAGGATATTAAATAAAATACTGTGAGAACAAAGGAATGACTCATTCTGACTGAGAAGGCCTTCCCTCCTCTCAAAGATTGGAACATTTAAATAAGGCAGTGGAATGAGTAAGACTTCAGCTGTGAAGGAGTAAAAGAGAATTTGTCAACTCTTCAAGAGTCCACCATTGCCATGCGTACTTCTTTCTTTGTGGCTTCAGGGTTATTCAGGGTTATTCTAACAGAGTTCTAGTTTCCCCTCCATCCTTCCAGCAAGCATCTTGGAAGGAACTCTGTTACCATGGTATAATTTCTGAATCAAACTATGACCGGAGACTCAGTGCTCTGATTGCGCTGGTCAAAGGCCATCTTGGATGGAATGGAGAGAGATGGTTCCCCAGAGAAAAAGTATGTTCTGTTACTAGAAAGTGGAGACATGTATGCTGGGCAAGAAAACCCAGCTTGCTAGATAGGCTTGGTTCCAAGGTCTCCTTGTCTTGGGTCTTTCCAGTAATCCATTTGTCACTCTCTCTTTGTTTGCTAATACTCACTGATTAAAGTATCCTTTAATTACATTCCCCCTCCCCACTGGACTATGAGCTCCTTGAAACCAGGATGTATTTATTCAGTTCATTAGTGTTAACAGCCTTTTTGTATCAGAATCATGCTGTGTATTAGGGATGCAAAGATAAACAAGTTTGGACTCTATTCTCTTAAGGTACTTATGTTGAAGAGAGACTGAGGTCAGAAGATACTCCCATTTTCCTGGTGGGACTTCAGATCAGGACACTTCATTTCTGTAAAGAGATTTCAATTTCAGATACAACTTGATTTTTTTCTTTTTTTCCCCTGCAACTTGAATTTTTATGTGGAATAATGGTGTGTACTCCTTGTTTTGAATTTTGTAGAAACAAGATTTCATGTTATTACTGTGTTTTTAAACATGTAAAGGAAGCTAATCAACTAATTGTAGAAACCTCTACTAGATAAGGGTACAGAAACAAGTGTAGTGATAGGTTTTTATTTTTTTATTTCGCCTTTGTTGTGTCAGAAAACTCATTTTCATAAATTACAGTGTGTGCAAATGCACATTCTAATTTAAATAACAGTGCTTCAAGAGAAAGTGAATTCACAAGGTTGAATTCACCAGGATCACCAACCTACACATAAGTATATGCTGTGTAATTTTTTTTTTATGGATCAGGACATTTGTTTTCCTTCTATATACCAGCTGAGATATATAATTAGCTCATATCAACTTTAGGTTTGGAATAGTTTTTTTTTTTTTTTTTTTTTGAGGGTGTGTGCAAGTGTGAGCAGGGGAGAGGGGCAGTGGGAGCAAGAGAGAGAGAGTCCCAAGAAGGCTCCATGCTCGGTGTGGAGCCTGATGTGGGGCTCGATCCCACGACCAGAGCCAAAATCAAGAGTCAGACGACCAACTGACTGATCCACCCAGGTGCTCTTAGGGTTGGAATAGTTTTTCAAGAGGCTTGGTCTTTATATACAACAAAGCACTACTTTGTGAAAGAAAGAGGATTGCTGTGCTGGCATCTGAGAAGTGAATAAACTACTTACTTAGAGCATATCTGAAAATGTGTGGGATGGTGACTACGGCCATGGGGATGCCCCTCTGGAGGGTCAGGAATGGTGAAGGGGAGATAGAGAAGCTGACTGGTTACTGACAGCAGATACCAAGCAAGGCTTCCAGGCATCAGGGATAAAAACCTTGAGTGATCCATGGGAGTCTCTTACACTGGGCACTGCACACTGTATTCAGGTTTTTTGAGTTTCTACCCTAGGGATAATGGGAAGAGAGTAGAGTCAAGGTTGTGCAGCTGGATGGATAGAGGAGCATTCAGAAAGAGTGGCAGCCCTGAAGGAAGGTAGTGATGTGCTGAACTGGAATTGTCTGTGTAGCGTATAGAGCTAGAAGAAGGAAGAGGACTTAGGACTGAGCCCTGAAGCATTCCAGCAGTAATGGACAGAGGGAGGAGGGTGAGGGAGGAGTAGCATGGGAGGCTGGGGAAAAACAGATGAGAGTGGAATAAAAGCCAAGGTGGAGTAGAGGCTTTCCAGGTAAATGGACCAATCCTGGCAGGAGGTCGCTGTGAGGTGAGAGAACTGAAACATGCCCGTTGTGTTTGGCTGCATGGCGGTTGCTAGTGATCAGAAGCCTCTGTGAAGCAAATGGTAGAAGCCACATTGGAGATGGGCAGCAGAGGGAGACATTGTGTGAAGTCGGTCCACCAGGAATGTTGACTGTAAGGGAGAGGGAAAATGGGGAAGATTAAGTGGGGTTTGTAGAGATTTCTGTTTTTGAAGTGGGAAAGACTTGAGAAATACATAAATGCCCTGGCAAATTATCTCATAAAGAAGTAAAAACTGATCAGGTACTGACAAGGCAGAAGGGCTGTGGGTTTTAGACTAGCACAGAGGGAGATACTGCTCCTGTTACAACAAGAAGGAAGGTACCAAGAATATGTATGCATGTACATTCTGGGGAGTTTATTTTCCAGTGTGTATGTATCCATCAAGACTTTAAAACTATAATAGTAGATGCATTTCTGTATTAGCCGCTTCAGTGTTTCTCAGCTCTTTATTATCAACCTTTTACCCCTTTATTAGTTAATTCAAAATACTTTTAATTTTACTTAGTGAAATAATACTAAGGAATACAGTTTTGTCAAGTAGGGTTGAACTTTGAGGGCCACAAATCATTATAATGCCTAAGATTCTTTTGCCCCCTGTATTAATTTGCTGTAACCAAACTACACAGTCTGGTGGCTTAAATAACAGAAATTTGTTTTCTCACAGTTCTGGAGGCAAGACGTCAGGAAATCTGATTGCTCCTCAGGCCTCTCTCCTTGGCTTGCAAATGCCATCTTCTGGCTTTGTCCTCATATGGCCTTTCCTCTGTGCATGTACATGCCTGTTGTCTCTTGTTGTGTTTCCAAATTTCTTCTTCTTGTAAGAATACCAGTCAGACTCAAGTAGGGCCTACCCATATGACCTCATTTAACTTTACCTCTTTAAAGGCCCTGTCTTCAAATACAATCACATTCTGAAGTACAGGGGGTTAAAGCTTAATCAGGTGAATTTGTGAGGGAGGACACAAATCAGTACATAATCCCTCCCATCCCTGCTTAGGGACATTATTGCCCCTTTTGAGAACCCATAGAATCTTTATCCTAATTGATAACACTCTGGATTTTGCTTACTAAATTGAGTAATGGAGATGTAAAGATGTATTTCTTTATTGAGCACCTAATATGTGTCAGGCACCTTGCCAGTCTCTAGGAATATAATAAATATGTCTTCAGAGAACTTTCAGACACACAAACTAAAATACTATAATAGATACACTCCTAACAGACTAAGATGCCAAATAAGTATTTGCTGAATGCATAATCAAAGTGTTAGTGACTAACTTCGCTGAAAGAAAAAAGGAGAGACTTCATAGCAAAGGTGACATTTGAGGGGAACCTTGGAGGATGAATTGGATTTTTGAGTATAGAAAATGGCATTCCAAAAGAATAGCTGAATCAGTGAGCGGCATGAGTGAGTGAAAGAGCATGGCTTATTGAAGGACTCGTGAATACTTTGGTTTGTGGAAACCTTAGTGAATGTGATGGAAAAGAAATGGTGAGATGTTTAGCCAGAGTCTGAAGGATATTGAATAAAATTTGGCTAAGGGATTTGACTTTGATTTTTTGAGCAATGAAGAATTAACAGTGTAAGCAGGAAGGAGGCCATATAAAATGTTTGTGCCCTCTAGAAAGATATCATGTCAAAGGAGTTATGGTTCACATCCTAGATATGGACTAACACTAGAGTGGTTGGTGTGGAGATTCCGATCTTCTCAGATGAGCCCTGGGGCTGTAGAGGAGAGGTCCTCCTGCATAAATCCCACCAGCTCATATGTCCACGAACATATGCAATCCATGTGTAAGCTTAACAGTGCACTTATGTGTGTCTCCTGCACTACTGGATGCAGTAGATTCTGGAATTTCCCTAAGGTGGCTTCTCTTGCACATCTGCCACTCTTAGGGACTTAATACTCATTTCTTACCAGTTTGGAGCATGATCCAGTCACCTCACCTGGGAGGCATGGGCCAATGGAATGTGTACACTTCTGGCTTGTGTGCCCTGGCATTTGGGGGACTGGGTGTGAGCAGATGGGATTGTGGGTTTTCTAAATGTGCAGGCATGGCTATGACCAGTGACAGCTCCCCTGAACAGAGCTTTCATAGTATGGAATAATACACTAAATTAAAAGCTTCACTGAAGAAAGGGAACCTTTTTCTACCTTGCACAAAGTTAAATTGGATAATGACAGTGAAAGTAATATAATCAGGAAAGTGTTTTAGAGGAATAATCCTGGTGGCATAATGGGATTTAAATTAGATAGGAACTGGGACATATAGAGGGTGGTGGCCAAAGGAGGAACATGCTTCTTTGTTTCCTGACTAGAAAGAGCAAGAACCTCTGGGCATGAGACTTAGGAGAGAGAGAAATGTGTAAAACTCATCGTGGTACAACATATAAAAGATGGTCAACAAGTATAGTCTCCTTTTTCCTTCCCTTCTTGTTTGCAGACCCTCCTTGATGATTTGCATCATTGAGGGTGCTTGAAGAGTAATATCCCCCCCCCCCCCAATCACCTGCGTTGTTTTTGCAGCTTTTAAGATTATCTATGTTCAGTATTCTAGCACCTGTTGATTCAGAAGCCCTGAGGATGTCCATGAACTTCATCCAGGTATTTTAGGATTCTTGATATTCCTGGGGAATTGAAAACCCAGAGCCCAAGGAGGTTAAATAGTTTGCTCAGGCTTCTGCAGGCGTATTGTAAAGCTGAAGAAATGGCTGTATGAAAGAGGTAAATGACTTGTTTTATTTCACAGTGAATTGGGATAGAGCCAAGACTGATGTTCCTAACAGTGTTCAGAGACTCCAAAGTTGAATCTCGACAAGGTGCAATTGGGCAGACCATTCCATCCAACTGGAACATTTATTCCCACTGGACTCATTTCTAAGAGAAGGAAAAGGAAAGGAAACATTTGTGTTATGTGATCATAGGTGGGAGGAACGCTAGAAATCCTCTACTGAGGTGTTTTCGTTTTATTGATGAGATAATTGAGCCCCCAGAGAGGCTGTGTTTTGACTGAAACAACGTAGCTATTTTGGTGGTAAGACTTCTGACTCCAAATTCAGTATTTTTAAAAATCCTACCCACTCCTTAAAAAACAAGCATCCAGACCTTACTGAGCTAGTTAAAACCATTTGCATTAAAAGGAAATGAGAAAAAGAGGGGAAGCAATATTTAGGTAAAACATCTGTAGGAGCTTTAAATTATACAGATTGTGAGCTTGGTCTGTAAAAATCAGTCACTGAGGATGTAGGGAAGTTAGTTTAGGAGCAACTAGGGGAGTTTCCCTTTTGTGATGTAAATCAGTATAGAATTGCCTAGATGTAGGCTATCTTTGAACTCATAAGGGTCTTGTAAAACAGTAATAAATGTGCTTTCTATTTGCAGTTTCAACTAACCTCTATAAATTAGAAATATTAATGGATACTGGTGAATCTGAAGCCTAGAGAGCCACTTGATAGGTCTTCCCTCAAGAGCTAGATATCAGTCTGTGTTTGTGCTTTCAAAGGGTAATATATCTAGGATGTGCATTACAAAGAAACAAAATAACAAATTTTTTAGTTCCCCAAGGTCTAAGATCTTTTCCACTTCTTTGGATTATATCAGATAATTTATAAGATGTGAAACTGATAAAAGACAATGTAACGCCCCATAATTCAGTACAATAACTCACCAAAGATCTCTGGAATCAGTTTGGTTTTCTAATATATTAACAGTTGGTGAGGAAAGGAAGGAAACCAGATCACATACATTTGAAAGTATGCACAGATGCGCCTAGAATCCACAGAGAGGTACTTCCATTTGTAAGTATTTTATTCCATTGGCAAATTACAAAGGGCTGGGAGAGTGGGAGATGAGAGATTTTGATTTGTGAAATTGTTATTTTAGAGCTGAATTGTCTAGGGAATTTAAATTGAAAATAATAAGATATTACATCTGACTCCTTATCTCTGCAGTAGGGTGGTATCTCAAGGTTGCGTCCTGTATTGTGCAGGGGCTTATGGTTTGTGATTCTTCCCAGCTTACGTAAGCCTCAGCAGAGCTTATTTTTCCTACTGTGACTTTCTTACTGTCACCACCTTCTGTTTATTGATTGAGACTTTTAAAAAATACATTAAAAGTAGAATTATTAGGGATAAAGGAGCAACTCTAGGCTGCATTTTTTTTTTTTTTTTTTTAAAGATGGGGATTCAGGGCTGGTCTAAATCTATTAAATAGCTTTATCTTCCATATATGAGTGGCCTCCCTCCTAAATTTCAGGCCCATATTATGAAAAATTAGAATGCTAATATTAGTTAACATGGTAAGTATCTAGGGGCGCCTGGGTGGCTCAGTCGGTTAAGCATCCGACTTCAGCTCAGGTCATGATCTCGCGGTCTGTGAGTTCGAGCCCCGTGTCAGGCTCTGGGCTGATGGCTCAGAACTTGGAACCTGCTTCTGATTCTGTGTCTCCCTCTCTCTCTGTCCCTCCCCCGTTCATGCTCTCTCTCTGTCTCAAAAATAAATAAACGTTAAAAGAAAATTAAAAAAAAAAAACATGGTAAGTATCTAGACATCAAAGTATTTTAGTTGGTATAATTTCCAATCAAATGCACAGATAATTTTTAATAATGTCTTCTGAGCTTTTTCTCCCTGGGGCTGTTATTTTAAAGGCTTTCCTTGCTGTGAATACTCTTGATTTCTAGGATATTGATGTAAGTTTAACCCGGATGTAGATGTAACACAAACGGCAGTAACTTAGACTCAAATTCAGAAAATATTTTTTTCACTCCTGTATTCTGCCTCCTGCTCCCATCATTCACCTTAATATTTATTATGACAGTAGAATTGTCTGAAGAGCAGTAGGTCTGAGAATGAACTATGGTTGTGTGACACATCTTCCTTTCTTCCAATATTGGCAAAATAACAATTGTTTAATCATTCTACAGGGCAGTTACCTCCTCAAATGGAGTCCTGTCTTTAGAAATCAGCCATTTAATCATCATTAATTTTCTCTTTTATTCAGTGACAGCTAGAACATATGCTAGTTCAGAGCCTAGGATCCTAGCTCACTTCCTACTCTTGTGCTGTGCAACTTGACTATGGAACTTAATTTCCTTGAGATTCTTTCCTTATCTATACAATAAGGATAGTTACAGTGCCCACTTTTCAAGGTTGGCTGTGAGGATTAAATCAGAGAACATTCAGGAAGGGTTCTTTCTGACTTTTCTAAGTAGGCATGACTGTACATAAACTTTGTTTAAATCACAAGATTGATTCATGGCCCACTAAAAGTATATTGTACACCTGCTTTGCAACTGAGTAGCCTGAAGGAAAGCCATCTTGTCCCTAAGATACCGATCAGTGCTCTTACTCCCTGTATTCCTCGATGTTAAAATTTGTGATTCCTAGCTTATATGCTAATCTAAATCTTTTCATCGTTTACAAGATGTAAAAAAAAGCATATAACCCTGTGAAAACTGTTCATTTTCAGGAACACTTTCTTCCCTGTGAGGAGTGTGTTTCCTGTGCAACTGTCCTAAGTTGGGCTCAAATAAAATTGTTAGTATTAGAGATTCTAAAAGGTTTATTAATTTTGTGTCAAGAATATTTACTACCTAAAAACAAAACAAAACAAAAAAAAAAACCAAAGCATTGTATAGGCAGGCTCAAGTAGATTATACAGTTAACCCTGGAACAATATAGGGGATTAGGGGTTCTGACCCTCCTGCCCCCTTGAAGTTGAAAAATCCTTATATAATTTTTGACTCCTCCAAACTTAACTACTCATAGCTTACAGTTGACTGAAGCCTTATTACGTAAACAGCCAATTAATACACATGTGTTTATATATATTAATACTGTATTCTTACAATAAAGTAAGCTAGAGAAAAAAAAATGTTGCTAAGAAGATCCAAAGGAAGAGAAAATACATTCTCAGTACTGTGCCATAAAAACTCCACTATAAGTGGACCCACATGGTTCAAACCCATCTTGTTCAAGGGTCAACTATAATGTGTTGGAGACATATTTAAATAACTTATTTAATTTGTATCCAGTTTTTCTGTTTTTAAAATGTCCTGGCTTGCACTCCCACTTGAACCTTATAATAAAAGAATGAATATCCATGATTAAGGTGAGGGATCACCAGAGTTCTCAATTGTGGGAGGTTGATTATTTTTAAAAAATTTTTATCAACTTTCCATAGTTAAGGACAGTACCAAACAATTAAGCCACCTTTCCAGCCCTTTGTCATATTTATTCTGACATTTCTTTTTGGGTTTTATTTCAGTAAAGATCAAGATAACCTTCAGTTTTGCCTTGGAAATTAGGATATAATGTCTGTTTTCTAAGACAGTGGATCTTAGTCCCAGGTGTATGTTAGGATCACCTGGGGTGGGGGGGAGGTGGCGAGGTGGCGGGTATTTTGAATCCTATCGATGAAATACAGATGCCTGACCCCATACCCCAAAGAGCCGTGTTGGAAACCACTATGAGAAATACTCTTTTTAGTGTACACACTTTCTTTACCCCAGCCCCACCCCTAAATTAAAAGTCTATAACTCACAGCTAATCACAGCAATTCTAGATACCCTGTAGATTTATAGCTATTAATTAAAAGGCAATAAGAGTGTATACAGTTTAAAAGTATTTGAAATCTGGCTACAGCACATCTAGATTAACCATAACCTGTCTCTTTGGGTGGTAATGATTTATTTTGAGTTGCAAAAACATTATATAGAGAAAACAAAATTTTTTTCTTGTTATTCTAAGATCTGATTGTTCTCTTTTAAAGATTTTGATCATATTGATTTCTGAAAACACTTGTGTGGTTTACATGAGTAATCTCTGATTTAGGAGATAAAAATGGTTTCAGTCATCCTAAGAAAGCACGTTCTTCACTTTTAGGAAAAATTCCCTGAGGGAATGAATATTCCTTCTGTCTCTAATGATGGAATATACTTTCAGGAACTTCACAAACTTCCTTGTTTAAGGACACTTAACTTTTAACAAGTGTGGGTATGGGGTTTTGTAATTAAAGGAGAGTCATTGAGCTTTGAGTGTTTAATTCTGTGGTTTCTTCTGATCTTTGTCTGCCTTTAAGAGCATTAACACTATTTCTGTTCTATAGGTCTAGCAGCTGTTAGAAATACTGTGGATGTTTGCTGAAATTAGGTGGCAATTTTATGTACAGTCACTGCTGATTGGGTTGCCCAGGATTGAGATTTTTTTTTTTTTTTTTTTTTTGGCTTCACACATAAAGGTGGCTAGATTGGGGAATTTGCTGCATATTGCTAACGATTGCTTCTAGAAGGGCAGCATGTTAGCCACAGTTACTGCCATAAGCAAGCTGCATGCTGTGTATTAGTTTGAACACATGGTAAACATGTTATGGTTGAAATAGTGAGTGTTCCTTGGAAGAGAGAACCTATTTCAGAGAGGACATAAATTGACCTGTAAAAAAATGAGTGGAAGCCTTGAACCTTTGGATGTTGTATCTGAGTCTCTTGTTTAGAACCAACAAAAGGCGACCCTGAATCCTTTAGTTACATTTATGGTGTTATCTACGTTACTTTTAAGTGGCCTACCCAGCGTTTGAGTCTGGATTCTAATCATGGCAGAGAGTTCAGATGTTAATACCAATACAATATTTGTTTAAAAATCTCACCAAAGTTCCATTTGTTCCTTGCTTTCTTGTTTGCTTGTGAAATGGAGTGTTTCCCTGGTGTTTTATCCCCAAAGGGGTGAAGGTCTGGATGCCAACTTGTGTGAGGACTAAACACTTTCCTGTTTTTTTGTGTGTGACAAATGACTACCCAAGATGCAAATGTTAATGCATATTTTATCTGAGTTTGTAATTAAAGCACTGCTCCAAGCAGTGATTAAAAGTCCTCTCTGCTCGTGTAATCTTTGTGCACTGTCAAGAAGAGGTGGGCCCTCGCTGAGCTGATTGCTGGTCCTTTTCTGATTAGGAGACAACCCTCAAAGAGCAGTGCTTCTGACTTTTTTCAGATTCCCCTGAATGGCAGGAGCCTTGCCTCCTTTTCAGAGTTCTTGCTTGTCATAGGGATAAATGGTGGGCGGAACACTGCCTAATGATGACTGTGATCATGTAAAATAGCCTCTGATTAAAGAGTAGCTCTGTGGGCCTGCCTGGGTACATTATTCTCTTGGGAGGCACATTACTGGGGTGGGGTTGAGGGAATTCTCTTTCATATTCAGGAGATAAATTGCACTCATCAGAGGACTATTAGTTAAAGGCAATTTAGTATGTGCTTTTCTCATTTCAAGGAAAAAAAAATGTCCCCAAATTATCTATTTCACCTGGAGGGAAGAGAGACAGACATATAAACATCTCAGAAGTCTCGCATCAGGTCTGTGGACAGCAGCTCTTTGGGCCTTTGCAGGAGTTATTTCCTTGGCTTATGAAGGGCAGACTTTTCTTTGTGGCTACACACGTCACTATGAAGGAGCCTCCTTTCATGTATTTAATATTCATGGAAGGTTTCCTATAAAATTACAGAAGAAGGTAGTTTGCTTCTGCCTTCTGACCTTGCACCAGTCTGCTAGTTATTTGTCAAATAAAACTATAGACTTCAGTTAATACCTATAGAATTTAACTTTCGAGACTTTAATACTTGAGTGGAAAAGCTAGAAAAGCATTATACCTTGTGGTTTCCTCATCCTCTCAAAAAAGGGAAGGGGCTGTACTTCTGTGTGGTGCTACCATTAGATTGTTAGGACAGGAACCGAGATCCATACTTGTGGGTGTGTGGCAGCTATTGGAGTCCTAAGACTGTAATGGTCTTCCATCAATGGAAGCTTAGTTTCCATGTGTCCTTTTATGTAATCAGTTGGTGCTCTAGAAATGTCTAATCAGCATTTCTCACTGATCAAGTGTAGATTTTTGTTTATTCTGTTGAGCTGATTACCAAGCCGAACTATTTATTTCCCCCAAGGTGACATTGCATCTGAAAGTCAAAGAGAAATGATCTGGTTTGATCTGGAGATGTGGTGTTTAAAAGGTGTTAGGAGCATCCTAGGGCTCAGTAAGAGCATGCTTGGCCATTACTACGCAAGGGTAGCAGAAGGGTCCACTTCTGCAAATTGTTGCATTTGTGTTAGGTTTCACTTTTGTTGTTGTTGTTCTTCTTCTCAGCTTCTTGGCTTAAGGCAAAGACTCTTGGCTCCTGTGTGCTGGCTTCCCCCAGGTGAAGAGTGCTAATTCTTATGGGAGAGACTTTTCATATGCCATAAGTAGGATCTTTACTTTTGGAAAACTACTAAAATATTTCCAACATAAAAATTAATTTCTAAAAATTCCTGCATAACACTGAAGAACACTATCATTCATTAAGGGATGCTAGCAGAGTTTTGTCAGATTTAGAAAATAAATTGTGTGGAACATACTTTTACTACGAATTGATTTGTTACTTAAATTCAAATTTAACTAGATGTCTTGTGTTTTATCTGGCAACCCTTGTTGCAGGTAATGTTGGAAGAAAATTAGAGGAAAGAAATAACTCTGCTTATATCTGGAGGGGGGAAAGGAGGAAATCAATAAAAATGTTTTCTGCCAACTGCAGTTGTGAGAAAAGTTGACCTCAGTTCAGTGTATCTGAAACTAGAGTTTTTCAAAGTTAGGCTAGAATGAGAAGGAAATAGGTAGAAAATACACAGACTGTAGGAGAGGAATGGATCATAGAAGACTAAGATGTTCCCTCTCATATTGGGAAATGAATAATTGTATATTACAGTGGAAGGGTTCTTTACAGATTACTTAATCTTAGTATCTTCTTTCCTTCTAGAAGGAACTTGGAGCTGAAATACTTAGAGGCTGTTACCTGACCACATTTTCATCATCATTTAGAGGCAGAACCTTGGCTTTGACATACCATAAGTTTAGAACTGATCGAACAAAATCATGTACTTTTGATGATGGAGACATCTAAAGAGAGCTTTCATGTATAAAAGTGATTATTACAGAAATTGAAACAGCAGTTACCCACTTTTAGTAACTACACTGTCCCTTCTACAGTAGCTAGGTTCACAGTATTCTCAGCATGTATTTCTGACTTATTTGGACTCTTATAGGTAGCATCCCAGTTTACCCTGCCTATAAACTAAGGGAATTTGGGTTTAATGATTTCATTGGTAACTTCTAACTCTAGGACTCAAAAATCTGTATTGTCTGAATGCCTCATAAAGAATTTACAGTCCTGTTGATATGACATACCCATATAAAATAGAGATCAGGGGTGTCTGGGTGGCTCAGTTGATTGAGTGTCTGACTTCTGCTCAAGCCATGATCTCACAGTTCATGAATTTGGGGCTCGCTGCTATCAGTGCAGAGCCTGCTTGGGATCCTCTGTCCCCCTTTCTTTCTGCCCCTCCCCACTTATGCTCTCTTTCTCAAAAATAAATAAAACAACAGAGCACCTGGGTGGCTTAGTCGGTTAAGTGTCTGACTTTGGCTCAGGTTATGATCTCACAGTTCGTGGGTTTGAGCCTCATGTCATACTCCACGCTGATAGCGCAGAGCCTGCTTAGGATTCTCTCTCTCCCTCTCTCTCTGCCCCTCCCCTGCTTGCTCTCTCTGTGTCTCTCTCAAAATAAATAAAATTAAAAAAATTTTTAAAAATAAAAACATTTTAAAAATAAAATATAGATCATTATAACATTAGTCAAAAAATAATCTTAGTTAAATGAAAATTTAATATGTTTGATGTAGAAAGTAATGTTATCAGGGGTAAAGAAAGGGATAGCAGTATTTAACTGACGTGAAACTTCCTAAAGAATAGAAGTTGATCTCAACCTTGAGAGGGCAGAAGGGTTTGAGAACTGGGGTTTCAGGGAGGGCAGGTAGGAAAAAAGCCTATGAAAAGGTACAGAAGTAAAAATGATTATGGAATGTTCTTGAAGACCAGACTGGCTATAGCATATAATTCATGCTTGGAGATAGTGTCAGCATTACCACAATCTCCATTGTCCTGTCCCTTCTTGTCCTCAGTTTCTCTACCATTGGAATTGAACCCCTCACTCTGGCTAGTCTGGCCTGCTTATTTCACCTCATAAGAAAGCCTTTCAGACTCATCTTGGATCTGACTGGATAGAAGATAAATTGGCAAACGAGTCCATTTTGTAATGGGCTAAATTATTTCACTTTTCACAGGGTATATATCTTCTTTCCTGCTTAAAGAGATGACCATTCACTTGTTACTCCTAGTTGTTGTTCCTCCAGTAGCAAGCCTTGTGCCTTGTAGAGGTAGGTGTTCAGAAACATAATGTGTTCCGGGTTGTTTTGTTCTATATGCTTGAAGACCTGGCTCGACTTCACAGATAGTGGGAAAGAAATGTGAATGCTCTTTGATGAAAGGGGTCTTCTCTTTTTCATTTCTTTTAATCCCCTCTGTGCTTGATGTAGTGCCTGGACCGTGTAGAATGGCAAATATATGTGGGGAGACATGCTCATGTGTGACTGGCAGGAATCTACAGATCATGTGTTCCAAGCCCCTAGTTTCATGAGTAAAAGAACTAATGGTTAATAAATACGTTTTATGAGTAAAAGAACTAATGTTTAATAAATTTCTTAAGGTGAACAAAAAAAGTTTAGTAGGTGTTAGAATCCAGGTCTCCTCTCTCTAGTGAGTGTTCTTTTTTTAGGATGCCTTGTTCTTTCTCGTCTTCACTAGACAGTACAAGAAAAGTTAGCTGGATTCAGGATGTTTCATTACCTGTCTCTCTATGGCATGCCTGTCTCCGTTTCCTGTTTTAGGAGTAAAGTAGAAAGAGCCCCTCGGAGTAAGGGTACCTGGCTTCTTCCTAACCCTGCCACTGCATTTGTATCTTAAAGAATTCACTTACCAGCTTCTGTTTCCACATCTGTAAAATGGGGTGGGCTTGGGGTTTAGTGCCACATAAATTGCTATGTCCCTTGTAGGTACATCCAATAATTCAGCAGTAGCCCTGGATTATATTAACTTTTTGAGAATTTAAGAATGTTCTGCCCTCTTCCTTCCCTGTTACATAGTGTTTCCACAGCATTTGCCCCACGTAGAAGAGTGTAAGCATGTGTAGGAGTGAGGAGAGGGGAAAGGAGTTGGGGAGATGGCTCTGGGCTCTATTGTGTATAACAGACCTTCTGGTTTCCACTCACCTGTCCTTCATTCTCTAGGTAGCACAGGGTGAAAAAACCAACCAACTCAACAGGGTGAATCTTTTTGGTGTCTGATGCTCTATCTTCAGTTCGTCTTTGTTGGGGTCCATTTCGTTTGGTGTCTCAATGTCTGTGAAGCATGATAACACAAAGAACAAAAAGACAGGCTCTTCCAGAGAGTTGCCAGTGATGGAACAAAGGTTCCGAGGCATTGTGTAAGGAAACCGTGGCGGTGCCCCCTGGTGAGGGAAAGAAATGTGCCCTCTTCACCTCTTCTTAAGTGCTGAGCCTAGCCAGAGGACATGTTTTTTTTTCTAGAAGGCAAAGCCTTACACTTTTGGCAGCAGAGCTGAAATAGAAAAATTGAGCTTGACCTATTTCCGTAGCAGTGCGAGCCTCACATTGTCCTCTCAGGCAGTATGAAAATCCTTGAACTGGGAAACTGACAGCTGCAATCAGACACTTGCATTGAGGGAAACATCATGAATTTTAATAGGAGTGCTGCTTCTGGGTGAGGTTGGGAGGGGAAAGAGAGCCAAGCCAATTCAAACAAAAGGAGCAGAAGGGGGTTTGCTACATGTACAGCTCATAGCAGTGATGAGAGTCATATTCAAATTATTTATCCCACAATGATGTTGATGATTTAAGAGGGAAGGATTGCCGAACTCTTGTGAAGTGGAAAGGGTTATGAATCTTCCGCGATTATTAATCCCACTGTACTGAATGCAAGGAAGGTGGGTATATCAAAACATGACTTGTTAGCAGTAGCTGTCCTCAAACACTGCACTTCAGTACCCAGGAAATGAGCCCCGGGAACCACATTGGCCACTACATAGATGATAGTGCTTCCCTCAAGGACACACCGGACAAGCGCAGACTTGTGTGTATGTGTGCACACCCACAGAGCCACTTTCAAGTTGTCTTTCCTATCAGCCCTCTTGCATGGCAAGAGGTGCATGGCATTTCCCATTCTGAGTAGCCCTCAGCATCCTGTTTGTCCTGGGGTGGAAGGATTGGAGTTGGTGCCCGTTGTCAGACCTCTTCATGAAGAGGCTGCTTATTGGCCTCGGTATCTCCAGGGTGGTCTCTCAAGGAGAAGAGAATGTGGAAAGACTACTTCTTTTAGAACAGGGTCCCATGCCACACCCATACCCAGTCGTGTTTGTTAGAAGCTGAGGACCGCGTTTGTGAATTAATGCAATCAATGAGCCACTTTGTTCTTAGTTGTTTGTATGGCCATGCTTCGTTTTAGAAGGGGGACCTGAGTGTTTATTAAAATAGAAACCTAATCATTTCAGAACCCCATTCTTCTGAATAAATCAAGAAATAATGTGTGTGTTTTTTTAAGTGTGAATACAGCACTTAAAAAAATATGCTGCAGACTTTGTTCATCGGATTCCTCTGTTGGTGAGACTATTTAGCCTGTAAGAGTCTTTCAGCCAAAGACTGTTACCCAAGACAGCGCTGGCTGACATTCTGAATACTTTTTGGGAAGTACTGAAGAAAATCACCACACACTAAACAGGAACGGCAACTGCCATTTCAAGATGTGGTATTAAGGATAGAACTAATTTCTTGGTTTATGAGCTAGTCCTTCTGGAGCTGGAGGAGAGTGAGATGAGTATGTCTGTGCTGGGGAATTGGGACTCAAGCCAGACTAAGGCAAAACATGTCAGAAATGGAGACAAGGAACAGGGCCGTCCTTTACCAGGCTGTAAAGGAGGAATTCATCCTTTGTCCCCTGCCAGGGTTTATCACCAACTGGTGGAGGTGGTGGCAAGGACTTTGTGGGCCATTTGGCCTGGACCTCACATTTATGAAGGATTCATATTCTTTAAAAATTATCACCTAATGGGGGCACCTGGGTGGCTCAGGCAGTTAAGCATCTAACTCTTGATTTTAACTCCAGTAATGATCTATGGAACCGTGAGATCAAGCCCCACAGCATGGGGCCCTCTTGGGATTCTCTTTCCTCCTCTCTCTCTCTCCGACTCTCCCTCTCAGAAATTAAGTTCATTCATTTATTTAAATGAACTTAAAAAAATTACTACCTAATGAATTGATGTAGTTGTAATTTCTATGCATTTAAATAATTTTTTGCACTGTGTGTAGAATATATCATGATGACGATAACCCCCTTCAGCATTTCTTCTTGTTTTAGGAAGGTGAAGTGGAGTTCCTGCCTCTCAACATGGGGGAGAAACCCTTTCCCTCTTCAGCTCCTTCCCTATTCTTCAAGCATGTCCTTCCTGTCCATAGTGCTCCTGATACGAGGTCTACATGGGTCCCATTTATCTTTATCCTTGCTGTAAGCTGGAGTATTCCTTTTAAGTTATTTAAATTGCTAGTGACAAACCCACTTTTGTGGTAGAAGATAGGTGGATGGGGCATATTGTGATAACCTTTACTTACATTTGGGATCCTGCTTGTGTTCAGATCCTTACTGCTATGCTGACCTGCCTCCATTTCTCCGTCTCACATCTGTTTTCTGCCTAAGTCCTTTGATTCTCCATAGCCATGTCTCCGCACATGCTGGTAGTAAAAGCTACCCCCCGTGCATCTAATACTTTGAGTCACTGAACCTGGAGTCCCCTTCTCTGTGCTATTCATCCATTCATTCATGGGTAAATATTCCCTGAGTATTCTACACTCAGGCACAGTGCAGGGTGCTCTGGCTACAGTATGGCAAAAGGTGAACACAGTCTCCAGGTGCTGGAGGTTTTTTTCCCCATCCTCCTCAGCTGCTACAAACTCGTGCTGACCTAGGTTCCCTAAACCTCCATCTTGATATTCCTTCTGGTTTTACTCACCTGCTTAGGTTCCCAAGTTAACCTTGCCACATCGCAAGAATCCAAGGGTAACTTCTGTTCATACTGATGGGGAAATAGTGTACTAAAACGTCTTCCTGGAGGGAAACTGAGAGGCTTCAAGGTTGTTGTAAGGCAGGGTACTTACTAGTCACTCAGGTGCCATGATGGATTGGAAAATATCCAAGAAGGAAGGAGGCTCTTCTTTTCAGGCTAAATAACAGCCTCCTTGTTGGGAAGGGAATAATCAATCCCAGCTGGAGCAAAGAGACCACGTTCCCTTTGCTTTTCCATTCAAATCTAATCTAATGACATGAGTTTCTGACATGAGTAGCATTCTTGCCCAGACTTGTGGCCCCAGGGAGGGGATGGTTATTCAAGACAGCTGGCTCCCTAAGCAAGGCATATAACTTGATGATAAATGCTTACAGACAACTTCCCTTACTTGCTGATTCCAGTCTCAGTTTAATTGACACCCCTGGAGATTTGCAAAAAATAAATAGATGTTTCTTTGAAAGAATATTATTTCTCTGGATGCAAGAAAAAGATAAGAAATTGTGCATGCATACAGTTCATCAGTATTTTCCAGCTTATGGAATTCTTTAGGGAGGGATTCCTTTTATGCATTCCCTATGAAACAGAAGTTTCCTGTGCCTTTAAAACCTGTCTTGTGTTATAGTGTAGAATAAATCTGACCTGTGATTTTGTTTTTTTTTTTTCTTTAGCTTTGTCTTTTGGAAGGAACCATTTCTATGAATTAGTAATTTGAAGTCACCTTGTAGATTTTTCTTCTGAAAGCTTACATGTAGCTAAATTCAAGTTTTAGTAATTTAAAAATTGTTTGTTTTTTCCAGGGTTTATACTCCTTTGGGTCAAGAAACCCTTCTTTGGAATAACAGTTATGCCTAATTCTCTAGACCTAGATGTCAAGCATTTCTTGTACATTCCTTTCTCATAATTGGAGGTGAAGTGTTGTGGGCAAAGAAAGAATTGACTCATGCATCTTTTCTGCCATCTGAGAACTTGGGCACTATAATGGTTATAATATCTAAACTAAAATGAATATTCTGAGAAAACAGACATTTATTTGAAAGAATTTGGAAGTATTGAGGGTATGCAGAATTTCTTTGCAGTTTATCAAAAAGACTAATGTTAATGATAAAAAATCTTATAAATTGAATTTTAGGACTGGATCAATGAGTTGAAAAAGGGAATTAATAAGAAGCACTAAGACCTGGTGAGGTTTCAAAATTAAAGCTAGGCAAAAGACAAATTGTTTCACACCTTATAGAAGTTACAAGTTGTATCACACCTTATATAAAAATTTAAAGACATACTGAACAATATTTTTGGTTGTCTGTGGATATATTCATCTATAAAATAAGGGCAAAAAACATGGCTTAGAAGGGCCCATGATAAATAACTTGACACTATTTTCCTGAGGTGGCATAGACCTAAGGTAAGGAGGGAGGGTGAGGAGCAGTGAGGCTTGGGGACCAGAAACAAAAGAGATTTTAACTTTATAATGTTTTATTTGCAGATATTAAAGGGATCTGAGGCAAGCATGACATAATAACTTTTGTTAACTCTGGAAGCTGGGCATTATTTGCTATAGTCTTTGGTCTGGTCCTAGATTACTTAAATATATAAAATTACCTTGAAATGGAACCTCAAAAAAAGACTTTTTATACCTTTATTCTTAAGTTCCACATAAATCAGAGTAGCGGTGCACAATCAATAGATACAATCCTCTCTGGGTATTTGCATATTTACAGTGAGTCTTGATAAACACATAAATCTCAACTGCTGAGCTCTCTTGTTTTGAATTCTCCTAAACTAAGTACTGTTCTAACAATTTGCAAATCAGTTATGTATATGTTAGTGTAACAAGTTTTGGCTGTGTTTCAGGAACAGGTGCCTTTTAAACAGGAAAATCTAATTGTGGTATTTGCCTCAGCCAATATCACTTTCATTTAAAAAATGTTGTCATAAATAATTCGAATGGATGGCATGCTTTCCGTTTCTCAATAGCCACAGGCATGTAACTTATTCAGAGGATTTCTTTGGCCTGGAAGCGAGACTTTTCATTTGCTAAGAAGCTTGCACTGGGAAAAAATGTTCTCATTGCTTTTCATGTAGGATTTATGTTGGTTTGAAAATGAAAATTTTGAGTCCTTGTCATGTGAAAATAGATGCAGCTGTAGAAACCAAAATCTTATGTTTTCTGCAGCATAGAACTGCCCCACTTATTTTGGACTCAGGTCTGGTCAACTCACCAGGCTGGACCCAACAGATTAAAACTAGGAAATATGTAAAGGGAAGTTTGGGCACAGTGTGAAATTAGGGCACAAAGCCTCTAGCACTTATCCAGTTTCCTAAACCTAATCTCTCCCTCAGCTCACTGATGTTAAATGCAGCAAACTAGAAGTAGGTAGGGGGACTGCTGAAAGGGAAATTGGGTGGTCTTTTTAATTACACAAGTGAAAGTTCAGAGCATAATGGCAAGGAAGGAGGAAAATAATTTTATTAAGATGAAAGCAACATAAAAAGTGGACATGATTCCTTAAAAAAAAATTTTAATAGGGGTGACTTTCCTACAAACCTAAATAGCCCTACTATATTACAGCATAGTGATGGTGTTTGTAGTCATAGTGCTGAGTGGTTGGTGTTTTCCAGAACAAGTCTAGAATTAACTGACCAAGTTTTTCCACACCATCTTAACTAATGGATCTCTTTGTTTTGATTCCAAAGGTCTTAACTACCTGGATGCACTCACCATTTGCTGAACTGATGCCATGAGGGTGGACTAATCTGATGGTGGATTTTTATATGCAGAGACTAAATTTCTGGAAAATATTGCAGGTTTTGCCTTTATGTTAAAAATTTAAAGGTCATAATATTTGTTAATACATGTTTATACCCTTAGCATGTCCAGTCTGGCAGCAAATGGAGTCCTGTTCTAAAACCATATGATTCTAACTTGTGCTTATAATTTGTTTTTAGAGAGTTGGCCAATTCTTTTGAAGTTATCAATTTCAGAACATACTCAGTATTCCCTAAATAACAGAAAGTTGGCCTGAACTTTTATGGACCTTATGACATTACTTAGAAATTGATCCTTAAAAAGAAAGATAAATCCTAAACATAAGTTTACATGCTTGCCATTCATTTACTTCATAAAAGTAAGACCTAGAAAAGTGGTCTGGTTATTTGGATTTTGGCATATATAAAAGCTCTCCTGACTCATCTCCGTAAGCTCTCTTACGTTGTTTTCCATAAATTGTAGATCATGCTGTGACACAGTGTGTGGTCAGGTACAAAGAGTCACACAGGCAGAGGTCAGACTCAGCTCCTTCTCCTCTGCTTGTTTGACCTTGAGCCAGTTACTTACCCTCTTTGAGCCTTTGTTTCTTTTTGTTGAAAATGGTAATCCCCGTGCCTACTTAAGGTTGTTCTGGGGGTTTAATGAAATTCATGTGTAGATGAGACTCACTGTGTAGAGTATATAGAATTAGATGTTTCATACTTGTTCCCTATTCCTTTCTGTTGGAAACAGAAAAGTTTGAATTAGAAAATTGCCACCGTTGGGGCCTCTGGGTGGTTCAGTCGGTTGAGCATCCTACCTGGCTCAGGTCATGATCTTGTGATTCATGAATTCGAGCCCTGCATAGGGCTTGCTGCTGTCTGCAGAGTCTGCTTGAGATGTGTTCTCTCTCTCTCTCTCTCTCTCTAGTATAAATAAACATTAATGAAAAAATTTCCTCCTTTTACTTTGGGTCTCAGTTTCCCCTTCTGTAACGCCTGTGGTTTGATATCCGTGTTTATTATTTGAAGATGGTAGAATCCTGGAGAGTGTGGACTCTGGTTCCAGTCACATCTGCTTGCAAATGTGCAGCTCCAGCTTGCCCAGGATTTGAGGAAAGCTCATAATGGTTGCCATAATAGGTTTCCTCTGACTTCCTTACCTGAATTCTTTTAAATTCTTGCGGCAGCCTCCTTCCAGTGTCGGAAAGCTCTAGAGTGTATTTGAAACTTTTTTCCTGTAGGAATTAACACTGGGATCCTCGGTGGGGGCAGTCAGAGGATCAGCTTAAAAATTACCTCATTTCTAGGAAGAGTGATCATTGTCTCTCCTCCAGAATACATTTGGTAGCCAAATAGCTATGAATTTTTCAAGATATTTTTATCCTGCTAACAGGTATTTCCTGAAACCAAATCTTTGATCTCAAGATTCTGTGATTAGTTGTGATTGGTGAACAGCCATTATTATGAAGAGGCCCCACTGGGAAAGGAAAGGTTAGGTCCAGTATTTTTTTTAATGGAAACAAACTAAATGTCGGGAGTTGTCTGTAGATGCAGTTGAGAAGCCCTTTACTGTCAAGTACTGTCTTCTCTTAGCTTCAGTTCTGTTTCCATGGCAACCACAGGGTCTCCAGTGCCTGGCTGAATGGTTTTACAGGAAGCTGAAAAACATTGCTATTCTAAGTAGCTTTCTTTTTACTGTACAAAGGGATCCTTCCCTTACTGTAGGCTAGCCAACATTTACTGGGAACAAAGGAGACTATTTATGCGGATTGTATTCTGGGTAGAGGGTAAAGAAATGGGGAGACCCCAGTCCCTGCTTACTGACTTGTGAATTTGTGTTTGTGGTGGTTGTTCCTAGCATTTTGGAAGATCCAAATAATTTACCTTTTCTTTATTTCAGATATGGGTTTTCCTGTTTATGTTAAGCAGAATTTATATTCTAAGTATAGAACTGGTTTTAAAAAAACAAAAGGTGGTGATGTGTGGCTGGGATAATATTAGTTATGGTGAATTTATAGCTTTCAAGTATCTATGAAGGCTGTGTATTTAACAACAAAAAGTGCCCCATGCTAGCGATAGACACAGAAAGATAATGGCTTGGCAGTTATTAGGTTTATCCTTTATTGTATGTTAAAATTATCATTTGGATTTTCTTTACATATTAAAAAAAACCCTGTATTTCCATTTGTTTACATGGTAGAAAAATTATATATGGTAGAAATGTCTTTGGGGGTTCAAAATTAAATGCAGTTCCTTTCTGGCAATTTATGACTTGTGCTCATTTCTTAGGAAAGAAATCAAGGGTATCAGTGCAGTTCCATTAAAAGCTGATATAATAAGTTTAATTTCAAATATAAGCCACTTCCTCGACTTCTTTTCTGAGCTCTTTCAAATTCTCTTTAGAAGTAAGTTAGAAAAAAAAATTTTTTTTTGTTTACTCTTTAGTAGAGACAGCCTTTTAAAACTGCACTCTGATAATGAAAGCCTTTAATTTCAACAGATGTGGACCTTTGTTCCTAATCTTGCTCTGTGTCTTTCATACACACAGTTAAAATTAAAGACAATCTATAGAAAATTCCAATGTGTGTTTTATATGCCTGATGTTCATCATCCTTGTGCTGGCAGGCCAGGTCCAAGGACCCAGAGTGGGATCCCACAGGATCAGCCAAGAGGGTCCCTGTCTGTACGCAGAGTAGAAGAAATCAAACACGAGCCAGCAAAAGGTGAAAGCAGAGTTTATTGAAGGTACAGAGAGAGTGCAGGTACAGAGCATTTGGGAGACTCAGGAAAGGAGGGAGTCTTGTCTTTGCTTGGGGCTGAGGGTTTTTATTGAGGATCATGGTCTGATGTATGTGTTCTCTTAGGCATCCTGGAATTGGTAGTTAGAACAAAGATAAGGACCCAGGTGTCACTCCTGGGAGCCAGGGGGTCTTGGCATTGAGATATTTAGTGCCAGTGATCTGGAATATGGACATGATGGCTTCTTAGTCCTTAGATGTTGTCTGTTGTGCTGGAAGACTCCAAAGAAATCATTAACTCTTTACCCCTTACAGGGAGGATATACATTAAGGCATGTGTATGGCAGGGGGTGCAGATCCTAGCAAGAATAGAAACAGGAAGGGAAGCAAAGAGCAGAGTTTCACGGAGACCCTCAGTTTCCCTGTCTCAACCCCATTTCTTCTATGAAATGTAGTTCTTGTTCTGCAAGATGAGTATTTCTTGGGAGCTGAGATTTTTGACCCGGACTGTATTTAGATAAGTTAATGCCAGTTTAAACTACTCCTTTACTGAGACCTAATGATGTTTCTTTTGCATTTTTATCTTATCAGGTCTTGGAAATTTTCAATAAAATAGTTTTGGAAAGTATCTCAAGAGACCCTTATTTAATACATCCTCAAGTCTGACTAGCACCAAATGGCAGATTTAATAGCAAATTGCTTTGCTTTAAACGTCCTCTACCAGATGGTTGCAGTAGTAGCTTTCATAAGTAATTTTTCTCAGGTAACCCTGAAATAATGATGTAAGGAATGTACTTTTTGAAAGAACTTGCATGATCTAAAATGAGTTTTTAAAAATTATTTTAAGGTATCTAGAGCCAAAATTTGATGAAGTATTTCCTGATGTTGGGGGAGATCATCAAGACGTGACTACTGGTTGACCTGTGAGTGGGATGTGGGTGGTCAGAGGCTCCATACCCTTTCCCCTGTTCTTGGAATGTGGGTTCTGCTTGTCTTCTCCACTCCCAGGGGCTGCTCCAAAGACATAGCTTTGAGATTATGTGCGTTGAGAATATCTGCATGATATACGTGACTGAATCCAGTTAAGACTTCTATGTGAACTTTGAAGGTTTGACAGGCAAGTATGGGGATCCAGTTGTCTTGCTGCCACCCAAGACAAGTTTCGTGTGTAAGCTGCCTTTGCTGGTTAAAGCTGCCATCTACCAACCTGGAGTTGTCTGCCTCTTTGTTTTTTTCCTGACCACTAAACAAGGGGCCAGTTTCAGATTTCATCCGGGACAATCTCAAGAAGGTTTTGAACCAACAGCTGAATATTTTCTTTCTCTCTTTTTTGTTTTTGTTTTTGTTTTTTTTTTTTAGTTTATTTATTTTGAGAGAGAACACAAGGCGGGAAGGGGCAGAGAGAAGGAGACACAGAATCTGAATCAGGCTCCACGCCATCAGCACAGAGCCAGATGCAGTGCTTGAACTCAGGAACTGTGAGATCATGACCTGAGCTGAGATCAAGAGTTGGATGCTTAACCAACTGTGCCACCCAGGTGCCCCCTTAAAAAAAAATAAATAAAATAATGTTTATTTTTGAGAGAGAGCACACAAGCAGGGAAGGGGCAGAGAGAGGGAGAGAGAGAATCCCAAGCAGTCCACTGTCAACACAGAGCCCAACACAAGGCTTGATCTCAGAAACCATGAGATGATGATGACCTGAGCTGAAGTCGGACACTCAACAGACTGAGCCCTCCAGGCACCCCTGAATATTTTCTTTAAAGAGTTATAGAATTTGACTGGTGTATTCAAAGAGGTTATAGATTATCTTGGCATAGAAAGCCAATATCATAAATCTGGGAACAAGGACTACCTTGCATGATAATGAGTTGATAGAGATTGATTGAAGGAGTGTGGAGCCTCTGGAGAGGGGCTATTTGGAGGAAATGGGATTCAGGGCATTTCATTAATTCAACAGAAATGTACTGAACGAGCCTTTTATATTAGATGTTATGTACTGTGCTGGAATTATAGCACAAGTAAACAAGACTGTGTCCCTAAATGTATGGAGCTCACAGTCTGGTGAGAGGTCCAGACACAAAACCAGGCAATTACTTCAATGATAATGTCTATGTTGGGCGAATTACAGAGTACTAAGGGTACACCTGGATTTGAAAGGAGCAACAGATTTCGTTGAAGATTTCTTTGAGGATGTATGAAGCTGAAACAGAAATCCCAGTGGACGTTGCTATTTACCCACTTAAAATAGGGTTCCTTTTTTTCTGCACTTAACTTTTTGGACACAGTCTCCTAAGCTTTTCTTAGAAACTAAAATATTTAGATTTTAGAATTTTATAGTAAGAAGAGATCTTCTAGAAATCCAGCCTGTTTTACCACCAGCACCTTTGTGACTCTGGAAAGGAGAAGAAATGCAAGATTTCCAAAGTGTGCCAATGGGTCAGAATAAATAGACCTCCTCTCATTCATAATGTGAGTGAGTGTTCAGGGAAGATTACATCTCTGTATCCTCTACCTTTTTTCTTTTAAGGAAAGGTTTTATTCTCCTAATACATGCATCGTATCTTTGTCAGACCTCAAGCCTTTGTGTCTGCTTCTATCTCCTTTAACAAAGGAGAACAAATAGGGAAATAAAAAAAAAAATAGTTGAATCTGTTAGTCTATGTAATCTATTAAGAACTAGCACTAAAATTATGGCTGCTACCCAGTCACCCTGACCTAATTAATCTGTCTCCTAAAGGATAGGAAAAATTACTGTTTTTAAATGGCCCACGTTCCTTTGGAAAGCTTAGATATGCTTCCATAGATATATTATTTCTCAGTTGGATGTTTCCCCATTAGATCCTACTGATTGCTTTAATTTTGTACCTTAGCAGAAATATCACTTCCCCCTGGTTTATGTAGCTTCTTTCATGAGCCACATAACATCCATTATTCCTGAAGAGCTTCTTGCATTGAAAAATTTAGAAGCAGACAGTAAGAGGTCTTCTAAACTGATACACTTTCCTCACCCTTGTTAAGAATGATTCTCAGATGTTATTCATCGTATTGATATGTTCTTTTCAGAGTCGCATTTAGTGACACAGACAATAACTCAATGTTAAATCCCAGTTTTTAAAATTTATGATAAAAGGAATGAGACCACCACAGGTAAAGAACAAGAAATACGTTGAAAAACATAAAAGAATTATGTAAGTGTTCAAATATATGAAATATTCTCAAGGCATTGGGTATTTTATTTTATGAGATATTCTTTTTGTGCTTCTTTATTCCTATAACTGTCAGGGTGCTCTTCCATTATAGTATGGTCTTATTGTAACATTTTGAACGGTAATTTGAATGATAATTGTTACTTTTCTTGTCCATTTCTACCAGTAGACTGCATGCTTCTTGGCTTTTGTTTATGCCTGGCATATTATAGGTACTTGGTTAATGTTAGACTGAATGTACAGTGATAAATTAATGTGATTCCCGTTGATGAGAAATACCATTTTTCATCATTGATGAGAAATTTATTTTAGCTTACATCCGACCCTGGCATTTTGTCAGATATTTCACTTTGAAAAGTATTGACTGAGTTTGGGACACTACTAGGAACAATTAAATATGTAGTCCATATGCTTGTAAAATGTAAGCATGGGCAAATAATGACTGTATTATATGGAGGCTTAGCATTACACAAATATAATTTTAGCATAAAATTGGAATGATATGCTCACAGTCTCTTTTCCTCTGCATTATCTAAAAATGTTGACCTTGGGGTGCCTGGGTGTCTCGGTTGATTGCCTGACCCTGGATTTCAGTTCAGGTCATGATCCCAGGGTGATGGGATCAAGCCCTGCATGGGGCTCCAATTAGAGCCAGAAAAATTCAGATATCCTTTTTTTTAATTAAGATATCTTAAACTCCCAGAAATTACATACAGAAATGTGGTTCATGTAATGTACATATACACACATGTATACATATACTGGTGAAATATTTATAAATACGTTTATATGTACATATTAAAGAATAGTTTCTACCATCAGCCTACTGGAATAAGAGGAGCACTTGGGTGGCTCAGCAAGTTAAATGTCCAACTCCTGATTTCCATTCAGGTCATGATCTCACAGTTAGATCAAGTCCCCCATCCGGCTCTGTGCTGACAGCATGGAGCCTGCTTGGGATTCTCTCACCCACTCTCTCTCTCTCCCTTCCCCTGCACTCTGTCATGCAGTTGCTCTCTCTCAAAATAAACTTGAAAGTTTATTTTTAATGTTTATTTATGTTGAGAGAGAGAGAGAACACGTGTGAGTGGGGAAGGTGCAAAGAGGGAGGGAGAGCATCCCAAGCAGGCTGTGCTCTGTCAGCACAGAGCCCAACAGAGGACTTGATCCTGTGAACTATGAGATCATGACCTGAACCAAAATCAACAGTTGGATGTTTAACCAGCTGAGCCACCCAGGAGCCCCACAAAATAAACTAAAAAAACAAACAAACAGTATTTGAGGCCATGAATTAATGAAAATGAAGAAATAACCACTGCTTTCACATGTGATCACATTTAGTCTTTAAAGATGAGATGAAATTGGTATCTTGCTTAAGGTTTCTGCATGTTAAAAAAAAAAAAAAGGAGGAGGTGAGGTGGTCAGGTTCAGGCTCAGCAGTGTAATGATACAAAAGCTTATCCTCAGCAAATGCTTCCTGTGTTTTTAGTTAATACCATAAGGTGAGTTTCCTCTACAGTGAAAGTGAAAACAACTGAAACCTGCTCATTCTCCTTCCACGGATGTTAGCTTTGGTTTACTCATCAACTTCTCTGCTGGTGTTCTCTTACTAGTGAGTTTTAACTTTACGGTTTTGTTGATCATAGTAATGACAGTCCAAACAGTCCATATCTATATTGTGAAAAATGTGAACAGAGACTTGTATTTTTTTAGAGGTGGGGGAGAGGGAGGGAGGGAGAAAGTGGGGAGACAGGCAGAGGGGAGAGAGAATCTTAAGGCCCTATCCCATGACCCTGGGATCATGACCTGAGCTGAAATCAAGAATCAGACCTTAACTGACTGAGCCCCTCAGGTGCCCATGGAGACTTGTATTTTAAATCAGCAGCAGTAGAGGGAGAGAATATTCCCATTCATTCCTTATTTACTTATTATCAGTACAGTCTATCATCTGTGTTTATATCAATTTTCTTCTCTTGACTAGTCAGATACAACCCCATGAAATTGTAAGAATTCCAGCTTTAAAGGTTGTGATTTTTCTAAAACAATATATGGACTGGATAGCTTCTTTTGTTTCAGAACCAAGAGTTTCTGTCATGCAGACTGTGGGGTCATAAGTGGACCCTTAATGCTGCTTGGAGGCCATCATTGTTTCCCTCTTGGGACAGTAAACCACATTATTCGGGTGTGATGGGGAGCTGGTAGGCAGAGGGTTTAGGGTCAGGACCCGGATGGGGGCAGGGCTCCTCTTTTAGTTAGAGACACTACACTGTACAGTTTCTTTAAATAAGAGCCTTTGCTGAGGACATAGCAAATCCGACCTGTTCCTTTCCCCTTTCAGAGTAGAGGCAACAGGTATTCATTAAACTAATAACGAGTAATTCCCCACAATCCCAGATTGCAATTTTACGCCTTTTCTTCTTCCTCAAACCTGCTGTACATCCTCTCTCAGCCTCACTTTCAGGTGATGACTTTGTTTCAGTTTTCTTGGTGAAGTAGGAAGCAATCAGGAAATGTGCGCCAGCCCCACCATGTGTTCCCGCCTAGCAGCATCCACCTGGATTCCTTTACTGGGAAGACTGACCATGGTCTCATGCAAGGTCATTCCCTTCTGCACTCTGTTCCCATCCCCTCTCTCTTACAAAGGGACACAGCTCCAGCAGGTCTCTCCTTTCTTTCTTGTGCCACCATCTTTCTCCTGCCTACTAGATCCTTTCAATAGCATAGTATTGTGTTATTTCTCTCATCTTAAAAAGCAAGTTCAGGGATGCCTGGGTGGCTTACTCAGTTGAGTGTCCAACTCTTGATTTTGGCTCTGGTTATGATCTCACAGTCTTTAGATTGAGCCCCTGCTTTGGGCTCTACACTGGGTGTGGAGCCTGCTTGAGATTCTCTTTTTCTGTCTCTGTCTCTCTCAGCCCCTCTCCCTCTTATTCTCATTCTCTTTCTTAAAAAATTAGAAAAAAAAATTCTGTTAACCACAGACTCCACTTCCTCCTCCTGCTAATCTTCCCATTTTTTCCAGTCCAAGCTCCTTGTTTTTTTTTTCCAAGAAAAATGTTTAATTTTTTATTTTGAGAGAGCACAAGCAGGCGAGAGAGGCAGAAGGAGACAGAGGAATCTCAGCCAGGCTCCACACTCCGCACAGAACCCAACAGGGGGGGCTGGATTTCATGACCATGAGACCATGACCTGAGCCAGAATCAAGAGTTGGACACTTAACCAAGTGAGCCACCCACACGACCCTCTGCTATTCTTTTTTAAAGGTGCTGCAATTAGACCTTCTCTTTAACCATTCCACTAAAACTAGTTTTCATCTTTAAGAGCCCACCAATCTCTGTGTTGCTGATTTGGTGGTCACTTCGCAAGGTTCGTCTTACTTAGCTGTTGGTAACATTGACACAGGTGATTCCTCTCTCCTCCCTCATCCTTGAAACACTTTCTTGACTTGTCCGGCATACTACCGACTCTTTTCTTCCTCCCATTCTGGCTGCTCCTTCTCAATATTCTTTGCTGGTTTTGCTTCTTCTGTTTGACCTTATAATGTTACTGTGCTTCAGAGCTCAGGCTTTAGATCTTTTCCTTAGGTGCATTCATTGCCATAATTGATCTCAAGATTTTAAATACCATCCATATGCTGGTGAGTCCCAAATTTCTACCTCCAGCCCTTATCTCCCCCATGAAATTCAGATTTGTGTATGTCTAACTTTCTGCCCACCACCTCCACCTGGATGTTTAATAGCCATTTGACATTTAATGTTCCAAATCTGAATTCATGAGCACCCTTTTCACCACGAAACTTGTCCATTATCTTGTATTCTCTCCTATTACAGTTAATGACAATCCCAACTTCTTAGTGGCTCAAACCAAAAACCCTGAGCTATCATATTCTCTCTTCTTTCATATCCCCTTATCCAAGGGGTAGTGTAGCCCCTTCTCACTACCTCCACTCCCAACACTTTTGCACAAACCATTCTCATCTCTTGCCTGATGTAGCAATAGCCTCCAACTATGCTGTCTATGCTTGCCCTTTTACAGTCTAGTCTGAGCATGGTGTCATCCTCTTAAAAGGGAAGTCATGTGATGGTCCTCTGCTCTGAAGCCTCCAATGGTTTTATGTCTCAGAGTAAAGCAGAGCCCTTACCAATGACTGACAGGGCCCCATGTCATCTGCTCTGTGTCCCCTTACTTCTCTGATCCACTCTTCCCCCTCTTTTACTGTATGCCAGGACTTTCTTGTGAATGTGCCAAGTGTGATCTCTCCGCAGGGTCTTTGCACATTCTGTGCTGTCTGCCTAGATCACTTTTCCCACGTGCTTGTTCCTTGGTCTCTTTTAATATTGTGTTCAAATGTAACCTTTGCCCGAGGCCTTCCCCAACCACCCTATTTAGTTTTGCAACACCCATCCATGCATTTACTGTTCTCCTTCTTTGCTTTATCTTTCTTCATAGCACTTATGCCTTTTGATATTGCATAAATTTACTTACATGTTTTTATTGTGTTTCTTTTCACACTTGCTTTAGAAGGACAGATATTTTTGTCTCTTGTTATTTCTTTACTAATGTTTCTATAGCATCTAGAATGGTGCCTGGCACATCATAAATGCTCAAAACAAATTTAATACTCTAGGAGGTATGTCGTGTCCTGAGTCAAAATACATGTTTGTTTAAACCAGTTGTGTCACTTACTCATTTCATAACGACCATTCCTTGAGAGTAGTATTTGAGGCAAATTGGAGCCTAATTGATAGTTATATAATTTGGTTAACTATTTAACCAAATGTGCATTCATTGCCTGGAAACTGAGCCAAAGGGAGGCAGGCATCTCTTGGAAACCATGTTTGGGAAAGCCAAACTTAACACTGACAGGTGAAATCATTAGAAGATTGATTAGGAAGATCTAAATAATATAAAACCACTGTTTTGATCTCTTATAGTCCCTAGACTTGTTAAATACTTCATTTCCATATAATAAGGAACTTAATGGTCTACTTTGGCATTTATTCTAGTCAAATACCAACACATTTAGTACCAGATAAAATATTTCCTTGTAATAAAATCAATTGCTCAATCCTTCTAAGAACCCCATGAACTGTGAGATCTTGACCTGAGCCGAAGTTGGACACTTAACTGACTGAGTCATCCAGGTGCCCCCGCAATGATTTTTTTTTTAACTTTATAATTATTACTGGGAAAAGAGTACTTTAAAAAAAAAAAGAGGACCTCATGTAGCCAGTTGAAAAACAGGTAAAAGTGGAACCTACCTATGTCCAAAGTCTAGGAGGATAGTTGTCCTCGACACTGGGATGAGCGGATGAATGTCCTCCCTGTGGGGGATCCAGTTTCTGTGGAATCTCAAAATGAGACAGTGTGTGTTGTGAGCCAGGGAGTGAAAAAAGAATATGAAATTAAGACTATACATTTAGGCATAGGGCCTTATAAGGGCCCTGAAGCCTCCTCTGATGTTAATGATCATGTTGGTGATGGAGATGAGCATTTACACCTTGAGCACTGTTCCAGGCAGTTTGCATACATTATTCCCCAAAACAACCTAAGGCACGCTGTACCAGAGGTATAGAGAAGTCATGCCCAGGGTCACACAGCTGGGAAGTGGAGTTGTTAGAAGAATGACGAAGGGGAGAAATGAAGAAATTAAACTGAGAACAGAGACCTCCATCAACCTCAGCCTTGCCACCGGTTATTCAGGGAGACGTGGAAAACTTCACTTCACCTTGCGTGTATGTCCTCCACTTGACTTGTGAAACAGACATATTGATGCCAGCTCTGAACTCCTTGTTCTGTTGTTCTGAGGTCAGGGAAAGCGTGTGGAAGTGCTTTGTGAAGAGTAGAGTGCTTGGAAATGTAGTATGACATGAAATCGATTTTCATTCCAACTCAGTATTATAGGGGAGGCTATGAATTTTGCTGACTTTTTATTTTAGTTCTAAGGTTTCTAATTTACTTCTGATGTTTCTAATTTATTTCTTGGATGTGATTTTTTTTTTTAATTTTTAGGTTACTTGTCTGCAAGACTTTTTTGGTGATGATGATGTTTTTATTGCTTGTGGACCTGAAAAATTCCGTTATGCCCAAGATGACTTTGTCCTGGATCACAGTGGTAAGGCAATTCTTTGTCTTGATAACTCTGAAATGGAGGCTTGGGGTGGTCTGGCATGTTGAAGAAGGGGTACATTGGCCGTATTCTTTTTGAATTAACGAAAGCATTTGCCTAGTTGTAAAAAACAAACAAAAAATTTAATTCAAGTCCTTTTCAATTTTTAGCCATTTTAGTTCTCTTTTTACTTCATTCTTTTGTCTCTGAAATGGATTTCCTGCCCTGTTTCAGAACAGGGGCTGGCTCTGCCACCATAAATATATGGATTGTATTGAATCTGAAATGGTTAGTGATAGAATTTCCATGTGCATAATTGGATACGTAAAAGGATAATAACTAAATTGTTGATAATAATTGTCTCAGGTTCTTTTTTTATCTCGTTCTGTTTGCAACTTAAAAAAAATAATGACATGCATTGTTCATATTTGCAGGAAAAAAATGAAGCTATTTTCATTGATACAATAAGAAAACCCCTTTCTCCAGAGTATGCAGTTTTCAACTTTTTAGCAATAACTCCAGTGAGTTCGAGGGTATTGATTCTGGAAAATTACTTTACCCTGTTGTCTTGAATTAACTTAAACCTGTTACAGTAATACTAATTATTTTAGCTGAGAGTCAATTTCCTCTTTAAATGAAATCCTACAGACATAACATTTCCCATAGGAGAGGGATGTTAGCGATACACTCTTGAATTTCATGAATCAGGAAAGTTGGCTTTTCAACAGTTAGGCTGATGGCATCCCCTTTCCAGTTGTAGTGATTCTGACCATCCAGAACTGGAGAAACGTATTACCAAATAAATAGTGTCATCCATAAACTTGTTAAAGTTTGAGATGATACACTTTGTGGTACCAAATTTCCTTGTGTCATTCTTTCTTGTTACTCTGTGTCAGTTACCTTGGGGATAATTTATCTACTTTGTGCTTGGGCCTCATTTATCTGTACTTTTTTGTTTTTGTTTCATTTTTTCACTGCTGCCACATTTCTTTGAGGGTTCCTGTACTGTTTTATATTCTGTTGGACTGGCCCTGGTTTAAACTGGTACTACCACTGGAAAGAAGTGCAAGGAATGTCCTTTTGTATTATGTGTGCTAATACTTTCCCCTGTTCTCAGGGATGACTAAGGTTGACAAACTGTGTGTTTGCATTATCCTCTGTATTTTACATCTTCCTTGATTTTAGCTTAATTTCCATTTCGTAATATTTCTTTCATATCAATATTAGTAAATTAGGAAGCTGAGACACTTTAATACATTATATATTTTAGGTTATAAAGTTAATTTGGGTAACAGCAACAAAACACTTACTGAGCATGTACTATCTATGTAGCAGTCATTGTTCTCTGTGCTTTATGTGTATGTTATAAACTTCCGCAGCCAGTTTTATCATTCATAGTTTTTGTTGTTAGCTACTGATGACCTCCAATAGTGAAAGGTGGGTGAGAGCTACTATTTTTTTCCCTCGCCAGTTACTTAACCTTCTGCATACTGGGGGTAATTGGCTTTTTGATAAGATTTTGTGAGGGTTAAATGAGTTAATATAGGTAAAGCAGTTAGTGCCTGTAATATAGTATGCACAATTGCATACTATTATGTTACTGTTGTAAATGTCATTATTGTATCACCACCATCAGGCCATAACATTAGACCTAATTCTGCCACTGTTGTATTTATTAGGGGGCAAAGTTGTTGTTGCTTTTAAAATCAGTTATTTTAATCTTAATTAAAGATTGTGTTTAATCTTAACAAAGTCCTAACTCTTTATCCTTTTAGGATTCTGACATCTTGCATTAAAGATTCAATAAAATGCTAATGTTGTCTTAGCCAAGTAACAAAATACTCCTTTGAAGAGCTGGCTTCGGGGATGGGCTTAGAGTCCTATAATGAGGGTGTAGCATTGAAGTTCTAGTTATTGGTTCTCTACATGTGCATTTGTGCTTATAAAAGAGTGGCAGTGCCTTTAAGGTGATTCTGACTAACACACACACCGCTCCTTTCAACAGTGGAGTACTTTTTAACATCCATAATGCTAATTAACTAAACTGAGGTTGCCACAGCCTCCTTCAGAGTAAGGTTTTGATTAGGGTCTTTCACATGCTAACTAGCCTCCCCTGGTGTGTATTTTCCTGATTAGTGTACTTCACATGTTAATTTATTGCCCCTGAGGTATAGATTTAAAACCAACCCACATTTTAATCTTACTGCATAAATTGAAGTATTTTAGCATAAATTACAGACAATATGTTATCTAATCTAATCTTTATAACAAGTTTAGGAAGCAGATTTTACTCTTATTCCAATCTCATAGGGGGAAAACCTGAAGCTTAGAACCCAACCTAGGTCCCCCAGTTAGCAAAATCAAATCCGTGAGTCATTCAAAATCTGCATGACTCCAAAACCCATGTTGTTAGTTATTCAAATTAGCAGTGATTATTTTAGCTGTAATTAGTTCTGGTACTCTAAATGCTATTTTATTGGGTAATTTATGGAAAAACCAAAGTTATTGTTTAAATTAGCTAGTTTCCTCATTTTTGATGCTCCATACTTAGGGAAAGTGGAAAGCAAGATGGTAAGGAGTTCCATACCCTTTCAAAATAAGATTATCAGAGTTTGGAGAGAATAATAAGATTGTAGCCTTTTGCTCTCAATGCTACTGACGAAAAAAAGAAGTTGCACATGTTTGGATTAGGTTCTGTCTGTGTGATCAAGTTAGGACATTGGGATTTCTATGTTCATTAAGAACTCCACTGCAATGATGAGGTGTGGTCTACAAGATGTGTGCTTCACTAAGGATAACCTAAGGTGTACTTTTGGGACAGTTGCTCTGTATATTAACGTTGTTTAACAATAATAGGAAAACGATCCAGGAATGGTTCTAAGCAGTAGACTTATGTTCACGTGTGATCTTCCCTTGGTTAGTATCTCAACCAGACTTAATTAATGCACTTTCCTTCCTTTCTAGAATGCCGTGTCTTGAAGTCATCTTATTCTCGCTCCTCAGCTGTTAAGTATTCTGGATCTAAAAGCCCTGGGCCCTCCCGACGCAGCAAATCACCAGCTTCAGGTGGTTAATCATTCTCCTTTCAGTATTCTTTGATTATTATGAACTCCTAGTTTTTCCCATGTTTGTATGCAGCTTGGTTCCAAAACAACATATAGGTGATGTGACTTTTAGAATCAAACGTTTAAGTCTGTTTCTTAGAGTTGTCATAAATGTGCCAAGACACTTGTCTGTTTTGTCCTGACATATTTTCTTAAGAACAGTCATTATCTAGAATCTTCTCCTGGTATTTACTTAGAAGTGCTTCTTCACATTGTGCCCACTGCATACTATATTTTTAACTTTGTGCTCTCTGATTATGAATATTTTCTTCTCTTACTGGTTTAAAACATACATAGACACATCTAACACAGAAATGGATTTACTTGAAGAGTTTCACAGGTGTTTCCTTCTTTAAGCAATTAAATAGTAGCAAAGATTATTATTGGAGTTAGTACTTATTTAAGAGTCAGATTTACCTGTAATTAATTTTCTTTCAGGTTCTAAACCTGTAGATTTGTCCTAATTTTGAATGCTTTGGTGTACTTTTTTAAAAGCTAAAAACATCTATCAATATCTTGATATATTCTATAAGATTTGTCTATAGTAATTATAAATAATTTTGTAATATCATTTACTATTAAAGAAGGGATTGTGAAAAACCCTGATTTTACGTATGGGAAATCTAGAACATTATGAAAGTAGTATCAATAAAAACTACCTCAAGCATCAGGCTCTTTATGAAAGACTGAGTTTTTTGGACATTATGCTTTTCACTGGTTCCCCTTCAGCACCCATCCCACTTGACTTAGGTCAGGTTGTTTTACCCTTTTTTTGTATATGTGTTCAGACCTGCTGAATAACTGCTCTCCTTACTGTCTCCTCCTCCTTGTATTCACTGAATGTGTACAGTTAAGAGGGGTGGCCATCACTCCAGTGCCTACTCTGCAGCCAGATCCCCAGGTGAGCCATGATTAGTATGGCTTTGTCGCTCTGCTGGGTTTTTTTTCGTTTTTGTTTTTTGCCACATTTCTGTTGCCTTTTGCTCCATTTCCATGAACGTATCTGGCTCGTACCAGTGTACATGTGTGCACCGTGGAATGCTTCACGGTGCTTAGGATGCCTCAGCCTCCTGTGTTTATTAGAAAACCGGTTGTTGTCAGATTGCCAGATGCCTGTGTATGTACTTGTAGGACAAAGCAGTGAAGAAGCACACCACCTCCAAGGGCCTATCTTCTAGTTAATTTTGGAAAATACTCTGTTATTGAAAAAGTAATATGAAAATGGCCATAGAAGCAATTAAATTCTTCTGTTCTCCTTCCCCTTCTAGTCTTACATTCCTCCCCACCCTACAGCTAATAGGCCCAAGACTCTTCTAAAAATATTGACAATATGAATATTTTTAACTGAAAGCATTTCTCTACCGTGGACCTTATTTCAAATCATATTATGCTTTCTGTAAAGTATCTCAGACACAAAGAAAGCTAAAATAACATGAAATTTGCATAAATACAATTACCTGAGCTTACCATAGAGTCAAATGTAGATTTTTGTCAGGTTCTTAGCTTTTGTTTTAGCCATAGGTTTACAGAGGTTTATCATAACAGTAAAATAAATAGAAGTGAGGAGAGTGATTCAGGTATCAGGTATCATAATGAATCCAGTACATACTAAACTAAAAACATGTTTCATAATCTTATTTGTATAAAGAAAGATTTATTCAAATCTTTTTAACTTGGATTTGGAATGCTTACAAGTTGACTCAAAAAATCTTAACATGGCAGTACCCTCAATGTTTAAGTCCATATGTGCATTTGGGATAGTAGAGTAGATCTTAAACTCATAAGTAAAAGTTGTAAGATGTTTAAATTAGGTTTTAGAGGGCAAACAGCTTCTTTATGAGAGATTAAACTTAAAAGTATGTTCAGCACAGGGCACCTGGGTGGCTCAGTCATTTAAGTGTCCAACTTTGGCTCAGGTCATGATCTCAAAACTTGTGGGTTCAAGCCCTGCGTCAGGCTCTGTGCTGACAGCTCAGAGCCTGGAGCCTGCTTCCGATTCTGTCTCTCCCTCTCTCTCTGTCCCTCCCCTGCTCATGCTCACTTGCTCTCTCTCTCTCAAAAATAAATATTTAAAAAGAAAAAAAAAAAAAAAAAACTATGTTCAGCACATACTGCAGTTACAGAAACCTGACAGTTTTATGTTATTAAAAGCCAAGTACCCATAAGTACAACTCACTTTTATAGACCTCTTTAGCTGTGGTATACTTGTTAACATTTAGAAAATTCCATGGGACTAATTGGAGTTTCAAACAGAGCTAGTAACTTTGTAGACCTAATATTGTACTTTTTCTGTTTTGGGACAGAAGTGAAGTCTTCTGGTTGACTGAATTCTTCAAGAAAACTCTATCAGAATAGTTAAATAGTGTGTAATAAACAGAGAAATTCATCCAGATAACATAATTCAGTAAATATTACCATAATTTGAGTCCTAAAAATTCTCACTTTAGTTTTCTTGCTTGTAAATCTTTCAGAGTCTACCAAGATAGAAAGTATTCAAAACAAACAAACAAAAAAGCTTCAAGTTTGTTTCTTACCTTACAGTTGAGGGGAAGGGCACATGATAAATAGCCTTATGTTGGGAAAGAGAGTCTGGGGTAGTGAAGGAGTAGGAGGGGACAAAGGTGCTGTCGGCTTGCTGCCTGCCTACCAGTTGGTGGCAGCAGTGTGAGGGGCATGGCTACAACATGGGACTGTCTTGGGTCCCACTTACCGTCCCTAAGACTCTGGAGAAATGTGCAAATAAACGAAGTTAAGGACTTCTCATTAGGGAACACTTTTTAGGACCTTTCAAATGCTCTGGGAAACTTAGAGACCCACATATGACTTAGTATGTCTTTAGAATGAGATTATTTGGCTGGGGGGTGGGGGGGGGGAGCGCAGATATAGACATGTAGTTACTGACACCAGTAAAATCCTGGCAGTGAGTTTTATTAAGAAACTATGTTTAGGCAGGAGGTGGTGTGTTTTTAGGGAGATTGTTTGCTGTCAAGATTACATTTGCAGGAATTGATTTTTCTCTTTTAGTCCCTTTTCTGTCACTGTTCCAAGGTAGCCTTTGTTACCAGTGTGGTGTCTGAATATCTGTGAAGCTAATAGCACTCATTGAGTAGGGATTGGTGACCTGACAGGTTGCTGTATGGAATGAAGAAAAAAAGGAATAAAATTCAGTCTCAGCTCACAGCAAGTTGACTCATTCATTGCTCGTAATAATCTCTACTTTATGTGAATTCCTGCCACCTATTCCCTTTATTTAAAGACAGTTTTTAAAACAAACAACATTGAAATTTAACTTGAGAAATAACTAGGACTGTTGAATATTCTTAAAAGTTTCTAATTGCACAGTTCCTCGTGTTGTACTTGCACTCTAAAGGTGCACATGTATTAAGAAATTATAGATAACTGATAGTTATTTATGCATGAGGGGTTTTGAATTAGAAAAATTAAAGTTTGGTCAGTTAAAAGTGACTAGAAAATTTTTTCATCCATACCCAATTTTTAAAAATGAGCAATGCAGGGGCGCCTGGGTGGCTCAGTCGGCTAAGCGTCCGACTTCAGCTCAGGTCATGATCTCACAGTCCGTGAGTTCAAGCCCCACATCGGGCCCTGTGCTGACAGCTCGGAGCCTGGAGCCTGCTTCGGATTCTATGTCTGCCTCTCTCGCTGCCCCTCCCCCACTCATGCTCTGTCTCTCTCACTCTCAAAAATGAATAAATGTTAAAAATAATTTTGTAAAAATAAAAATGAGCAATGCAGCAAACAAGCATGACTTCATAGAGCTAGATGTCCTGGTTTACAGATAACACATCCCATTACAAACACTTGTTGATCCAGGACTTTTGCCCCTACTCGAGGATGGGTGCTCACTTTTTTGAGTCACCTATTTAGGACTTTTATCTCTACATTTTGCTTTTTATACTCATTAGCTTCATTTAAAATAATAGTTGTTTGCTTCCTCATATTTAAAAAATGAAGAAGAAGAAAAGAAAAAGATGGACTTTTTCTTTCCATAGAGATAAATGGTAGTTTTTATCTTTAGGCAAAGCTTTGAAGGTTAATGATAAAAGAAGTTACACACACTTCTTAGAAAAATAATTACACCAGTCCTAGACATTTACTACCAACTTTGTGAAATTACAGCAGAAATGGATCCAGTTGATACAATTAGGAATAAGCATGAGCCATGCTGAAATGTTTGACCAGCATTCTGTAGTATAAAATCCGCAAATTTATCTCCCCCTCTAAACAGCAGTGGTTAGGGGCGTGTGGGTGACTCAGTAGGTTAAGAGTCCGACTCTTGATTTTGGCTCAGGTCATGATCCCAGGGTGGTGAAATCGAACCCTGTGTCAGGCTCGGCAGAGTGGAGCCTGTCTAAATTCTCTCTCCCTCTGCCCCTCCCCTGCTCATGCTCTCTCACTCTCAAAAATAAATAAATAAACATTTTAAAAAGAAAAGAAAATAGCAGTGGTCATACTTTTCCTAGGTGTGCTCTAAATTGAGCTTTCAGCAATTTCAACAATAAGAAGTGTATGGAAGTTTGGAGGGGGTTCTATAAAAAATCATCAAGATTTACTAAATAATGGGAGAAATTAAACTGTGAAGACAAGAAAATAGAAGGAATTTAGAAATGACTAGTTTAGAAAAAATAAAGTTGAAGAGTGCCTTTTTTGGCTTTCAAACAAATAAGCAGATGTTAAAAATGACCAGTAACTTTCCCTTTCTATTAAAAATATACTTAGAAAATGTGTTTGGATTATTATGATGGAATTGGTTTGGAGAGCCGTAAGAACTTCTTGGTTATTCAGGTTGGTATATACCAAGAGAGTGGATATTGGAAGTTAGAGAGCAACCTTCATAGTAAAGCATTACAAATATACCGGCCACTTCATTTCTCTACCCTTGCTAGTGGGTAGGGTGTATGGACAAGTTCTCATTCACATCTCTAATTCCATAATGTTTTATATATTTGTTTATGTCACTTTTGGAGAACTATTACTGAAAACAATTTTAGTTTCACTCCTTATTTGTCTGATACTTTGTAATGCAATAAGACACATTACTTTTGCTTTTTGCTGATTTGCCATCTGCTTGGAGCTTTAAATGAATCAAAACTTCACTGGAGCTATGTTGTGCATGTGCTTAGTGTTTTTGCACACAGTTGGGTTGTTTTGGGTTTTAATGACCTCTGTCTCCTCTGTTGTCTTATGGTCAGTTAATGGAACTCCCAGCAGCCAGCTGTCTACTCCTAAATCAACGAAATCCTCCAGCTCTTCCCCAACTAGCCCAGGAAGTTTCAGAGGATTAAAGGTATGAAATAGGATATATGGCATGTTTGTGTGGTTTTGTTGTTTTGAGATGCATAGTTTGGTAGTTTAATGTGTTCAAGGGCTCGGGTGTAATAACAAATCAAAAAGGAAAGAGTTTAGGATTTGGAGCCCGGAAGATCAGGGTTTGAATCCTTTGTTTTTCATCTTGTAATCTGGGTCATCTCACTTAACCCTTCTGAGCTCAAGTATTTCCATCACTAGAAAGGGACTAATAAGGTTGTGGTTAGGGTTGAATATATTGTGGTAAAGTATAATAAATGGTAGTTTTCCCATTATTATCAACATGGTTTGCAATGGGTAAGCCTTGGAGAACACTGTAATTCTTCTAACAATCTCATTTTGAATCATGAATTTAATATTGCTAGCTAACCTAATTTGACTTTGCAAAAGTCTAAAATAGAACGAAATACTAGCATGGTACTTATATACATATGTAGTAACATAAAAAGATATGTTCATTTTGATGAGAAGTTAGAAACAAATCTTGGGTTTTGACTGTGAGGTCCTAAAAGTATAAATGGTAAGTTAACATGATCAGCAGTTGGGTTAATAGACATTTTGTCTAATAGAGAGAGAGAAGAATGATAAATGAAACCGTATTTGCAAAATTTCAACAACATTGATTTCCCTTAGTGGTTTTCAATCATTTAAATTTATAAGAGAAAATTTGCCTGGTAAAATAGCAGTAAATAACTTGGGTTGAAGATTGAAAGTTTCCTTTTGTAGAAACAATCAAATTATCTGCATGGTAATGCACTCTAAGAATACTGAAGTATACCTAGTGCCCTGTATGTATGCGTATGTGAACTTAATTCTCTTGGTGCTTTGGTGACATTGGGAAGATCTTCATTAGGAATACGTTCTCCAAAGATGGTTTTGCCTAAACACTTCAAATATTGTCTGAGTGGTTTTCTTTACTTTTAAGGATGTTGAAAACATCTTTTTCATTAGTAAAATGAATTGTAAGCACCCACCACCCCTGGGTGAGAACCTGCTGAGCCTTCAGGGCAGTGAGGATCATGGGCCCCCTACTTCTCGAAGGGCTCATTCTCCACCTGATGCTAACTAAGGTTTGTCTGTCCTTCCCTGAGAATGTGTGAATGCCCAAAGTGACCCTGCATGATTCTTGTGTAAGTCACAGAGATCAAAAAGAGAAATTCCTTCTGGAAAAGGACAGCTTGTCTGTTTTTGTGCCTGCTTGCCTATGTGCGTTGGCAGAAATTGGACCAAGGCTGGCAGTAAGTTTGGGATCAGCAAGTACATAGCTGTCACCTGCCTCCAAGTGGTGGAAGCTCCTTCTCTTTATCAGAAGAACCAGGCATTTTCTGAGGTGCTTAACTGGCTGAGGTCAGCTTATAATATGATTTCAGTGGAATTCTTAATAATTGAGAAAGTGATATAAATTAAAAATCACTAATCAGCTAAGTATTTTCAACTCCCCCCCCACATTTATTGTCCCCCAAATAGATAGGAGGTGCACTGTTTTTAATTTGAGTTACTTTCAAGAGAATTAAAGTAAAAATAATCAAAGTTCTTTTACCTCTTTTCTAATTCCACGTATTTTGTCAAAAAATAAAAGCAGGTGGCTCCTAGTGCTGGTAACTGTTAGCCTTAGGGCAGAGCCCACACAAGCTTCCAGTGAGTCATGTGAAGGCTGTCATGTCCTCCCCCAGACCATGGCTCTGGGCAGAGCCTCTGGCAGGTACCCGATTCTCTGCTTCCCTGGAGTTTCATTCATTTCCCTGTTTCTGTTATCTGTTGGTAACCTTTGCTCCCGTCTTTCTTTTTGGCTCATCTTCAGCTGTGAGCCTAAGGTTGTTCCTTTTCATTGGTGCCACTTATGCTCAGAGTACACACCCACCCTACACACTTGCACACAAAGTCACACAAAATCACTTGTACTTCTGAAGTGGAGGTTTTTGGAATTTTAAAAACATAGTTGTTTTTCTGCTGAGACATTAAAGTTGCTCTCATCTCTCCGAATGTATCAGAAATGGTATAGCAACCCCAGCACCTAGCACAGAGCTCCCTGCTCAGGATTACTTATTGGTACCTAAAGAGGTAAAGAAGATAAGAGAAATATTGGTTACTGCCAAGATGGAAAATGAGATTATCTGTAAGATAAAGAGTAGTGGTCTTTCTGTTATTGCTGGGAGCCTCTGCCTTGTGTGAAAGGAGGTCCCCGTCCTTGGATTGCCCATGAGATTTACCTGGGGACCTGCACTCCAGTGAACACAGCCAGAAGGAAAGCAGCAGGCACAAAGCAGTTTATTAAGGTGGAGGCACACTCTCAAGTGGGAGAGCGCAGGCATGTTCTGTGAGGTGGAACCAGCCCCTAGGTTGCTTAGGGATTGGATATTATTGGGTCTTTCTGGGCGGGGAAGAGCTGGCGTGTACAGTGGGGTGATCTCTAGTGGAGGCTGCTTCCAATCATTTGGGGATTCCTCCTACAAGTTGAGAGGGGGAGTTTTTGACCCTATAAGGTTTGTATCTGGATGGTCATAGCAGTCTTTCTTGTGGAGGGGGGCAGTACCCGCAATGCAGATCCATTTAATGAGTCTAGAAGTTATCCTGGAGCAGAAGCAGAAGAAGAGAGCCCATGCTCGGTACCTGTGGCTCTTGATCAGTCAGCCCCAAGGTCTTGGAAGTCACAAGGTCAGGATGTTGTGTCCCAGGCTTTTGATGTGTGACCTGTTTATCACCATCCTTGCCTTCAGGTCAAGGACTTTGGACTCTGTGTCCTGGCCTTCCTTCCACTGTTCAGATCTGGCTTTTATGTAACATTTTCATGATCCCACCCCCATCCCTCCCAAACCAACTTTGTTTTGCACTACACTTGAGGCCTGTGGGCTTCACTCACAGCTTTGAGACCTCCCCTGTGTTTTCTATCTGTTAAATAAGGACATTTCATTTTAAATGCCCTCTAAAATGCTAGGATGATAGTTCTTTTAAGTTGGCAAGAAACCCACCTAGGAAGCTGGGGAGTCTTTCTCTTCTCACTTTAAAGCTGATACAGAATTACCAAATTTTACATTAAATGTTAGCAGCTAAAGGAGTGTCTGCCACACTGATCAGCTTTAGGCCACAATGCCAGACTGCCGCCTGGGTCATTCCTTGTGGAAACCTTCCGTCATGACTGTCCCCAGCGATCTATGGTACTAGGATATTGTCATAGGGATGAAGACCTGCCTTTGAAATACTGCAGCTTAGTCATGTTACTTACTGTACGAAATACACTGCTTTTAATGTCAGTAAGTGCTAGTCAGCATCTGTCCACATTTGCATTATTTTCTCTATTCAGTGACATTACAAATGGAGAATTACAGATAATTACCATGTGTTAGTGCTCTGCTTTTTTCTTTCTCTTCATTTACAAAGGCTTATTAAGATCAATTAAGAGGGATTGTCTGACAATGGAGGACTGTTTTTCATAGGCAGGAACTATTTATCCTGGTTAGAGGCTTTAATGGCTTTGGGGATAGATAATCTTTTTCCAGAGAATCAGAATTGACAAAAACAAGCAAACCACACCAGGACAGCATGTGCGGGAGCTGTCACTCCTATCTCTCTATCTGCCAGGACGAAGCTTTTGCCAGAAATTTTTTTTTTAATCTGGGTTTTGCTAAGTTGGGAATTAAGCAGAGTCAAGTCTAGATAAGCAGAATTTGATATTCTCTTAGAACCTCCTCATCTTTATGCAGTTTCTGAGAATCATTTTAGTGTTTTGGTGGGGACTTTGGATGAACCGGAAATGAAAATAGAGTCATATTGTGATGTTTAATCTCTGACCACAAAGTGTCCCTGGCTGTTTTTTGTTTGCTCATTGAAAAAGAGAAGAGAAGTACAGAAGCAACCCACCTCTCCACAAAAAACTATTCATGGTTTCCCTGTAATACTCTTTGAGGAAGACATTTCTGCTCCATTCATGTGCATTTATAAAAGATCATGCTCTTTGAAAGGCTGGACCAAAGCCAAGAGAGGAAGCAAAGCTTTCTCCAAATTGTGAATTTTTTTTTTCAGGATGGAAGTGTAAGAAATAGGGTGGCAACCAAGCAATTGAGGTCCTTTTAAACCTAAAACTGAAAGATGTTAGGGTAACTGAGAACTAGTTGTACTTCGATTATCCTTTTTTGGTATTGCTAGTTCCCTGAAACTTACAACGTGAAAGCAAAATAATCTCAGATCTGTAGTTTCATCTTCATTTTATAGATGGGGAAACTGAGATTCAGAGATGTGAAGTAACATGCTCAGGGTCTCAATGGCCCCTTGGGATCTCTGACCCTTTCAGGGTCTCTGTCTCTAACCTCTGACTTTCCCTCCGTTACTGGAGGATCCTCCTGAATGACTGCAGCCCAGGCATCTCAGGAGGAAGTTGGTATGATGATTATGGAAAAGCTATGCACAGGTCTTTTAGGAGGGGTTAGTGCTGGGGATGGCTTTCTTACTGAGTATCTGGGTTTAGATATGCATAAATGCTCTGATTAAAAATGGGTTGAGATATCAGAAAAGAAATGGGGGTGGGGGTGGTTGGGGAAAAGGGAGAGGCAGTCCTGGGGTGGGGGAGAGGTAGATGAAGGGAGGTAGAAAGATAGAGAAGTACCTAGCACTTCTACCTGACCCCATGAAGCTTTAGTAAAATGACAAAGTTCACAAGAGGTTAGGGTTATTGGTTTTCTTTGAAAGCCAGAAATCGAGCTGAGTATTGTCAAGATTGACATAGGCTGGAACAAGATAGTGTAGTCCAGGCCCAGCAAACACATGGGTACCTGGATATGAGATAATGTTACATGGTGGTCCTGTCATGGAAGCCACATTGCGAGGATAGTAGTGTAAATGCGGTTTGAAAACAGAGCCCATGCTTATCACCATTACTAGCCTCTAAGGACGCAGTGAGAAAGCAAGGCCAGTGTATTAAACAGATGACTAGAAACAACGTGGTTAGACCAAAAAGTCATAAAATGAGTTGCTAGGGCTACTTAGGAGGTCTCTGTTAGACCATTTCCCCAAAACCTAGTCTGTAGGTAACAGAACTTGGTTTTCCTTTTGTATAGATTTAGGGAAACTGGCTTTCCTAGGACAAGACCACTGGTGGTGGTGGTCACCTGGGAAGGAGGTAGTTCTGTAGGCCAGAACCAAGCTGCCTTCATGACACATCAGGCTTTATCTTGACCCCAGGTTACCTACTACAGTCAGACACTTGGGGAAGCCCAAAGGCCTTTTTAGTAAGGCCAATTCATGCCAGGTTGTACTAGGCTTTTGTTCTTCTTTAGTCCTCCTTAATAATTAAAATTTTCTGTGAGCGTTTCAGTTTGAACCAGTTAAGCTAAAGGGAACCAAGACAAATCTCTTGCCCACTCAGGCCAGAGGATTAAGGCAGATGCGGCAACCCATAGTATGTAGTTACATAGAAGGACAGTATCAAAGAATGAAGCCCAGAGCTCATTTGTGCTTAGATGCCTCCATTTGGAGAAGGACATAAGATAGTATAGAGGTTAAAGCATGAGCTCTGAAACTAGAGTTTCTGGGTTTGATCTTGGCTTGGCCACTCACTAGCTGTATGATCTCCAGTAAATCATATCACCCTTATCTGTGAGAAAAGGATTAATAGGACCTAGAGCACAGGGTTGACATTAATCAAATATAGGGAAAACGCTTAGAATAGTTTTGCTGTTCTTTCTTATTGTAAGTCTTGGGATTTCCAGGTTCAGTGTTCATATGAAGGAATTTTTACCTACGAAGAAAAAATTTAACAAGCAGTAGTATGTAAGAAAGGAAGAAGTGAGAAGTCAGACTTCAGATTGTATTACCTCCTCTGCTTTTCTCTCTTATGAATTGCCTTCCTGACTCTATCCTTCATCTCTGTTTTCCTGTCCTCTTTATATAGTCTGACTCCATTAGTACTCTGTGAGGCAACTTAGTAACAAGCTATCTCAAAATTTAGCAGCTTAAAATAGTGATAAAAAATTATTGTCTCTGAGTGCCTGGATGGCACAACTGGTTAAGTAAGTGTCCAACTTTGGCTCAGGTCATGATCTCGCAGTTTGTGGGTTCGAGCCCCATGTTGGGCTCTGTGCTGACAGCTCAGAGCCTAGAGGATGCTTCGGATTCTGTGTCTCCCTCTCTCTCTGTCCTTCCCCCCACTCACACTCTGTGTCTCTCTCTCTCTTTCTCTCTCTCAAAAATAAATAAACATTAAAAAAATTAAAATTATCGTCTTGCATAGTTCTTGTGGGTCAGGAATCCAGGAACAGTTTAACTGGGTGGCTCTGGCTTAAGATAGTTGATGAGCTTGTAGTCAAGGTGTGCACCAGAGCTAGTTACCTGAAGACCCTGCTGGGAATGCAGGACCTCCTTCCAAGGTGACTCACTCATGTGGTGGCAGGTTGGTGCTGGCTGTTGGCAGGATGCCTCAGTTCCTTGCCATGTGGACCTCTCCATAAGTTGGCTTGAGTATCCTCAGAACATGGCAGCTGGGTTTCTTCAAAGCATATGATCTAAAAGAGAATGCCATGCAGAAGCCTTCCTGTCTATAACCTAGTCTTGGAAGTCAGACGCCATCATTTCCATAAGAGCTTAGTAGTCACGTGTCAGCTCAGTTCTGCATGGGAAGGGTCTGTATTAGGGCATGAAAATCAGGAGGTGAGGCTCAGGGGAACCATTTTGGAGGCCACACCTATTCTCTCTGCTTTCATCTCTTTATCAGCCACCCAAAATTTCTTTCTTAGGCTTCCCCTGTTCCTTCAATAGGTTCTGTCCATTCTCCTTTTTGAGGGCCACAGAAGTCTCTCTCAGTATCAATGTTGCTGCTTTTCTCTTCTCCCAGTCTTTTGTTCCTACTGATCACTCCCTGCCCATTCTTTTATCTCCCCTTCAAATTCTAGAATCCCACCACCACTGATGTTTTCTTCTTAATCCTCATCTTCCTCTTGTCCTCAGCCCATGATCTCCTGTTTCCTCTGCCCAAGCTCCTCAGAGTCCCTTCGATCTAGCTGATAACTTTCCCTGTGGGAATATTTTCTGTGCTTAAATCACAGCATTTTCTTTGGGACAGATAGGCAATAAAGACTACTAAATGTGTCATCAGCTGCCAGATGGATGAAGAAAGCATTTCCCTGGAATTTCATTCATCACCCATGTCCCAGTTTAGGATTTTCAAGGCTGTAGTAACTTAAGGCTTCAGAGTCAGGGGCACATCTGTGGACAGTGAGGGATAAAATGTCTCACATTTTGATGCTGAAGTGTATGCCCAGAGGCTGTCTACTGTGAGTATTCTTGTTGGTTGAAAGAAGAAAGGGGGGGGAAAAAAAAGTACATTTGGAACACTATCCAACATCTTGAGATTATAAACCGTCTGATGTGCTGATATTTTATCTGATGATGTCTCCTGGGTCTGCTGGTGGTGAAAGATTTTCCAGATTTGTGAAGTGTGATGAAAGGGCTGGTAGTATCTCATACTGATTGGCAGAGCTAAAATGCAACTCTCTGACCTCCTGAACTTCAAAACTTCTTTTCGAAGCTGTGAAATGTAAATCCACAGTAGCTGCTGACCTTAGACGTTTTTGCTTTTCCCTGGAGCTTTGGTTTTTCTCTGGTATTTAAAGCTAGTTAATAATCTTCAGTACTGAGAGACTGACTACTTTTATACTTTTTATTACCCCGAAATGCTGGGTGGTGACTTCATCTCTGAATGTAATTGATTTTGTAGACAGAAACAAAAACAGAAGAGGGACTAAGCAGTTTTGAAGACTTCAGTGGCCTAACAAAATAAATCATCATTAAGAATCTCAGACTGTTTCAGGACGGCGATTTGCACATTGTGGTTGCTCAGTAAATAGAGGCATTTGGTGGGTAAATCGCTCAACTGGGCTGAAGCCCACCTTTGTGGGGCTGGAGGGAGAGTTTGCCAAGCAAATCAGTGTATAAATAGGATCAATTTTAAGAATTTTATTTGAATATAAGCAACTCCTGTGTTAATCTTAAATGCTCCCTTATTCATGGGAGCCATTAGAAACTCTTCTTGGTAGTATAGTAAAGATAATTGGATGGAATTAAGACTTAGACGTTGTAGCATTTAAATTGGTCTGTGCTGGTGACTGACTGTGGTAACTTCCATAGTTTGAGCTGAAGAGTCAGGCACCTCTCCTAGCACCCTGGCATCCTAGAAATTGGTGAGACCTCACAGTGAAAGCATACAGACATTTTTAGCAGGTAGGCATGGTTTACCACATGTCTGTTGCTTAAAAATCCAGTAAGCAACAATTGGTATGAAAGGCTCACTCGTAAGGATATGCAGAGAATCTATGGACCATGTGGTCGACCGAGATAGCAGGGATACTCAAAGGAACAGACAGCCCCTTTCAGAGATTGTTGGATTGTACATGTACAGGCTGTGTGTTCTCTGTAGCCGGAAAATTCACTATTTACCACTATTAACCAATCACAAATATCAAGCACCACTAATTTTGCCAAATGAAAACAAGTCTAAGGTATGGCTACAGATAAGAATACATTTTGTATATTACTAGCCTTTAGGTATTGATTCACATTAATTGTTCTCATATCTCATTACTAATAATGAAGTATTTCAGAGTGAATTATCACAAATCCAGTATAAAAGTGATAAAGATTTCTTGTTTTTATTTTAATTCTTAAAATCCAAATGTAATTAACATGGTGTTACATTAGTTTCAGGCATACAGTATGATGAGTCAATAATTCTATTACATTAATCAATGTTCATCACAGTAAGTCTACTCTTAATCCCCTTTACCCGTTTCACCCGTTCCCCCACCAACCTCCCCTTTGGTAATCACCAGTTCTCTTTATTTGAGAGTCTGGGTTTTTTTTGTCTCTTTCTTTCTCCACTTGTTTTGTTTCTTAAATTCCATTCATGAGTGAAATCATATGGTATGTCTTTCTCTGACTTATCTCACTTAGCATTATACCCTCTAGATCCATCCATATTGTTGCAAGTGGCAATATTTCATTCTATGACCGAATAATATTCCATTGTGTATATATATACACTACATGTTCTTTATCCATTCATTTATCATAGATACTTGGGTTAATTCCATATCTTGGCTGTTGTTAATAATGCTGCAGTAAACATAAGGATGTGTATATCTTTTTGACTTAGTGTTTTCATTCTCTTTGGGTATATACCCACTAGTGGAATTAATGGGTCATGGAGTAATTCTGTTGTTGTTGTTGTTGTTGTTGTTGTTATTAGAGACAGTGGGAGAGAGGGGCAGAGGGAGAGAGAGGGAATATTAAGCAGGTTGTATGCTCAGTGTGGAGCCTGATGCAGGGCTTGACCCCACAATCATGAGATCACAACCTCAGCTATTTTTAATTTTTTGAGGAATATCTATGTTTTTCACAGTGTCTGCACCAGCTTTCATTTCTACCAACAGTGAATGAGGGGTCCTTTTTCTCCACATCCTCACCAACACTTGTTTCTTGTGTTTTTTATTTTAGCCATTCTGATAGGTGTGTGGTGATACCTCATTGCAGTTTTGATTTGCATTTCCCTGATAATTAGTGACATTGAACATCTTTTCTTGTGTCTGTTGGCCATCTGTATATCTTCTTTGGAAGATTTATGTTATTAAATGCATTTTTAATTTAGCATTTATTGTAATTCATATTGGCTTTCTTTTTTAATGGAATTGATGTTTTTAAAATATTAAATCAAAAATGATAATGGAAGTAAATCTATTTACAAGTAGTACCTAATATACTGACTTAAAAAAATCTTCAATACATTTCAGAGGTTATCTTTTTAAAGAAAAAAAATTTTTCTAAAGTTCTCTTTATATGAGGAGAGGCTGTGAATTGGTACATTATTTGAATAAATTACAAGGATGTGACTATAGTTCTGTAATCTGGAAGCACATTCTAAATATACCACAATGAATATTTTAATGAGTGGGTCTTATACTGGGTGGCATCCCTATATTAATTTAATAGCCTTGGAGGACTTTGTGTTCTCAGAGGAGGGGACAGTGTGAGAATAGCCAAATAGCTCCTGGGCTCTGGAGTCAGATCTGGGTTTAGATTCTGACTCTGCATTTGCTGTGGCATTTGGGCAAGTTATATAACCTCTCTGAGTTTTGGTTTCTTCACATATCAATGGAGATTATAATACCTAATTCATAACATATAAAGTACTTATTTTAGGACTTGGCACAAAGTAGGCATTCAATAAACTGTAATAAGTGTCTTCTTTCCTTTTCTTACAAGGAGAAAGTTGTTCTTTGGCAGTAGATAATTTGCAATGGTTAGATTGTTGGATGAGTGACAGAGAGAACTTAAGGTGGCTGAAGAATTAAAGTTGCTGCCAGAACCTTCCTCCAAAGAGGTTCTCAAACTTGGCCACACATTAGATCATCTGTGGAGCTCAAAAAAATACAGATACCCACACTCTACCCCAGGGATTCTTTACTCTGGGTTGCAACCCAGCAATAGAAGATGTCGGATCATCCCAGGTGATCCTAATGTATAGCCAAGGCCAGAGAAACACTGCTTTACAGCAACAGACAGACCCTGAGGGTTATTCTGTTCTAGAGTATGAAAGTGTAAGAATTAGATTCCTAAGAAGGTTCTTGCGGACAAAGAGTTTATTGCTAGCCAAATTCGGCCCATAGCCTGATTTTCTAAATTCAGTTTTACTGGAACACAGCCACACACTCCGTTTACATGTGGTCTGGGGATGCTTTCATTCTACAATAGGAGAGCTGAGTAATTGTGATAGAGACCATACCACAAAACCTAAAATACTACTCTGTAGCCTTTATTTTTAAAAGTTTGTTTGTTTATTGTTTATTTATTTTTGAGAGAGAGAGAGAATATGCACAAGCAGAGAAGGGCAGGGAGAGAGAAAGGCAGAGAATTCCAAGCAGGCTCCATGCTGTCAGTGCTGAGCCAGACACGGTGGGGCTCGACTTGAGACTTGAACCTGTGAATCTTGAGATCATGACCTGAGCTAAAGCTAAGAGCTGGACACTCAACCAACTGAGCTACCCAGGCACCCCTCCTCGCTAGCCTTTTGCAGAAAATATTTCTGACCCCTGCAGTAGGCCAATTAAAAATTGAATCAGGGTGCCATTTCCCAAGATGCATCAAGAAAGTCGACTCATTATACAATATCTCCTAGATTCTGCTCAAGTGTTTCCTTTTATTAAAAGTCAGAATTAAAGGGGCGCCTGGGTGGCGCAGTCGGTTAAGCATCCGACTTCAGCCAGGTCACGATCTCGCGGTCCGTGAGTTCGAGCCCCGCGTCAGGCTCTGGGCTGATGGCTCAGAGCCTGGAGCCTGTTTCCGATTCTGTGTCTCCCTCTCTCTCTGCCCCTCGCCCGTTCATGCTCTGTCTCTCTCTGTCCCAAAAATAAACTTTGAAAAAAAAATTTTTTTTAAATAAAAAATTTAAAAAAAAAGTCAGAATTAAATAGTGTCCAGCATTATACTCAAAACTCAATATGCTATAATCCATTGATATAGTCATTTCAACTTTTTTTTGAGAATTGCCCATTTTTGAATAAAGCTTTACATTTTTAGTGTAGTACCTAACGTTTCTCTTTAAATTTTAAGTTTTGTGGAAGTTGTAACAATCTACTTACCAAAGAAATTTAACATAGGACACTCTGACTTGATTTCTTACCTAAATGTAGAAAGCTGAAATGTTACTCATTTAGCATTTACTCAGTCAGCCATGAATGCTTTTTTTAATGGTGCTAGCAGTTGAGAACACCTTAGACTTTTTCTGCTCTATTTTCAAGTCTTTTCAAGTTTTTAAAAAATTTTTAAAAAAATCTTTATTTATGTTTGAGAGAGAGAGAGAGGGAGAAACAGAGTGCAAGTTGGGAAGTAATGCGGAGAGAGGGAGACAGAATGCGAAGCAGGCTCCGGGCTCTGAGCTGTCAGCACAGAGCCCGACATGGGGCTCAAACATACGAATTATGAGATCATGACCTGAGCCGAAGTCGGATGTTTAACCGACTGAGCCACTCAGGTACCCCAAGTCTTTTAAAGTTTTCAGCAGAACTGAACAAAATAGAAATAGACTCATAAGTACAGAGAACAGACTGGTGGTTGCCAGAAGGGAAGGGAATTGGGAGATGGTGAAATAGGTGAAGGAGATTAAGAGGTAAAGTATAAGCTAGGAAATATAGTCAATAATATTGTAATAACTCTGTATGATAACAGATAGCAACTGTACTTATCGTATTGAGCATTTTATAATGTATATAAATGTCAGATCACTATGTTGTACACATAAAGCTAATGTAATGTTGCACATCAACTATACTTCAGTTAAAAGAAAGAAAAAAAATATATATCTCTTTCAAGTGCTTAACCTAGTGCTGTTCAGTAGAACATTCTGAGATGATGGGAGATGATGGGAAATGTCCGTATCTGCATTGTCCAATACAGTAGTCACCAGACATGTGTGGCTGTTAGGCACCTGAAATATGGCTAGTGCAACTGAGGAACTGAATTTTCTTAAAATAAAAAGATAAGATAGAATAGAATAAAAAATACATAAAATAAAATAAAATAAAATAAAATAAAATAAAATAAAATAAAATAAAATAAAATAAAAGTGTTCTTAGCAGAAGCAGGTTCTTATGTGTTTCCTTTCCTTGGTTACTCATAAAAATGGACCTGCTGCTGCCAGATGGGGCCATGGAGCCTGGTCACATAATGTTCTCAGCAACATCTCCATGGTCTTTTACATCCCCTTTCCTCCTTGACCAATCAGGGCCTCATTAGGAAACATGCCCCCCCTGACTCCCCACCCCTAAATATAATCACATCTTTTTGAACCAGTTAGTAATTATAGAAGATAATCTTGAAAGAGCCCAGATGCTGCCATCCATTTAGGCTTTATTGAGGAGGATCTCGCTAACATGAAGCATGTAGGCACTTCCTTTGTGCTGTCTCAGCATCATAGTTGCTGATGGAAGCATAAATGCTCATTAGCATTTTAAGAGATTTTAATAAAAATTGTTAGTTCGACAATAGGAATGGGACAGGTTTAATCAAGAACGCCAAATTTTAATCTCTCTGGTGCTAATTCAATCCTTGCTTCAATAAGAGAATAATTCTTAAGAGGGACAGGGAAATACATAAATTGTGCCTGGGAAACTGTGAATTTTGTAGTCCTAGCTTCATCCCCTGCATTTTCATTGCTCTTTGTCTGCATGCCTCTCAGGGCACTGGGAATGCTTTGCTTTATGCTGCACAATAGACACTTCACATTTGCCAGGGATCTGTCCAGGGATCTTGGTGAATACCCAGCTTTTCTTGTACCCTTGGAGCACCAAGCTTCATTGCTGGGGGGTCAAGTGAACTTAATCACTAGCTGTGTGATTCAAGCATTACAAGTCCAGATTCATGCCTTAGTAAAATGGCTGCCTCTCACAGGTGTTCAGAGTCCTTTGTAATCATCAGAACCTTAGCAACCATTTCTTGGAATGAAGAGATTTCCCAGAAAGGTTTTAAGCATGTACATGTGTCTCCTTATAAGATTGTAAACCTCTGGGCGGTAATGATCGTGTCCCTTCATCTTTATATTCTCTAACAATTCAGGCTCGATTATTGCTGAGGGAGGAAAGGAAAGCTGTTGCTGTGTCAAATCATGTCCCTGTCTATTCAGTTGTGCTGTAATAAAATGACTCCCCTTTGTGTTTTCATTTTCCAAGCTTTATTTTCAAATAAAGGAACATTATTTGGGTAGGTAATTAGATATGTCACTCCTGTTAACTCTACAGAGGTTTTTGGTTTTGTTTTGGTAATTGCTTGAGGTTTAGCACTTAAAAAAATTTCAGTTTGAGAATTTTGAAAAATGCCCTTCTTGCCATCAGTATTTGCTAAGAAGTATACACTTCCTGGTGATTTAGTGAAACCTTTGTCAGGTACTCCTGAAAGTATCATTTCATTGGGCCCCCCCCTCACCATGGGCCACTTTCCCTGCTCAGGCTTCTGCCTAGGTCCTGCTCTCTTTAGTTACTAGGGAACCAGTTCCCACACCTGCTCTGTCTCCTGGTCTCTTTCCTTGTTCTTTGCTGCCTCTGAATCCCAACATAAACCGTGTTTGCAATTGCTGGACTGTTACTGAATTCCTGGGATTCAGAATAGGTCAGTGTTGGGGGGTTAATCAAAACAAACACTGGGAAAGTTACAGTGGTTCACAGGAACTCAATTAGTAAACACTCTGAGGAGTCACTCATCCATGTGAAAATGTATATGGAGGTAAAAATGCCTGCATTTTAGTCCCTTCCAAGAGTTCCCTCTTAGAGAAGCCTTGAGTTAGAACACATCAGCTTTCAGTGAACCAAAATATACTCAAATTAGCTCAAGAAAGGGGCTTGTTAGAAGAAAGCTATCTGCTTCCAGGAGAGCTAAGCAAGCAGGCAGGTGTGGGGGAAGGCAGGTACAAAGGCAGGTCTCAGGACTTCAGCAGTGGCCGCGAGGCCTACATACTGCACACCTCCATAGGCTCATAGTGTTTGGAGGAGAGATGGTTTCTGCTCAGCACCCAGGCCTGACTCAGCCAGCTGTGGCCTGAGGGTGTGGGGCTGCCCCATTCTGGGCTGTGAAATTTAGACATGCAGATAAGATGGTCACTGCCCCTGCTGTTTCCAGGTATTAACAGTCCCCCTCCCCCATCACTGTAATCTAGGGGTGAGCAGTGATCAAAAGGGATCTTTCCAGGGCACATGGGTGTCTCAGTCAGACTCTTAATTTCAGTTCAGGTCACGATTTCATGGTTTGTGAGTTTGAGCCCCACATCAGGTTCTGCGCTGAAAGTGTGGAGCCTGCTTGGGATTCTCTCTCTGCCCCTCTCTCTCTGCCCCTCTCCCATTCATGCTTTGTCTCTCTCAAAATAAACTTCATTTAAAAAATTTTTTAGTGTTTATTTTTGAGAGAAAGGAAGACACAGAGTGTGAGCAGGGGAGGAGCAGAGAGAGAAGGAGACACAGAATCCGGAGCAGGACCAAGGTTCTGAACTGTCAGCACAGAGTCTGATGCAGTGCTCCAACTCACAGACCATGAAATCATGATCTGAGCCAAAGTCGGGCATTTAACTGACCGAGCCACCCAGGCACCCCAATAAATAAACTTTAAAAATAAAAAGGGATCTTTCCATTTATTTTTTGGGATATACTTTCTCCAAAATGACATTCTTCTTGTCTTTATTCCATTAAGAATTTGGCTGATATGAATTTTTTAAAGTTTTTTTTTAATGTTTATTCACTTTTGAGAGAAAGCGCGTGCGCAAGTGGGGGAGGGGTGGTAAGAGAGAGGGAGACACGGAATCCAAAGCTGAGCTGTCAGCACAGACCCTGACATGAAGCTTGAACTCACAAACCCTGAGATCATGACCTGAGCTGAAGTCAGATGCCTAACTGACTGAGCCACCCAGGCGCCCCTGGCTAATAGGAATTTAATTTGGATCTCTTATTCACTTGACAGACCGTTTTCAGTCTACGAAGGGTTAGATTAGAAGAGGAATGAATTATGTAGCAAAAGAGCTCTTGTAGCCATTGTACATTCATTCAGTAGTTGGAAAACATTTCTTAGTCACTGGATTCTAGGCTCTATGCTAGGTATTTTAAGGAAAGGTATACTAATAACGACTTATATATATTATATCACATATATGTAATATAATAATGACTAATAATTTATTTTGTACTTACTATATTTTAAGGAAAGGTATACTAATAACTAATAATGACTTAATTACATGTCAGTGAGTTGACACGCTAAATTTGTTTACATGTATGAGCTAATTTAAATTTACTTGCAAATCTTTGAGCTAGGAGCTGCTACTGCCCCTATATTCAAAGTAGAAAATTAAGATTTAAGAAGTTTAAGCAACTTTAAAAAAAGATTCATTTAATGTATAAAATGCATGATAAAAAGTGGTGGGAAACAAATTGGACAGGTAGGTAGGGAGACAAGTCATGGGATTATCCTATTGGTGTTATTCTGTTGGTCACAAAGACCCACTGAGGTTTTAGTCGATCATAGGGGTCATACCAGAACTACGCTTGCAGAAGTTTCCTGGCAATCCTGTGTGGAATGTGGCTGAAACTGAAAGTAACTAAGGAGGCTTTTGATGAGGCTCCAGGAGAAGCCCGAGGAGGACTAGGACCGGCTTGGTAGCTGTGGAAACAGAACTGACTGAAGAACCTTGTAGTTTTCTTTTCGGCTTCCCTTTAAGCCGCCTCTCTGGGCTTTAGTTTTAAACAATCTACCTTTTAAACATTCTAACATAGAATACTGCTGATTCTGGAGTTGCTTTTCATTTCAGCAGGAAAAAAAACAAAAACAAAAACAAAACCAGGAGAAAACAAAAAGGCTAACATGTGAAAAACTTTGTCCTCCATTTACCTTGTGAGAAACAGAATGATTGAACTCCGAGGAGTCTGTGGATGGTGAAGTGTGAGCTGACTGTAGCGTTTTCAAGATAAAGGGTGGCCTGAAAGGGACCCTGCACGTACACACGTTGCTATAGTTATTCTCCATGTCAGAGTGAAGGAGGCAGAACTTGTGAGAAGTATGGTTGCCACTCAGGGCAGGAGCTGACTGGTTGACTCTCAGAACTGCCTTCCCTTGGCCTTAGGTTTCCCAACAGGACATGCTGCTGCTGGTTTTACTGTCCACACAAGGTGTGGCTACATGGGATCTGAGAAAGCAGACCAATTTTTAATGCCTCTTATTCTTGAGACTCATATCTTTTTTTTTTTTTTCAACGTTTATTTATTTTTGGGACAGAGAGAGACAGAGCATGAACGGGGGAGGGGCAGAGAGAGAGGGAGACACAGAATCGGAAACAGGCTCCAGGCTCTGAGCGGTCAGCCCAGAGCCTGACGCGGGGCTCGAACTCACGGACCGCGAGATCGTGACCTGGCTGAAGTCGGTCGCTTAACCGACTGCGCCACCCAGGCGCCCCGAGACTCATATCTTATTCCAGAAGACCTTCTGGATGATCCTATTAGAAGCAATGTGTATAAATCAGTATTGGGCTTTCCTGGGTTTTGAACCAAACTCAGTCTCAGCAAGGTTCTTACTTCATCCAGAGGAAGGGAGTAGGCCCTGTGTCGTTTGTGTTTTTGATCAGCAAGTATTAAATCAGGATTGTGTGTACCAGGCACTGTGCTGCATACGGGAGATGCAGTGATGAATAAGGCACAGCCATTATGGGACAGAGGTACCAGGACAGCTTGGGCATTGAGGCAAGCAGGTATGCACAGCAGTACAAAAGATGTCAAAGAGGCTTCTCAGTATCTGGTAAGTCCTTTGACCTTGGAAGCTCCTGAAAGGATTCATTAAAGAAAGAAAGACAGTTCAAAGAGCAAAATTTGAGTTTAAAAGCCTACGAGCCCTTAGGGATAAAGAAAAAAAGAAAAAAATTCCCTAAGCATACGTAATAGTAAACATGATATGAATAATACGAGTTTTTCTTTTTTTCTTTAAGTTTTATTTATTTTGAGAGACAGTTCTCATGAGCAGGGGAGGGACAGAGAGAGAAGGAAAGAAAATCCCAAGCAGGCTCTGGCCTGTCGGCACAGAGCCTGACGCGGGGCTTGAGCCCACGAAGCTGCCTGATCATGGCCTGGGCCAATCAATATTCAAAAACCAGACGCTTAACCGACTGAGCCACCCAGGAGCCCCTAATATGAGTTTTTTAATTCTTCTAAGGATTACAGATATTTTTGTGACTGGGAACTGCAGCGTCACTGAGTTGGAATCTGTCTTTTAGTTTTATCTTTTATTTCCCTCTGGTTCCTAGTAGTAAAAGTTTTTAACATGCTTAGGAGGAATTCTTGCTGTCTTGGGGTCAGTAAAGAAGAGGGTTGAGCCAGGGCTATACTCTGGATCCTGGAGCCACAGGAGGGTGTGGCAGGTGGTACAGTGCTGGGCATGGGGCTGGAGTTCAGAGAAGGGCTCCCCCATAGGGCCCCCCCTGGGGTCGGCCACAGGGCGGTGGTGGGATCTGGGGACTCGGTGCTGACATTTCTTGGAATTACCTATAGTTGCTTGTTCAGCGGTGGTGCCATGATAGTTTCCTTTACTTTATTCCCCTGAGGTCACAAGCAAAACAGTATCAAAGAGAATAACATACTGTCAAGTTTCCTGACATCCAATCTGAATTGAAAATACTTTAAGGAAGAGATATGTTAAGTGTGTGTGTGTGTGTGTGTGTGTGTGTGTGTGTATGGAAGAGATGAGAAAGAGTTGCCTCCTCTCTTTTTGTATCATTATATGTTTGCACAATATAAGCATCTTCTATTCTTTAAGGATTTGCTAGCTGAATATTTGTAAATTTATCCTGATAAGTAATGGTCACTCTCTTCTTTCAGCAGATTTCTGCACACGGCAGATCTTCTTCGAATGTAAATGGTGGACCTGAACTTGGTCGTTGCATGAGTCCTGAAGGTAGTCCTCAATCTGATGATTTCTTTTATACAGGAAGTTATCCATGTGAACTTGGTGGCCACCCAAAACCCACTTGATGCTAAATTATAATCTTCCTAAACAGGGATGTAATCGTGTCACCAGTTAGCCTATTGAGCTGTAGTGGGTGGGAGTCACTACAAGATATATAAAGTTTCCTTGCTTCTAATTAAGCTAGCCCAATTTCAGATTTTACACTTGGGCTTACGTATTTTTTTCCTTAGTGGCAGTCTGCTCACAAGTCCTACACATAGACTTTCTCTCAATTAGGTAGCAAAAGTATGTTTCCTCATTGGTTATCTGCTATGTGCTGGGCACTGGGGATGCATTGTAAAAGTAGTCATTTTAACCACTTTGTCCTCCTGCCTCTCCCCCTTCCCCTTTTTGAGAAGACTTGGAGGCAGGAGTTAGCCTTCACAGGTATCCCAGCTGGGTGGAATTTTCTTTACTAGAAAATCCTGAGGAGAAATCTTAAAAATTTATAAGATGAGATTAAATCCCCACCATTGTCCCCTTCCCCTTTCTTGAGTGTTAACAGAAAAGTTTACAAAGCTTAGGTTAAGCTTCCTTTTTACTTATTTCAGCTGATGTTTGGGGAATTTGTTAGGTTTATTGATGATGTTTGTTTCAGATTCCACAGCAAGGTTAAAAGCAAATTGGTGATTCAGGCGTTCTCCTCGGAAGATATGCTTAGAAATTTTCTAATGATTCATCATTGACTTAGAAATGAATGCATTGCAATTTATTATTGCCCAGATATGTAGGAATCTAGATGAAATGCTGATGTGTTTGCTAGACTTTGCATTTATCCTTTTGTGCAGGTGTGAATGGAAACAGGTGCTCTGAATCATCAACTCTTCTTGAGAAATACAAAATTGGGAAGGTTATTGGTGATGGGAATTTTGCAGTAGTCAAAGAATGCATGGACAGGTGAGGATAATCATTTGTTCACCTACACATACATTTCTTCCTTAGAGTCTATTCTTACCTGAATGTATGAATAAAATGCCTTCCTGGGAAATCTCTATTTCCCCCTTTCTGGAAAAGTCTGCTGTTAGGATCAGCTGCTTTGTAAGCCCACAGGCAGTTTGACCAGAAAAAATACAGGTATACACACAGAATATGAAGTTGCTTTGTATGCAGTTGAGGTGAGAGATTCATCATTTAAAAAATAAATGTATATAGCACTTACCTGTGTCAGGCACTGTTCTCAGTTAATACTTAGTTGTTTATACTAGTAGTTCAGGATACATGAGCTCTGACTCTATTAAGATCAGAGTCAGCCAACTTTTGCCTATATTAAAATTATATTTTTGCTTATTCAGCTTCATTTTGTTTAAAGTCCTAAATTCTCAAATGGTAAGAAATCCATTCTTTTAAATTCCAGGCCTTTTTTAAACAATATAAAAACTGGAAAAGACTCAGATTAGAGTCTTTTTGTTTATAGACCAATGTCTGACCTGTTGTAAGTGGTAATTTTTATTATTTGTGGGGAATTTTCCAGAAAGTTGTAGGTACAGTTTTTCCATTTCGCCAGTCTCCAATGAAGCTTCGGTGCCCCTTGTAGAGGACGCTTCCCTGCCCTCTATGTTGTTTGACTTAACCCTGGTGCACAGCTTGTGTCCCAGGTAACAAATTAAGCAGCTAAAATATGACATCTGAAGACTCATTAGAAGTCTGAGTCCAGGGCGCCTGGGTGGCTCAGCTGGGTAAGCCTCTGAGTCTTGATTTTAGCTGAGGTCATGATCTTGTTGTTTCTGAGTTTGAGCCCCACATTGGACTCTTGCTGACAGCGCGGAGCCTGCTTGGGATTCTTTCTCTCCCTGTCTCTCTGCCCCTCCCCTGCACATGCTCTAGTGTGCATGCTCTCTCACTCTCAAATAAGTAAAATATATATTAAAAAAAAAGAAATCTGAATCCGTGTTTGGTTTATGTTATGGAGAAGTAATTTAAATGAATGTTATTCTTTTAAGGTCAGCTTCATCAGTATGTACTTTGACTATGTGGCAAAAACAGCTGGACTTGAGAGAACTAATATATTCCAAGAATACTGCTATATTCTTTGCTGAAGTGTTTTCCTATTCTACAGGAAATTTTTTGGCGTGTTCAGATTAAATTATGTTAAAGGTGATTAAAAGTGAAATAACAACATCAACATTTGTATGTCCGAGTAAATGACCAATCTCTTTACTACCAGATATAAGCCTTGAAAGCTATGGATAAAGTGACACCAGATGGAGTTTTGCTGAGAAATAGATATTGAAAGTCTAGGGCTTTTTAATCATTATTAGATTAATGTAAAGATATATTGATAATAGAAAGTTCTCAGTTACTTTGATTCATTTTTCTTAATTTTATTCTGCCTCCTAAGAAAACTATTTTGAGATTTTAGTATGGAAGAAGTTCCTTGTCCAACTCTGATACAATGTGTTTTTAATATGTGAGTTATTTAATAATATTATAATTAATATTTATAAAAGAAGATTGACAGGGTGACTTTGGATTTTTCTTTTTTGGGGGGGGGGTACCTTTCTCCCTGACTCCACTCAACATTGTTCCTGATGTACAGAGGAGGAAGCCAGTCCTTCTTCCCTGAATTTGTACTGTAGAGAAAATCAAGAATGATTGTATCTTTGATTTGTATCTTTAAATTGCCTTTCTCTGTTTGTCTCATAGGTCCACTGGAAAGGAATTTGCCCTAAAGATTATAGACAAAGCCAAATGTTGTGGAAAGGTACAGTATACATAAATGTTGTATCAAAGAAACTGAGAAACCTTGGTGTGAGGTGTTTGCTGGAATTTATGTGGACATTGACAAGGCCTTAACAGGAATAGGCCACTGATCAAAAATGGGGGAAGCACTATGAAGCTGGGGTTTTTTGTTTGTTTGTTTTTGTTTTGTCCTGTCATTGTTTCAAAAATTTAATCATAAAACAATAAATTGAGTTCATGTGGTCTTAGCTATCAAAAATGTAAGCTCTTTTCTTTGGGAGATGCCTATTTCCAAACCCAGCAATCCCCAGAAGATATGTCAAGAACCGTGATGGGTCTAAGACTTTACCCTGCTTTCAAACTAACAAATTAGCCTGCTAGCTTTATGGATTCTGGCAGAAGACACCAGGTTGCTGGGTCAGTGACAGAAGACTTTATTCCTCATGGCACAAGAGGTGGCTTTGGTTCCCCGTAGCTCTCAAGTCCCACAAAAGTGATGCAGAAGGGCTGCTGCAGTCGCTGTGCACACAAGATGTTTCCATCACAGTTGAGGGTCCTCAAGCTTAATAAACCCCCAGTCTTATGAAGGGGCTCCTACCAAACCTGTCCAAATCTTGCCCCAGAGGAGAACTTTATTTTTATTACCATGGTCAGGAACCAAATCTGTCCTCTACCTCTGAGGGAGACCCTAACTCTACCCTTGGGAAGATAGTTTGTCACAAAAGCTGATGAAGATGTGCAGAAACACCATGAAGAATTGTCCTCTCCGCCCCCCGACACCAGATGAACTTTTTTCTCCCGTCCCACTCTCAAGCTGGGCTGGGAAAGATCAAATGATGAAGTGCTGCTGGAGTATTGCTAAGTTAATTATGTTTGAAAAATATTCTATAACAGGGATGACAAAGACTTTTTTAGATTACTTTCTGGTAGCATAGCATTTAAGAGAGCAAGTCTCTCGAACTCAGTAACACATGTGGCTATCTGAAATGTGGCTAGTCTGAACTGAAATGTAGATGTAAAATGCACAGTAGATTTTTGAAGACTTAAAAAAAGAATGTGGTACCTCATTAATGTCTTTTGTATTTACTGCATGTTGAAACAATAATACTTTGGAAAAATTGGGTTACATAAGTTATTTTATCTGCTTCCTTTTACATTTCTTAATGGGGATATGAGAAAATTTAGATTTGTATGTGTGGATCACATTATATTTCTGTTGAACAGTGCTGTTCTAGTGCCATATTGTATAAAGTTGAGTCTTGGTTCCATGCCTCTTTTTGTTCCGTTATCTTGGAAAAGTTACTTAATCCCTAAAATGTGGTTGTTAATAAAATCTAAGACACAAGGTCATCATGAGTATTAACTGAATTAAGATACGGAAAAAATGTAGAGAAGTATCAGTATATAGGAATTTAACACATATTAACTGTTAACATTATTTATATGCCACAGGAATTCAGAATTTATAATTAGGAGAATTTGAAGTGATAGTAGTAATGTTATATTTATGAAACTCGTAAACTAGTCTTAATTGGATTTGTATAAAATTGTGAATTCTTAAAAAACTTAAAGTATTATTATTATGGTGAAGTTTCAGAAAGGCAAAAGGCACATTTGTCATATCTTTTTTTTTTTTTTTTTTTTTTTGCCACACTGTGACAGCTTATGAAGCTGAGGCTATCCGAAATGCCCACCCCCCCTTTTCTTTGAAGAATAAGGTTTTTTTTACAGTTAATTTTTGTTAAGTAATTCTGTGTGCTTTTGCTTGTTCTAACAATATTATTAAATTTTTAACTGCAAAGCCTTTTCCCCAGATGCAAGTGTTGCTCTTTCTGGTATGGTGTGCTCTAGGCAGAATGTGTCATAATTTTGGGAGCCCAGTTCTAAACAACTGTATTACTCAAAAAAGTAAAATAATAATAATAATAATAATAATAATAATAATAATAATGATAATAATAATTGCTATGGTAGGGATATTGTTTACCTGATTAAACCTTAAGTAGCTGTTTTAGTAGTTGAGAAAAAGCTCTTTATATGCAAAAACTTTTAATCTGGTGCACTAAGTGTTGAGGCAAATGATTAGGTCACTTTAAACATTTGGATCTGTTTTTCCTTGTTATTAAATGTCATTCTATTTTTATAATTCATGATCATATACCTATTTGCATTCTTACATTTTGCTTATTTGAGCAACTATTTCAATATTGACTATATAAAATTATAATTTTATTTATTTATTTATTTAGACTTTTTTAAAAAGTTTATTTTGAGAGAGAGAGAGTGAGAGAATCCCAAGTAGGCTCCATGCTGTCAGCGCAGAGCCCAATGTCTGGCTTGATCCTATGAACTGTGAGATCATAACTTGAGCCAAAATCAAGAGTCAGATGCTTAACCAACTGAGCTACCTACGCACCCCTAAAATTATAATTTTAGCCCTTGCTTTGTTCCAAATAAGTTGCTTTTTCCATTAAATATTACTTTTAGAAAAAAAAATGGTATAGATAATTTGTTTTTAAAAACAAAATTTAGGGGCGCCTGGGTGGCACAGTCGGTTAAGCGTCCGACTTCAGCCAGGTCACGATCTCGCGGTCCGTGAGTTCGAGCCCCGCGTCGGGCTCTGGGCTGATGGCTCAGAGCCTGGAGCCTGTTTCCGATTCTGTGTCTCCCTCTCTCTCTGCCCCTCCCCCGTTCGTGCTCTGTCTCTCTCTGTCCCAAAAATAAATAAACGTTGAAAAAAAAAAATTAAAAAAAAAGAAAAAAAAAACAACAAAATTTAGAGGGTAGTATAGTGGAATTAGCTACTATTCTGTGGTATTGTCAGTTACCTCTGCTTTGTGGGTTGTACACAGAAAAATTAATAATGCTGACAATGATATTTGTGTTTTACTAAAATGTATAATCTATCCAGGCTTGGACATAGAAAAATTTTGCACATTACCTGTAATGCCTTGCTCAACAAGATATACCAGTTTCACTGATAAGAGAAATTCAGATTAAATAGCTTCCCAAAAGTCCCACAGAGGCAGAACAGTGATTGGAATTTTGTGCTAGTTGGTGCCATATCCTATTACGTTAGCCAGTCTGCCATGTTCCCTATCCAAGTTCAATTTATTCATTTGTTCACTTAATAAGAACCTGGGAAAAAAGTGTTTAACCTTTCTGGCCTTCTGTTTGCTTTTCTGTAATTTCCATATACATTGTTAGATTGGTTTGCTCATGTTCCTAAAATTTAACGTGTGTGCAGGAAACTGCTAGGAAGAGTGTAATTTAGCATATAAATTAATACCAGTTCTGTAGAGAATGTTAGGGGAGTTTGGAGGTAACACATGAGAGAGAAGTTAGGTGACCGGTGAAGATGCCAGAGAGCAAGCATTCGAGCTGGGTGTCGAGCAGTGGGGAGGATTTCAATAGGCAGCAAGGAAAACAAGGAAAGCAAGGAAGCAAGGAAAGCCTTCCAGGTGGCCTGCATTGCCTGAGCAAGGGCACAGAGGATGGAAAATGTGTTAGGTGCTTCTAAGTAGGAGGTTATTGCAAGCCGTGCTGTGGGGCCACATTTATGGACGCTGTTGAGAAGGCTGTGATGTGTGTAAATTTAAGAATTCTTCCATATCTAGTGGTCTAAATAATACTCATTCTAAATGATTATTTATTAAATTTGCACAAGGTATGAAGCTCTGAGCTTTCTGTTATGGTGCCGCATCCTTCGCTTGGGGATGCATCCTTCACTTCCCACAGTTATGTATTCATTATCTACATGTAATGGAACCTAGCGCAACGTAAACCCAAATGTATATTGTATTAGCTTCCTGAGACTGTTGGAATAAATTACCACAAACTTGGTGGCTTATAACAGCAGGAATTTATTCTCTCACAGTTCTCGAGGCCAGAAGTCTGAAATCCATGCTCCCTTTGGTGCTCTAGAGGAAAATCTGTTCTTTGAGTAGCTTCTGGTGGCTGATGGCATTCCTTGTCTTGTGGCCACGTCGCTCCAACCTCTGCCTCTTGTCTTCACATCACTTTCTCTTCTATGTGTTTATTTTACCTCTTCTGTTTGTGAAATCTCCCTCTGTTTCCCTTCATAAGGACAATTGTGATGGTACCCAGATAGTCCAGAGTTATTTCCTCATTGCAGAATCCTTAATCACATCTGCAAAGACCCTTTCTCCAAATAAGGTACCGTTTACAAGTTCCAGGGGTTAGGCCTTGGTATCTGTGGGTGGCCATCATTCAATCCACTCCATACATCTACCATGGAAATCACATGGGGTGATCTGAACATTTTCTCTCTCTTACTGTATTATCCTCAGCAATACTCATTAAGCAGTGTGGATACCACCTGGAAAGTCACCGTTGGCCAAGAGCAATGTGCAATGTGCTTATTCACTCAGGCATTTCACAACTATGTTCGTTGCTGGAGAGCAAGGTTGAACAGAAGCTTCCAGACAGCAGGATGAGAGCAGTGGTTGGAACAGTGGGAATTGAGGAAAGTAAGAACAGTGCCTCACTCAGCCATGGTTGAGTAGGGGAGTCTATTTAGAGGAGGAGAGGTCCAATCTAGACCTGAGGAATACATAGGAGTTCCCCCGAGGAGTGGAGGAGGTGGGTGGGAATTCCAGACAGAGAAAACTTTTGCAAATTTCTAGAGGTCCAAGTGAGAGATTGGTAATAGGGATAGAGGTGAAAGGACGGATTCAGAGGCTGTTGAGAAGGTCTCCTGGCAGGGATTTGGGATTGAGGGGCTGTTGGTAGCAGATGAGGGAAGGGCTTGGGGATTCCTGTCTGACTTGGACAGCCAAGTTCATTCAGTGAGACAGAAGGCACAGGAGGAAAGGGCTGCTTTGTGGGGCTGGGGTGGGTGGAGACAAGATGATGAGTCTGGTTTGGGAGAGTTGTTTATTCCCTAATCCATTTCTCTCTCCACCCCCACTCCCCCTTTTATACATTAAAAACCACCACAGCCAAAGATAAGGTGGTATCCTTTGCCAAGTTAGCAGTTTTCTTTGTTATTTACTCTCACTCAGAACCATGGACCACTGCCATGAAATGATTCATATGTAAATTATTTGGAGTTAGAATCCTGAATCACTTAACATGAATAATGGTAGATGGCTGAATAATGTAAGTTCACTGCAGTTCAAGATAAAAGTGACGTTCATATTGCATTCAGAGATTTTTTTTCTGACAAATGTAATCTATAGAGTTTACATATTAGAAACAAAGATTACATGTGGGTTGCCTAAGAAATAGGAAGATGACATTTGGAAAGATTTTTATAGACTACTTTTGTTTTGCTTCCGATAATGATTAGTTTAAAAAGTGGATTGTTCCTTCCTAGACAATTTTACAGGCATAGTTCAGAGGTTGGAAGACAAAGGCTAACATCTCCCACATTCCAACAGAAACATTCACTGTGTGCTTAGAATACAAGCCATTGTGGAGGAGAGTACTGAAGCTGAGATAACACACAGTGGTGGAGAAAATGTTGCAGGACCTGCTCAGTGTTTCCAGTGTAACACTGCCGGTGGTCCTGGGGGAGGTTCCATGATGCAGAAAGTTCCCAAGAAGACGTTCTCTTGGGCCCTTTATTGAAAAAGATAACTTTTGAAAGGTGTAGTCTCCTTAGGTGGTAGACATCTTATTTTAACTCCAGTTTGACAGAGCTCCTGGGGTACTGGTAATGGGGATTACTTTACATATGTCACTCTAAATTAGCATCACTAACAGAGCCTCTGAATAGAGGTAAATTTACAGACTCTTCCAACTTCAGAGGAGAACTGAAGTGATAGATCCATTTAGCCTGAAAACAAAATGCCTCTTTTACTGCGGTGGTAGTAACTCCTGTCATCTTGGCTTCATGTAGAGTGAATTAAGTGCATTTGCTCGCCTTTGCATGTTCACAAAAGTACATCTAACTCTGCTTGTTAGTGCAATAAAAGACAAGCCTGGCACAGATGATCCAGAGGCCTCTAAGTAAGTGAACAAATGTGGAGGGTTTGCTGAGTCTTTATTTCTGTGTCCACAAGGAGTTGGCTGAGGGACCAGGGCACTGTCTGCTGCTTTGTGCTGTGGCTCTGTAACTTAGACATAGGAGTTTGGAAACAGGTAGGTGGCCCTGTCCCCAGCCTCCCAGCCGTGGTGCGCTAGGGTCTGAGAACCGCCGCTCTTCCCGGAGATTTGGGAGCATTTGCTGAGTCTCAGGCTGGGCATAGACTTCCCACCCCTGCTCATTAAGGGGTATAGATTCTCCTCCCTGCACAAAGTCTAGTGTGGTTCTGAGTTACACCGCAACTCAGTGTAATACACCTCTAGTTTCTATCTTTTCAAGGAATCAAGTATTTTCAGCTTTGCAGCTGTCATTTTCACTTTGAAAAATTCTTTTTACTGAAGGATTCCTCTTTAAAAGGTTAGATATTGTGGAGCAGCTGGGTGGCTCAGTGGGTTGAGTGTCCGACTCTTGATCTCAGCTCAGGTCTTGATCTCAGGGTGGTGAGTTCAAGCCCCACCTTGGGCTCTGCACTGTGCATGAAGTCTACTTAATAATTAAAAAAAACAAGGTGATGTTGTGTAATGTAGCACAAAAAATGTGAGCTTGGATGTCAGAAACCTAGGTTTGCATTTACCTCAAAAGGCTGTTCTAAGGATAAAGTGTTAAGACATTACACAAGTACTTTGCAAAGCGACTGACAAATAGTGACTAGATTCCTAGTAAATGTTGCTTCTTTTCCTACTTCTGTTTAGCATTTGCACTGTCATTTGCCAACACGGACTGAGTGATTACTAGGACAAGCACGGGGCATTCAATGCTCAGGAAACGCTCCACATGTGTGGGAGCTAGCACAGATATTCTGTGGATGCTATTCTTTTGTTATAATGTGTACTTCATCTATTGTCAGAGTATTTGAGGTGGCTTAGAGTAAAATGATATGTACACATGGATGCGTGAAGATAAGACAAGAACCTAAATGATATCTTGACCTAAAGATAATTCTCTTACTGCAGTGGACACTAAATTTGGTTCTGAGATTCATGTTAGCAAAGGCAAAAGGGACGATATGAGGGACATACACACACATATGGGTGTATACATATGTGCGCATGTAGGTAGCAAATGATATGTCTTAAACAGTAAGCTTTAGGTATAAGTTACATTTGAAAACCTAGAATGTGTCAGAGGGCAGTTAGTTAATTTCACAGAGCATATCCTAAATTCAAAGTAATTCATTATTATAGCTACTGAGGATCAACAAATGTGATATTATTGAAATATTTTCATGTCTCATAATAAAGTAGAGCAATAGTTACACATGATTCATGGTTGGTATATCGAGAATAATTCCTTAATGCTGTGGGTAAACATTTTTGCTACAGTTGCTGATCCTGGCTGCATGACTCACAACGATTGATAAGTAGTATTTTCAGGCAAGTGGTTAGAAATAAAATGAGAACCGTGGTCCCTATGGTACTCTGTTTTGTGACTTCTGAAATACAAGATAATAAGGAACATCCTTCTGGGGAGTGATTCTACATCCAGCCATAGAGGAAAAACTTTTTTTTCCCCTTTGTAAATTTCAACATGAAACTCAAATTCATATTAGTAATGGTTTAAAAACAACAAAAAATTTAATGCTCAAGTTGTATTCCATACACATGCAAATTTCCTTGTATACTTGATCTTAATTTTGAGTGTTACATTCACATTAAAAAAGTGGTTCCATATGAATCACAAAGCACAGTGCTGTGTGCCCAAGCTGACAGTGTCATGACCTCTTAAGGTGCTGAAGAGATAAGAAGGCAGTATGTTTTATGTGCCAGGACAACACCATTGAGATAATCAGTTCCTTTTTGTTGGTGACAATGACACGTTACACTGACTTGTCCTGTCCCTATGGAAACCAGCTTGGCCAGGGTTTGGTTTGCTTTGCGCCAAGGGGGATGCTTCCCGTCTGCAGACTATTGCACCCTCCAGGTTATAGAAATCAGGCAGATGGTTCTGTGGTGTCTGATCCACCTCTCTAACCCCTTCCTTTGACAGGAGCACCTGATTGAGAATGAAGTGTCAATCCTGCGCAGGGTGAAACATCCAAATATCATCATGCTGGTTGAAGAGATGGAAACAGCTACTGAGCTCTTTCTGGTGATGGAATTGGTCAAAGTAAGAGGATGGAGAGATGTCAGGAGATTTCATTGGTGCCAAATCCCAAGACTTAACCATGTTCTTGAAGGACCTAATTGGAAAAAATGATCTCCTACCTTGAAACTTTCATTATTTGTCATCATTTTTCATTGCACTTATGTCATTTTTTCATCTGCTCCAGGCTGATGAACCTTCTTTGTTACCTTCACAGGATTGTCACTGTTGACATTTTGCTGTGTTCTTTTTTATGTGTCCATTAGGGTGGGGATCTCTTTGATGCAATTACCTCTTCAACCAAGTACACTGAGAGAGATGGCAGCGCGATGGTGTACAACCTGGCCAACGCCCTCAGGTATCTTCATGGCCTCAGCATTGTGCACAGAGACATCAAGCCAGAGAACCTCTTGGTACGTCATCTCTGCTGTTTTTGTTCTAAGTCATACCTCTCTCCCTTTGAAATGACATGATCTCATGCAAACAGTATCATTTCAGAGTCTATACCAATCCTGCAATAAGGGATTGAGAGAATTTAAATGAAGGGACTCAGCATGACTCAAGTTAGTGACCAGTGACCATAAAGCATTAGTGGATTTCTTGAATTGATATGTATTTCTGTATTTATTGTTTATCAGACATTAGAAAATACGTTTCCATTTACGGTTTTTTTTTTTAAGTTTATTTGTTTTGAGAGAGAAAGTGAGAGAAAGAAAGGGGCAGAGAGAGAGGAAGACAGAGAATCCCAAGCAGGCTCCACACTGACAGCACAGAACCTGATGTGGGGCTTGAACCCATGAAGTTTGGCTCAAGTCATGAGCCAAAACCAAGAGTTGGTTGCTTAATGGACTGAGCTACCCAGGCACCCCACATTTACATCTATGTTTTGATTGATGGTACTGACTAAAGAAAGGTGAGAAGGAAAATTATTTTATGAGGTAAAAATTCTGAAGAATAAATCAGAGAATGAGAAGCTTATAGGAGGCGAAAGTAGAATATGACGGTTTGTTTACATGCAGAACAGAACTTTGGGAATAATTTAGTCCATTTATCTCAGCTTTACAGGTACAGAAATTGAGACTCAGATGTTGATTTTTCTTGTTTACAAGTCTTATTTGTCCCACTGTTCTACAGAAGAAAGTCTGTGGCACTTGGAGGGCCTCATAATCTGGTCCCAGTTTACCTTTTTAGTCTCTTCTCCTGTTACCGACCCTTCCCCACCCATCTGGCCAGAGTGACACTCCCCTTCATGTCATATTTAGCACACCTCCATGGTGGCCTTAATAAACACAGCTTACTAATTGGGCTAATCTTTGTGTCCACATTGTAGAGGAATTTTAGAGAAGCTGATAAGGGACTTCTTCACACATTCCCCCCAGACACAAACAAGACCATTTTTTTCCCTCTATTTCTACCTTTCAGGGCTGAGTATCATCATCGTTACTGCTTAGGTGAGGTTATCTGAGTATTTTATATCATGATAATACAAACCCAAGTTTTCCTGTCCTTACTCATTAGACTGAACTTTATCAATACCATTACATATCATTGCTTATTTCCATACTGGTCTACATTTGAAATGCTACCTCTCCCAGCGATGTGGCAAATGTATTCATCTTATAAGGCACTGAGCAAAAGGCATGTCCTCTCTGACATCATTCCTGACTCCCTGGACCGAGTCAGTCATGGCCACCTCTAGTTTTGCTCACATGCCCTGATGTGGTGAGTTTATCATGTGCTTGTCTGTCTCCTTCTGTAGGTAAGCACCATTAAGGGCAAGGTATGTATCTTAATTATTTTTATGTCGTCAGTGCCTTGGACAGTTTCAAGGAAACATGGTGTGGTGGATGTGGAGTAAATGGTTGTTGACTAACCATTGACAGTCACTTAGCTAGCTAGCAGTGAGTACTCACTCAAACACAGGTCTTTATAACTTGTCTCATACTTGTACTATACAAATAATTGTGGAAAGGAATATGCATTGATGTTTAGGATTTAAGGCCATCCTGGGGGCTTTCTGCTAATCCAGAGTATCCATTTTCCCCTTTTGGTAATATCATTTGATGATTTCTGAGTATCCATTTGAAAGTTTATGAGCTTTTTCCTTCCTGTCTTCTGCCTTGAGGAATTGTGTTCCATGTCTAGATTTTCCTCTTAGGAAAATAAATATCCCTTCTCTGTAAAACAGGATGTATGATGGACTTCATTTTACGATCTCTAAGGAGGACTGGGCCTCAGGATAGAAGTGAGAATATGGTGTTCTCCCCTCAAAACAGTCTTCTCACCTGTTACAGGCCCAGGGTCCTCCACCAGGTGACGAAGGTTGGCCAGGGGCTTCACAAGCAACGGTGACAGGGCTTTCTCTGGCAGCAGCCAGACATAAATGCCATGGTATTAATGAGGATGCCTCCTTTATTTCTCCCTTCTGTCCATGGCCCACCTCACGCTGTTGGCTGCATGTACTGATGTTTTCTGAAAATACAGACCTGCAGGTCTCTAGGGACAATTGGTTTCTGTGGCACCAGCCCATTCTGTAGCTTTGAATGTCGAGGCCCTGTGAGGAAGGCAACTGAGGCATTAGTGAACTTGCCTGTAAACCAGGGAATGTGCATTTCCCAGCTCATTGATTCCACTCTCCCCTCCCATGTCTTCTCTCGTTTACTCACAATGTGTATACCATCTCAGAATCTGATACCTTATCCTTTTATCACGCATCAAAGGAAGAGAATATGATGGAGATGGGTGTCTCCAAGATGATGTGTCTCAGAATATAACCAAGCAATTGGAATCAACTTTGTTGTCTAGTCTAACTTGCCCTAGATGAGTCTTCACCCCTCTTCAAGACCTGCACCAGCCCCAGTGTGCTACCCAAAAGGGAAGGGAAGGAGGATATCTGGATGAGGCTAATGTGTGCTCTAAAAGAGTCAGGCTTTGGAAACCTTACCTGCACATATCTAAGTAAAATATGTACCTGCCATTGAAAATTGAACTAGACCACTCTGCAGATCCTAGATTGAGTCAGCAGGTCAGAATTGCCCTAGGATGAGAAAGTGCCATTGAGGCACTAGAAGTAAGTACACAGAGTGACCATCGGCCTCTCCCTACTCTAAAAATGAATTCCGTTTTTAAACAGCAGAGCATTCAGACATCTGATTTGCATCCCCTTCTCTGGTAGCGGTGTCATAATTTAAAACCCTGCCAGCAGAGATGTATGGGTCGGTGTGTCAGGGAGCACTGGGGTGGCCATTAATGCTGTGAGTTACAGCCTGGTGGTGCCCTGTCAGACTTAACTATGAGAGACCAGTGATAAATTCCGCTTTTCCGGGAGTTCTGGGGACCGAGGAGAGTAGAGGCTTGGTTTCTCCTATTTGAAGCCCTTCTAAATCATTATGTTGACATTTTATTTAGAGAACGTGCAGCGTTTACTCCGTATGTGGGATCTGCATTCCTCACATTTTTAACTTTTGCATTCTGAGCGCAACTTTTGACAGAGCATCTCTCAGCTTGTGGTGGGGCGTTTGAACACCACAGGGCTAGAATTCTCACAGTTGTGATTGCTTAAATTCATTCAGAATCTGCGTAGGGGTGCAGGCTGCAGCCGGGGTTCTGCCAGGCCTACTCTCACTTTCAGACACAGAATCTGTTGCAGGATGGTGTAGTGGGATGGTAATGGTTTTGGTTGGAATCCCCACTTGGTAGCTACTGGTAACTTGAGTTCTGTATGCCTCAGTTTCCTCATCTGAAAAACACGGGTAACAGTTATTTTCCTAATCACCCAGGGGGGTGACTCTGAGGTCCAGTGAGATAATGTGTGGGAGAATATTGGCATCTCTGGAGTTCTGTGAGGATGTCAGTAACTGGGGAGAGAACTAAGCACACTGCCAGAACAGAAGGCCTTTCTCTGGGGTCCCTATGCATTTGTCCACCTCTTTTTTAAAATCATTCTCTGAAAGGAAAGCCATATGTGTTTATATGTCAGTGTCATTCTCTTAAAGCTATGTACAAATGTGTGTCTATATGTGTAGATTTATAGATATTTTTTCCTGCTTTGAAGAGACTCTCCAGCTAATATTTGAAATTTACTCATATTATCTTTCACATATTTGCCTCTCTGTCAAGTATTGGGGAGAAATGAATCAGATGAAATATTTTTCAGGCTTGTCTGCTCCTTATGACACTTCTCTTTAGATGTTTAGCTGAGGATAGGATGCCAGTTGCCCAGACATAATTCAGTGATTATAAACTGTTCAGTACCTTTCTGTTTATGCTTCTGCATCTGACTCTGAATTCCTTATAGGGGATATGAGAAATGGGGCTTCAGGGACTTCTGAGTGTCTACAGCAACCCTCAAGTACCCATAGGCATCCCTAAATTGCATGTTGAAAGTAAACACTATTTTTCAAAAAAATGTACCTAACGAGTGTATTTTAAATTTGCAAAAACAAAATAACAATGACATTAATAAAACTTTTTTTTTTTTACTTTCATGATACAGACATTTAAAATTATAATGTTGCTTAGAATGTTCTTATCACTGCAATTACTTAGGGAATTTCTGAAGTCTGGGTTTCAGTAAATGCATCATAAATTCTAACTGTAATTCTCTATATCAGATTGTTCTCGTTAATGTTTACATTAAACATAATGGATGGAAGGTCGTCCTTAGACCCTGGCATGACTGAGAACTTGGTTTCTGTTGCTTTAGGCTAAATCATTAGTAGCTTTGAATATGCCTCTGCTGAGTTGTGGCTGACTCAGAATGATAAATATCTGTGAGCCTCACCATTACTCCCATGAAACTTGAAAGTCATAAAGATGTATGCTGGGGATGTATACTTAGTACATAAATGTGGAAGCAGTTATTAAACACTATGGTGAAAAACATTCTTCTTTCACTTGATGAGGGCATCACAGGTAAGGAAGGTATTTAAGTGCCATGCTTTTTAAATGCCTGTACAGATTGGGTATCGCTGACAAGGGGGAGCCCTGACGTGCTTGATGCTTTTTAATGATGTCTATATAAATCACTCCCCCTCATTGAGTATCAGATTAATGGACAATGTTGTTAACATGCTTATCTTGAAAAAACATAATTTTCTAAATTTTTCATCCTTTAATGAGTAAGCGGCTTGGGTGAGAATCTGGCTCAGTTCATAGTAAAATGTGAGGAAAAACAAACTAAATAGGACTAAAATATAAAAATAGAGAAAGACATTACATTAGTAAAGATTAGTTCTCTGCAGTTGCTCTTCTCTGAAATTCACTGTTTTCAGAATGGACATCCAAGAGATGAATAGGTTAAAGATTACATAGTTAAATCTAAAAACCATCCATTTAGAATGTGACTCTCAGACTTTTATCCCCAAAGGAGAATTTGCTTATGTATAAAATTTCCTGATGATAGAACCAACACATGTTCATTGTAAACGTTTTAGAAACCAGTGAAAAGTATAAAGAACAAAGCTGAAGTAATCTTTGGTGTTACCACCTAGAAATAAACTGAACATTTGGGTGTGTTGTACTGAATATATAATTTTGAATGTTCTTTTTATGTAATATAGTGAATATTTTCCATAGGATTAGTACTTATTTGAAATGTGCTTATTAGTGACTGTATAGTATTTTATCATAGGAATGTTCCATGATTTATGAAGTCATTGTCCTGTTAGCCATTTATGTTCCTTCCAGTTTTTAAAAACATAGATAAATTCTGAGGTTAGTGGCTTTGTGTGTAACCTTTGGGTTCATCTGTATTCCCTTAGGGTTGGTTCTTAGAAGTAGATTTACTGGATCAAGGCTTATAAATAATTTAAAGAAATTTACATGTTGCTGAAATGTTTTCTGGGAAGATTGCTTCCGTTTAAGCAAAAAGCACGCACGTCTTCACCAGCATTGTTAAACTGTTTCCAGTATAATTAGTTGATTTCATCAGCCAGTCCTTCCAGGAAAAGGAAGGAACCTTCACTGAGCCCTGCTCTGAGCTTGGTCTCTTGACACCCCCACCCTGTGAGTTAGGGACTAGTCTCATCCCACTTCACAGGTGAAGAACATGCACAGGGTGGTTTTTGAAGGTCACTCAACCAGAAAATGGCAGAGGTTATTCAGGCTGAGGCTGTTTGATCCCAAAGTTTACTTTCTTTGCAAACTTCCAAAGTTTTTCATTATGTGATATTTATATTCATCATTGACTGTTCAGAGAACAAGTCTTGATTTTATTTTCTAAACATGACTGAGATTAAAGTCATGGTGCAGGTAATAGACTCTCCCACCCTCCACCTTCCCAGGAGGAGTGTGGAGGACACAGTCCAGGAGGGTTAACTCCAGGAAAGTTAATAAACACCATTTCAGAGTCTCTCAAGTACTTCACACTCAGTGAGGATGTAGTCAAGTTCCGTTTCCTACTGTCTAGGCCACACTGGGTAAGCAGCTACCTACACCCCTAACTGCCGTGGCAGCATGCACACATATTCATTATACTCCTAGATAAGGAACTTTTTAAAAAAGTTATTTATTTATTTTGACAGAGAGAGAAAGAATCCCAAGCAAGCTCCGTACTGTTTGCACAGAGCCCAACACAGGGCTCAAAATCACGAACCATGAGATCATGCCCTGAGCTGAAGTTGGACACTTAACCAACTGAGCCACCCAGATGCCCCAAGATAAGGAACTTTTTACAAAGATGGAAGATACTGTCTCCTGTATTTCACACAATCATGCAAAATCTCTAAAGAAAACTTAGAACTTTAGAGCATCAGAAGTAAACAATGGTATTATTATCAACAAGGAGAGATTTTTTTTAAAACTTATTAATCAATGTTGTTTCTATCTAGTTCCAAGGGCCCCTTTGGAATCATTGAGAAAAGAAACTACTTCTGATTATTGGCTGGTTTCTGTTCCAGGTGTGTGAATATCCTGATGGAACCAAGTCCTTGAAGCTGGGAGACTTTGGTCTGGCCACTGTGGTGGAAGGCCCTTTATACACAGTCTGTGGCACACCAACTTATGTGGCTCCAGAAATAATTGCTGAAACCGGGTAAGACTCCTTGTGGCTTTGGTTAGTACTTGAACTTTGGTGGAAAAAGGTATGTTTTGCTGCTCCGGCTGCTGTGTATTCACACTCCTCCTGGGAAGGTGGAGGGTGGGAGAGTCTATTACCTGCACCATGACTTTAATCTCAGGAACTGAGGTGTGTGCTTCTGTGTCCAAGAGCTCTAGGCCTGGACTTTTGTCCCAGGGCCAGTCTTGGAAATATGGCAACAGTTCCCAATATTGTGGTTAGCTCCGGAGAAGAGTAGATGTCCCTGTCCAAAGGGCAGTTAATTCCTTTGTGTGAAATGAGTGGTTTGACACTGAGGAAGCCCTTCGTCATAACAAACAAAGGCAACTACTCCAGTAATTTGGAGGGTTCCTGGGAGTAATATCATTATTTCTCCCCTCCACCCACTTTGTTTTCTCAGCTATGGCCTGAAGGTGGATATTTGGGCGGCAGGCGTGATCACATACATACTTCTCTGTGGATTCCCTCCATTCCGAAGGTCAGTGGCTCTTTGAGTAACAATATCTGAATTGTAAACTCTCCCTTTGGTCAGGAAGCAGGCATTCTCATCCTGGCAATCAGGACCAGAATCTGGTCAATAAAAATGTCAGTTAAGGAGTGCCTGGGTGGCTCAGTTGGTCGGGCAGCCGACTTCAGCTCAGGTCATGAACTTTAAAAAAAAAAAAAAAAAATTAAAAAAAATGTCAGTTAAAAATTATATAAACATACCTTTTACTTTTTTTCTTAATTTACAACCTATTAATGGATATTCCTTGACCACACTTCTGATGTGAGGTCAAGGCCTTTGTTTGGTATATGGTCCTCTGAATTTCTTGTCACTCTTCTGTAAAACACACCAAATCATCCAATGTGTACAATATCCATTCTCAATCTTTTTCAAGTGGAGTGAGATTTAAAGATCTTTATGAAGCAGTCTGATCCTTCTAGGTAAACAAACCTTTTCCCATTTTTTTTTTCTTCCAATTTTTTTAATGTTTATTTTTGAGAGCAAGCGAGCAAGCAGGAGTCGGGAGGGGCAGAGAGAGAGGAAGACAGAATCTGAAGCTGACTCCAGGCTCTGTGCTGTCAGCACAGAGCCCAACACGGGGCTCGAACACATGAACTGTGAGATCATGACCTGAGCCAAAGTTGGACACTTAACTAACTGAGCCACTGACGTGCCTCCTTTTCCAGTTCTTAATAGTCATTTCTCCTATTTAATTTGACAGCAGGTTTTTTTTTTTTTTTAACAACTCACCTTCCAAAGCTTTCAACCTAGTTCTCATAGAAACAGTGAACTCTTTCTTTTTAAATTAATTCTATCTGTTCACATAATATTTCACATAACGTTTAATGAAATTTAAATTCTGTATGTTCATATATTTCACGTAATAGTTAATGAAATTTAATTCTATCTGTTCACATAATATTACAAATACTTTCAGCATAAACAGGCCTGGGAACAAATAGAGACTGATTCTTGGTAATCACGTATCTCACCTGGGGCAGTGGGGGGGGGGAGGCAGAGGTGGCCACACATAGGTGTCAGAATGTGTGACAGCGGGCATAGAACATACCCAGTACCCCAGTACTGTGAACATGAGAGAGTGCAGGGCTTTGGCCACAGGGCCTCTTTTGATCTGTCCCATCTCCCTCTTTGGAACAAATGAATGACTTGGAAATAGAAGTTCATCTAATGATGCAACTTGGATTTTCTTATGTATCTTCTTGAGCTCTCTTTTCACTTTAATCTCTGTTATTGTTCATTTTACAACTACTGTTGAGTAACTACTGTGTGCCAGGCACTGTTCTAGGTGTCAGGGATCAAATGTAAAGCATATTCTCTGATGTCTTATTTATGGTGTTGTACTTCATCAGTAAGTTCAATACATTTAATTTGCTGCCTCTCCCCCAACATTTTATTATAAAGCTTTCAAACCTACAAAAAAGTTGAAAGATATATCTTTTTTAAATGATAATTTTCAATTGATTTGAACAAGTTTTCTTTTTACTGACATTACAGTAAACACAAGAGTGACACAGAGATGTCAATTTCTACTTTTGAGAGCCTTATGGTGTAAGGACACCCATCACCAGAATATTGATCAAGAAGAATAAATTGAGTATGACGGTATGCTTATTTGAGGGCTGGAAATCACAAAGGTTAAGTGAAAGGTAGAGCATTTGAGTGGGACCTTGTCCTTGTGGCTAGGATTGGGTTTCTGCAGTGGGAAGCTCTTGCCATCTGGCCGTTAAATCATGGTCTTCCTTCAAAGCCATTGCTTAGGTGGGTTACACAGACTATAGGATTACTGCACTATTGGCCAGCTTTTGCCGAACAGTTAACTACTCCAAAGGTTAGAGCAGTCAGTCAGTTCTGTGGATTTATGGGGCAGTTCTTCTGATCTGGGCTGGCTAATTGGGACTTGATGGTTTAGTGTGGCATCACTCACACGCCTGGTAGTTCGCTCAGGGTCAGCTGGGACAACAGGTAAGACTTGGTCAAGTGCCTTTCAGCATTCAATGGGCTAACCTTGGTTTCACATGATGGTGGATACAGGATCCCCAAAAGCAGCCAGAGAGAGGGCAAGTTCCTTTGCTCCACCACTTTCCAAGTGTCCACTTGACACACATTTGCTGATTGATGTCCCATTGACCAAATGAAGTCAAATAGAGTAAATGTGAGAGAAGATTAAGCAGGTATGTACGTGGAGTGGAATAATTTGTGGTCATTTTTACAGTTCCATTGTGTTCTGGCTGGTTTTAGTGATGATTTGTTTGGGGAACTAGTCAAGTGAAGGGGGTAGTTTTGTTGGCAAGTGATCATGGGGCCTGTTATAGCAGAGTTTCCATCCTTGGTTAACCCAAGTTGAGATCAGTTGGAAAGGGGTTATCAGGGATCAGTTTAGAGGAATGTGTGCTCACAACTCCCTCTAGTGTTTCCACATGCCAGTGCAGTCTGTGGGTTTGTTACTTGATTTTGCTTTTTGCTTTTAACCAAAAGCCAGACTGAGACTCAGATTGAACAGTATGTATCTATTGTGACTTGTTTCTCACTGCATGGCAGCTTCTTTGTGGGAACTGGAGGTAAGTATGTGGCTAATTAAAAGCAATAAAGCTACCTTTTGAAAGCTGTTGACTTATATGTTATATTCAGAAGCTGGTCCTACAACCATGGTATTAGTTATTGCCTAAGCAAGTCTGGATCTTGGGGCCACTGACAAAACGTAATATTTGCATGATAATTTTGTTTTTCTGAAACATGCACTTATACCTCCCATAAGCTAAATGTTTAAACATCATTTTGTGAGGTAGCTTACAACATTTTCAAGTTACCTCATCAGACAACTGTTTAACAACTTGGCATTGAAAAGAATGTGCTCAAACTCCTGTTGTTTTCCAGGTTTTTCTTAATGTACATTTTTAAACTTACAGCACCTTGATCCATGAGCTGTATTGTTTTAAGATTTTAAAGTGCCCTGAACATCTCAGCCCAATTGTGGAAGTATAAATGTGTAAATAAGTCCAGTGTAGATTTAATCAGAGTGGCTTTTACTACGTGACTACTTAGAAGGATAAATTAGCTTTCTGTTCTTCTACTGAGGGAAACTTGAAATGCTCAAAGTGCTTGCAGTTCACAGCATGGATCCTTTAGGTGACTTCTTATTGCTGGGACCCCCTAGGCTTTTGTTTGTTGACTCAGACTATTTTGCCAAGAACCTAAATAACTTGCTGCAGTTACACTTCCAACTTTTTAGCTGTTTATGAACAAAATAAAAGTCCTGTATGTTAACAAAATATAAGCTATTTGCTATTCCAGGAAAAAAAAAGAAGATGAGTAATAGGGGTGGCTAAAAGCAACGGTTCTGGAAATGGGTGATTTTTAACATCTTTTTCTAACATTTTCTCCTGGAGAGTTGAGCTGAGTTCAGTCAGTAGGGAAATAACAGTGAAAAAGAAAACATCAGATAACCTAGAAAGGTTTGTGCAGGCTCATAGAAAAACACTTTCCAGGAGGGCAGTGGGAATCGCTTGCCTTACCTGGTTGTCTGGCCTGACTTTTGCTACTCATTCGATGTGCCTCTTGACCGAGACTTCATGAACTGGCAGATGTCAATTCAGCTGGGCTTGTTGAGATGTCCTGAGTATTCACAAAAGCCCACAGACTCTGCAGGCCTACCTTGGAGATGTTGTGAGAGTGGTTCCAGACCACCGCAATAAAGCAAATACCACAGTAAAAGCAAGTCCAATGAATTTTTTGGTTTCCCAGTACAAATAAAGGTTATGTTCACACTGTACTGTAGTCTGTTAAGCGTGCAGCAGCATTATGTCTAAAAAAACAATGTGCGTACGTTAATTAAGAAATGCTTTACTAAAAAAAAAAAAAAAAAAAAAAAAAAAAATAGTAGAGGTCCCTGGCTGGCTCAGTTAGTGGGGCATGGGACTCTTGATCTCAGGGTTGTGAGTTTAAGCCCCAGGCTGGGCATGGAGCCTATTTAAAAATAATAATTAATAATAATAACAGTAAAATAAAAAGTACTTTATTGCTAAAAAATGCTAACCGTCATTTGAGCTTTAGTGAGTTGTAATCAAGGATCACAAATCACCATAAATAACAGATTAATGATGAAACTGTTTGAAATATTGCGAGAATTACCAAAATGTAACAGATGCAAAGTGAGCAGATGCTGTTGGAAAATGGTACTGATGGACATGCTCCCTGCAGCATTGCCACAAACCTTCACCTTGTGAAAAAAGAGTACAATTATCTGCAAAGTACAGTAAAGGGAAGCAGAAATAAAACAAAGTTTGCCTGTCCTCTTTTTCATTAAAGGTGTAGGGTAGTCACATCACACAGCCCCAGAATTTGTCCCTAGGCACTGCCCCAAATGACCTGTTTCTGTGGACACCACACTTGCTCACTCTGGGAGAGCAGTTAGCATGCATGACTAGGCTTATGTCTAGAAGGCCGGGTGGGGTCTCATGTGAGTCCTCTGCACAGCAGGCTGCAGGGGCCCTGTTGGCAACTCCAAGGCAGATGGTGCACACTGAGACTGGACTTCCACTCCTGGATTTTCATCTTGACTCCAGCGGCTTACCCTGAGGTTTCCACTAGGGCTTTGTAATGAGTGGCCTAGAAGGCTAATGATTTTGTTTTCGCTCAGCCGTTGATGCACCCACCGAGTAAGGGGGAGGTGGGGCTCTGTGGCTGTGGCTCTGTGTTCCAGGAGACGGTGACATCCAGCTTCCTGAATGTTTCCCAGCAGTGTTTTTACGTTTCTGTGTACCTTCCCTCAAAAGTCAAGGCATTATGTTTCAGTAGGCACCAGCTGTATGTGCAGGAGCACCTCTGAGGGTAGCACAGTTAGGTACGGGCTGAGGAAGGATGCCCACCCTGGGAGGGCAGCAACATCACTTCACCTCAGTCTGTGTGGTTCTAGTTGCTCTTCTTGGATGGGCTCTTTTTTTTTTTTTTTTTTTTTTTTGCAGATTGAGCTTAAGTGAAAGTCAAGTTCCAATGGGGAGCTAATTATGTCATGAATATTTTATCCAGATTCTGGACTCTTTATGACTCTTTCATATCTTGGCTTGTTTCACTGCTCTTGGCTCTTTTATTGGAAAAGTAGAAAGAGGAAGGGCAAGGAGAGCTGACTCAGGTTTGTTACTTTTCCACTCTGGTCGCCATGAGAGATTAAGTGAGGGCAGATGCTGAGATTGTTTTTTTCTGAAATGAGGATTTACGTTATTTGTGGATTCCATATTTTTCTTGAGTCCTTTTTTTCTTTGGCAGAATATATACATTACCTTTTAACAATTTTTAAATTTACAATTTTTTTTAACATTTACTTATTTTTGAGGGACAGAAACAGTGCAAGTGGGGAGAGGGGCAGAGGGAGACACAGAATCTGAAGCAGGCTCCAGGCTCTGAGCTGCCAGGGCAGGGCCCAATGCGGGGGCTTGAACTCACTAACTGTGAGATCATGACCTAAGCCAAAATCGGAAGCTTAACGGACTGAGCCACCCAGGTGCCCCTAAATGTACAGTTTTAATGGCATGAAGTACATTCATAGCATTGTGCAGCCATCACCACCGTCCGTCTCCAGAATTACTGCCTTTTCTCAAGCTGAAACAAGTTTCTTGAACCTTGTGTCCTCTCTTTCCCTGATACCCAGGCCTATGGATATGTTCTTTAGCTCATCATCTAAAAGGAAAAAACGTGTCATAACAAATACAATTGAGATATGAAATGCCCAAGCCAAGAGACTGGACTCCTCACCCCATTCTTCCTGTGAGCATTTTGTTGAAAACTGTATGGTAACTTTGATTTTTCTTCTGTTTCTTTGTCACTGACTTAGTGAGAACAATCTCCAGGAAGATCTCTTTGACCAGATCTTGGCTGGGAAGCTGGAGTTTCCAGCCCCCTACTGGGATAACATCACAGACTCAGCAAAGGTACCCATCTGGGTTTGTTTCCATGGGTTACGTTGTGTCGAGGGGCCCTCGTCTGCCGTGTGAGGCTGTTGCAGCTCTTGGAATCGAGCTCCAGGTCTGGCTTGACTTTTAATGTGTTTCTTCTTTAAGTTCATCGCACAGTATAGTCTCTGGAACTCGTAGGCACATTCTGAAGCTGGACTGGCTGTCTTCCCAATTTGCCCTTGCCACCCTCCTGCGTTCCTCTAAGCCCTAAACATGCGTTCTTTCATTTATTTAAGAAATATGTATTGGACACCCATCAGAATGTGGGAATGAGACATACTGACTTGCCAAAAGGAACAGTACTGCAGTTTTTACACTGCGGAATGATGATAATAACCAGAACTCTTAGGAGAGAACATCTTGGTTTAATGTAGACCCAGGAGAGACCTTCTCTTCTCTCACACTGGTGCTGCCCTGAGGCAGCCGTGTCTGTGTGATTGCCTGGCAGGGCAGTAGGAATGTAGGTGATAATAGCTTCTAAGGTGAAATGGCTGAGCAGCTGTCTTGGCTGGTTCTTTGAAGTACTTAGTGCAAGCTCAGATATCTGTGTTTATGCTGGAAGTCCCCCACCTCGCCTCCTCTATACTCTTCTTTATTTCGTTCCAGGAATTAATCAGTCAAATGCTTCAGGTAAACGTTGAAGCTCGGTGTACCGCGGGAGAAATCCTGAGCCACCCCTGGGTGTCAGTAAGTACCCACGTTCTCGGGGAAGGAACATCTGTAAGTTCCGTGACCACCAGCCTGCTTCTTCACCGTGGCTTTTGCACATGCAGAGCTCTGCATCCAAGTTCCATGGCAGATGAAATGTCTGTTTTCTCTCATGAGCAAGTAGCATGGAGGTGGCTCTCTGGGAGAAGGCACTTGGCATGAGGATCTCGGAGTATTTGATCCTGCTCTGTGAGTGACCTGGGCAAGTCACTGTCCCTTTCTGGACCTCACTTTCCTCATCTACAAAATGAAAGGATTGGTTGGGATGCGCTCTCAAGAGCTTTTCAGCTTTTGCCTTCTATACTTACGGGATTTGAGAATTTTCAGGATTTGCCCAGAGTTGAGCATGTTACAGACGCTGATCCCCATGTCTTTATGGCACATGGTCGTAGGAGATCTCCTGCTGAGAGTAAGGAGGCTGAGACATAGTCCCTTCTGGAGCCTAGTAGAGGGGGTGTGACGTTGCCCAGAGTTCGTCTGGGCTTGGTGGTACCTCTGGGTTTAGGGTAAATGTGATCCATTAAGTGGTGCTGGTGGGAGAGTTTGCATTTACCTTATTCCCAAAGACTCCATGAGAGTGAGGTTAATGTACTTAGCCATGGGCTTTTGCCTGCTTGTGGGGGAGTGGTGGCTCCCTGCACCCCTCCACTATCTCTGCGGGGTCCCACACATCCTGACATGAGGGTTCAGCCTCTCTGGATCCTGCCAAGTGACTTAGGTCTTGGACCAAGTAGCTGAGATGCCACATTTCTTTTTTTTTTTTTTTTTTTTAATTTTTTTTTTCAATGTTTATTTATTTTTGGGACAGAGAGAGACAGAGCATGAATGGGGGAGGGGCAGAGAGAGAGGGAGACACAGAATCGGAAACAGGCTCCAGGCTCTGAGCCATCAGCCCAGAGCCCGATGCGGGGCTCGAACTCACGGACCGCGAGATCGTGACCTGGCTGAAGTCGGACGCTTAACCGACTGCGCCACCCAGGCGCCCCGAGATGCCACATTTCTTTATGAGCGATAAAGACTAACAACTAAGTGAATTCTTGATCAAAATAATAAACTCTTCATTAATTTTGGTGTTTCCATGGGAGGGATCTGTACTAAACTCTGTGGGATTTGTGCCTTAGGGACAGAGTCTTAGAAGCCTGAAGAGTGTCTTCCTTCGTGTTCTCAGAGACTGGTGCTCTCTACTTGGCCTGATTGAGGCTTAAGGAGCAAAGGGAATGGCTTGGGGTCTTCCTGAGGACATAGGACTGCTAAACAGCAGTAATTGTTCCCCTAACCTTGTGGTGAAAATCAGTCCTGTTAGGAAGAGATGGTGGGGTGAGGGTGACTATTCAGGAAAAGCCAACGTAGACCTGAGAATCTGAAACTATTGTATTTGATTCTTTTCTGTAGGATGATGCCTCCCAGGAGAATAATATGCAAGCTGAAGTAACAGGTAAACTCAAACAGCACTTTAATAATGCGCTCCCCAAACAGAACAGCACCACCACCGGGGTCTCGGTTATCATGGTAAGTGGAAGGCACTCTGTTCTGCCCTTGGAAAGCTGAAGTGTCGGGCCTGACTGCTCGGTGGACTTTGAGTCTTTAGAAGTGAATAGCCGAGGTTCCCTCACATGGAAGTCCGCACCTTCCATGTTCCTCTTTGCTTTTCAAGATTGGCTTGGCACGTGGAGTGCACCCATCTGGCCGACTCCCAGGCCTCGAGTTCTGGGGTAGGGGGCTGTGCAGGTACCAGCAAGGCCAGCCGGATGGGTCCCGGCACCAAGGAGCCGCTGGCCCCTTCTCCCGGGCTCGGTGCCCTCCCTGGCAGCTGCTTCTGCTCTCCTCTCTGTTTCTCATCTGGAGAGGGCCTCCCAAGCCTGGCTGGGATTTACAGCCTAAGGAAGGAACTCCCTGCCTATTCAAGGCTTCACAAACACACTGTGTGAGGTATGAATTATTCTTTGAGACCAGGGGTAAGAAACCGCTAAAGTTAAACAAATTCCTGTAAAAAATCAGTGTTTTGTGGCTTTTAAAAGTACAGAACAATGTAAAAAATATATATTTGTGTTTGTGTTTTCAGGGTTAGAAAGATTTTGAGATGTCAGTAACAATGATCCCCATAATTTTTTTTAGGTCTTCCTTCTTTCAAAATGATTGTAAGGGAATTTATCTAAATGCATAAACACAACAAATAAACAGTGGCATTAAAGTAAGGAAAGAAACGTTAAGGTAAATTTTAGCAAAAGAGAAAATAAAGGCAGAAAGAATAAAATTGAACTAGAAGTGCGGTTAGCTCACTCAACACCGGCTGTCCTGGCCTGAGTCCCTGCTGAAGTCGGCCCTGAAGCCCGGCAGCGAGTATGTCCCCTCCTGTTGTGGCACCAACACTGGGGGCCATGACCTCTGTTCTGCCCATACCGCGCACACGATCTGGGAGCAGGTGAGGGGTTGCCTTCTCCAGGACCTGGGGTGGCTTTGGAATCAGACTTTCTAAGGGGACAGGTGCCTGAGTTGTTAGCGGCTTGGCCACCCCTGACAGCTCCCTGGGAACCTGACAGCCAGTGATGGGCTGTCTCTACATTTCCAGCTTTCTTATCTCAGGACAAGCATCTCACCCTCTGGAAAGGTTCAACTTGTTTTCTACCCAACTAGAAGGAAAGCGGTTGCTTACTCTCTGGCACATTGTAGTCTAGGAACCTTTACTCAAGAAGATTCTGGGTCCATATAGAAGCTGGAAGGAAACCCTTCCCCGCCCCCCACCCCCACCCTCAACACGGAGCATACAGAACACTGTGGTATGTTTTGTTGGGTATCCACCACCTTAGCCCCACTAATGATCTGCCATTCCCCTTTCTCCCCCTGGAGCGGCTGCATTTACCTGGAAGCCCTCTGTATGTCCTCGGAACTCCTTTACTCCTTCCCTGCTAGAAAATGTGCTCTCACACTGCTTCCCTCCCCCAGACAAGGCCTGAGCTTGCAGACTCGGTCTTTTGACATGTTGCAGGACATTGGGGTGCTCTGTGCCAAAGTAATGAGAAGGCCTCTTGAGTTGTGGTTTTCCTAACATTTTAGCAGCGTTCTGCTGAAAGCCCGGGAAAGTCAGAGTTGTCACAGAGTTACAGCTTAAACACTTTGAAAAGAACCATCTTGATTGACTCAACAGCATGAGAACATTTTTAAGCGATTCACCTACAAGAGCAGGCACTGATGGATGGGACGGATGGCAAATTACAGACTGGTCGCATGGACACCATAAGGCTTCTGCAAAATTTAGAGGAAATAAAACGTAGAAGATTGGCACACTTGACACATAATGAAGAATCTTAAGAGTGTTTTTTAGGATCAAAATTTAATAGCTAGGTTAAGCTTCAGAGTCTCCTAGAAGAAGGACCTTTAACGGGACTGTGCCCAGGGCTTAGGAGAGTTCTGCCATCGTTGCCTGGGTCACCTGTGGACTCAGCGCCCACACAGGAATCATGGGCCGACGACGCCTGTGGCCCGCTAAAGCTCTGGAATGACCCAGCCCTTTACCTTATGGCCCAGTATAGGCTCTGTTCTGGATAATGACATTTAGAGCCTCTCAGACAGAAGCTGTATCTTCCGGCTTACAAATGATAGTTTCCCATTTGCTCTGAAGGAGATCAGTAGTCAAATTTCAAGCCCCTTAGCTTTAACTGGATGGTTGTATGAGTGAACAACCTTTATTATATCTGTAATCCCAGTGGTGGTTGTGCAAGTGGTGTTTTTATGTGTGTGTTCAGTTGATTTTGAGCATGTTGGCAGGACCCGTCTAACCTCATGTTCCCTACACAACTCTGCAGGTTGTTAGGTCTGAGGAGCTGCTGAGTGGCATTATCACATTCAGTACCTACAGGAGAAATCAGTAAAGCTTGTCTCTGGAGGTACCAATTCTCAATGGCCAAAAAGCTGGCCTGTGAATTCGGGGCTTGTTCCCCAAAGCAGTGGCAAGAAGGCCTCCATGGGGATGCCATGCTAATCCTCACCCAACTGAGGACCTGGCCTGGGGCATGGTTGTGTGGGGGCAGCTGGTGGTGCTTCTGTGTTGTCATCCTCATCACCGCTACTATGTGTCTGTGTGTCCTGCCCTTGGGAACAGTTTTAAGTGTTTTTTATATTAAGAGCAATTAACCACAAATGACTCTCCCTGGTATTCATACGTTCTCATAAGTAGAGTATGTGAGGGTAACCTCGTTCCCTGCAGATACAAAGAGAAGTGGAAATAATAGTGTATCAATGCTCTAAGGTCGAATCATCAGATAACTGTCCTGTGGCCCATACAACCTTACTGTCTGTTGTCGCTCCTGGCATTCTCTCCGCCTTGGCCCCCCACCCCAAAGTCAGTGCCTGAGGCTCCCGTGAGAAAATTATAGGATAGGAATGAAAATAACAGCAAAAGAAAGTAAAGTTGATGCTATTGTCTGCATTTTATTTGACAGTTTGATTTGACAGTTTGAGAGACACTTCAGAGTTTCACTCTTAACCCAGTTGAGACTATGGGGGATCCTGAAGCAGAATTCTGGTATTCAAACATGCTGTGCTTAATCAGAGCAACTTCTAATTTGCAGCCCGTCTTAAATCTGCATGCTTGTCTCAGACTTTCTGACACCAGCGTCAAGCTCTTAGCTTCTTATCGGTGCGAGTCTCCTGTACGTACTGACATCCTTCTCAGCCAGCAAAGCGTACCCTTGGAAAACTTTATCTTAAAACTTTACAGCTTGCCCCACTGCCTGTCATCCCAGATCAAGAGCTGGCGAGTGCATAGCAGGAGGACGCCAGCAGCTCTCCTGCTCAGTGCTGTTTTTCACTTGGTGAAAAAGCAACTTTTTGTGAACAACAGCAAAGGACAAGTAACTCTGTGAAGGCTTTTGTTCTCTTTCTCCAGCTACGTGTCCAAAGATACATTTTTATCAGTAAGACAGGTGTGGAGCCTTTGGGATAAGAGAAGAGATTTCTATTGGATTAGGCTTTGGTTTAAGACAGGCCTGTGGTTCTGAATAGCACTTGCATTTTCTTTGACTTGTCACTTGGTATAGTTAAAGGACAGTGCCTCTGCGGGGCAGGCTCCTTGTTTATCCCCCAGGGGGCACATCCCAGCCTCAGGGACGAGGCCATCTTGTGGCAGGAAAGGGAATTACAAGAAACCCTCATTTGCTGCATCTTGTAGCCAACTTGAGAAAGGATGAATTCACACGGAGGGCTTTCCCCCTCAGAGGGGATGATGTTTCTTTCAGGGGGAAATTTGGGAATGATTTGGGTTTAATTTGAGATAGACAAAACTGTTTCAGTCATGTTGCTTCTGTTTAAAGTAAGTCTAGTTTCTGTCCCTGCTTTCTCCTGCCTCTCCCGCTGCCTGCATTGCTTCCCTCTGACTAGGTCCAAGGCAATGGTATGTACTAACCGCACCGCAATGCTTTGTTCCGCTGCACACACATGGTCTCCTGACAGGAACAGAAGAGGAGCAATAACTGGGGAGTTACTGTCTGTGCTACCCAGGAGGGGCTCTGTGGTAGAACCAAGTTGAATGCTGCCTCTCCCCATTTTCAGAGTGTTCACCGAGGCGTGGCTTGGCCTCCTCTCATACTAGGAACTTGGAAGCTTGTTAAAGAGCAATGCTAAGCTTCTGAGGGGGCTTTGCCACAGTTACCTGCTCCCCAGGTAATTGAAATCGTCCTTGGAAATTGCTGGCTATTCAGCGTGAGCTTGGAAAGGCCTGTGGAGAACCCTGTTTTACAGCTGACACCAAGCCAGCCAGCCACACAAGTCCGTCTTAAAAGGTGCTGTTCATTTGTATCTTCTCCAGACCTTTTTTTTTTTTTTTTTTTTTTTTTAAGAAATAAAGAATCTGTACTACATTTCCCCTCAGGGTAGTTAGATTACAAAACACCTCCTGATTGTTGTGCCTTTGAGCTAAAGGTGCCTGAGAACTGAAAGCACATTTGGAAACCCAGTGAGATGACAGCTCAGCTGGGTCTCACTGGACAAGCAAGGAAATGTTCAAACTGAGTCAGAGGAGGAGAAAAGAAGATTAGGTCTTACCTCCCAGTGTAAGGTCAGAAAAGCAAGGTGATTTCCTCATGGTTGTGGCTGTTTCTGTGCTCCTTGAAGAGCTGAGCAGATTAAAAACTTTAGGGGTGAAGCACCTGGCTGGCTTATTGGGTAGAACACACGACTCGATCTCAGGGTCATGAGTTCAAGCCCCATGTTGGGCATGGAGCTTACTTAAAAAAACAAACTTGGGGTATAACAAGATAAAACTGTCCAGAAAGACCAGAGAGCAGGTCAGGTGACCATGCAGGATGTCAAAAGGGGTAATGGTGCATGATCAGATTGCAGGACTTTTGTAGATTATGCAGACACTTGGGTTGTAAAGGGATTACTTATTTATATGACATGTGAGTAACTTTTCAACCTGTGATGAAGAACTTGCCTTAGAAAAGCTGTCAAAGCCCTAGTGTTCTTGTAGGGTTTGCTCATTGTCACAGGATTCTTCTGGGCTCCAGATCTGGGCATGGGAAGAAGCACTCAGAACTCAGGCAAGCTCAGAGCCAGAAAATAATTGCCTCAGGCTGCCATCCAGGGCCAGCACACTGAGCCAGGAGCAGGGGCCAACTGTGGCTGACCGCCTGGGGGGTTGGGGAGAGGGTATCCTCAGCCGTTGCTTTTCTCTTAGGCTTCTATTGGAAGAGAAGCTTGATGTTATTTCTCCTCTTCTGTTTCTGAGCCCTGTGCATGCTCTTGTGCGCTCCTGTCGTGGTAGCTATGACCCAAGCCCGGGCCGGGCTAATGTGTTGTTTCTCCACTGGTTTCTCCTTAGAACACGGCTCTAGATAAGGAGGGGCAGATTTTCTGCAGCAAGCACTGTCAGGGCAGCAGCCGACCTGGGATGGAGCCGACCTCTCCAGTCCCTCCCTCAGCTGAGGAGCCCCCCGTGTCCGCACCGGCAGACCTGGCCCCCGCCCCTCCAGAGTCTCCCACACCCCCTTGTCCTCCTGCTGCCGAAAGCTGCGAGCGGGCAGGGACCTGGCGCCGCCACCGCGACTGACCCCGGGCGGACAGGCTGGAGCCCACTGCGGCTGGAAAGCCCCTCTTGTTGGGCCGTGGCCCTCTCCTTGAAGAGCCTTTCTCTGCTGACTGCTGTTGGGAAGTTTGCTGGCACCTCTGAGGGCTGCCAGGATCCAGGAGCTCGATGCCAGGGATTTGCTTCTTTTCATAATCTGGGCTCTGCCTGCCGGTTCCTGGAGGTGTCCTATGCAGTGTTAGCTGCCGTGACAGATATTCGGAGCGGCTCGTTTTAAATTGTTTTCAGTTCAGTGGACATTTTTGCAGTGTCACCAGGAGAATGTGCAACTTTTATCTGGGATTTAATGCGTTTTTATAGAAACACTTTGGATGAATCAAGCTCTCTCCCTATTTAAGTAAACTCGGAGCGTTCCTTTTTTTCTTACGAACAATTTAGAACTGCATTTGTCCCTTTGTGGGTGTCCTGTGAGAGGTGGCGTAGCACCTTCCTCTGCCAAGGGGGTTCGGAGGACTGGCGTTCTGATGGAAGAAGTGAGCACCCGAGAGGACAGTCTGGTCATCGGACACTAATTCAGACTTTGAAAAGTGGTTCCAGGTGCCCGAGGAAGCAGTCCACCGTTAGCCTGGGGCGCTGGGCTCACCTAAGACCACACTGGATGTTTATTTGTATACAGACCACAGGGGAATGTCACTTTCTTCCCTAGACAGTGTGCTCTCCCCCAACTCTTCCCACATATGTATTAGGAGACGTTAATGGAGTCGTCCTTTGGGCTTTTTCATGAAAGGCGTGGCGCATGCGGCACCCCCCCCCCCCCCCCCCCGGGCCAAGTGGTTTCTTCTCAGCAAGCCGGCTTCTAGCAGAGCACGGTAAACTAGGCATCTGACTAGCCACCGCAGTCTCTTTCATCATCTGCTTGTCATCTGGAGCTGGCCGGAAACAACTGAGGAAACATAGCCCGAGGCACAGTCAGGACCGGGGCAGGAAGGTGCTCCACAAACATCCTCTGTTATTAACCTTCTGGAAGGCTGCTGGCAGTTTTTCCTTTTTTCCCCCACTACCCTGCCCTTTTTAATAATTGTACATAATCAATGTATTTGTTTTACTTGCTCATCTTCTAAACTGGGGGGCCCTGTAGTTCATTCTCATTGTTAGACTTTTGCCTCTTATAAGTGTACCCAACCTGCAATAAACCCTTCTTGAGGAAAAAAGTGATGGGGGTGGGCAAAGGATTGTGTGGTGTTGTTTTGCAAAGGATGTGTGATCAGAGCACACTTCCTTGGCCTAGGTTCCATGTCCTTTTATGAAGTTTTGGGTGAGGAGTGGGGAGGGGGAATGATGCTTGGGAAGAACACATGAAAATGCATCTTGGTCAAAGTGTATTTGCTAACAGGTGCACACACCTGCAACAAAAGCTCAGGAATAAATAGGGATTGTTAATGTATGGCAGAGGAATCTTATGGAGCCAATGGCTGGAAGGTCAGGCTTCACAGGAAATAGGAAGCAGGGCAGCTGTTCCCCAGTCTCCTTCTGTCTGTCACTGTCTCTGACTCCGAGACTGTGCATTCTCCTGTCTCTGCTGCTCTGGGTGCATTTTGGCTCTTGGTTCTGTTCTCTCGTAACTCCTGCTTGCCTGTAGCTCTGATGTAGCCCGGTGCTGCTCTGTCCCCAACTTCTCAAGGCTGTCCAACTCCAGGCCTTGAGACCATCTGCTTCCACTCTGGATCTCTTAATTCACATTGCTGAAGGAATGAGACTATCTGACTGGCCCTTCTCCCTGGGCTGGTGCTGACCCATGATTCACTCCAGCGGCTGGTTACAAAATGCAGATTTTGCCTCCTGGGCCTACAAAGGCAGCAGGTATAGGCTTCAGGAGGAGGGCAGTTTCAAAAAAGCTGTAACGTATAGGTCTAGAACATTTTGCTTGTCTCTGGCCTCGCTAATGAGTTAAAGAGCAAGCTTTTTCATGGCTCCCAGTGGAGATATTTTTGTTAATGAAAGAGAAGAGCTAATGTAAAGGAAAGAGAACATGGAAATAGTGATGGAGCATGGCCTCTGGCAGTGACCAGAGCCTGAAACCGGGGTCCCTCTCTGGAACGAGGTTAAAAGGCATTTGCTGACCACTTCAAGTATTTGCCAGGGAAGTGCTGGTCACTGGTGATAAGACGAAGGAGTGTCTTCTGGACAGCACGTGCTCCCATCCTCTGTGTCACCCTCGGATGGCCTGGGACATGGTGGGGGAGGATGGCCTGGAGACACGAAGTAGCATGAGCAGGTGGGGCAGCACAGCCTAGCAGCTCTCCTGTAATTACATGAATCCCACAAACACCTGGAGAAACGATGTGTGGCAGTGAAGGAGCAAACCACGCCATTGACCGTAACAACGCAAGTCACAGAATTGGTGGGAGACAGAATCACCGTGCAGTTTTAGGTTCTTCCATCTCCAAAGCTGTGCTCTTTGGAGGAACCCTGTCCCACGAGGACAAATCAAGGCCCGGGTGTGAATGGTCATCTAAGTAATGATCCTAAATAAAGGCCCTGACACCACAAGCAAACTGTTCATTTGCCCATGTGTTTAGAAAACATTTGTTGAGCTCTTCTTCTGTTCTCAGAGTCCAAATTAAATACAGGGATGTAATTGCTAGGTTCCTCTGTTCCTGCACAGTGAGAATGGCATGTACTTGTTTGATGTTCATTCCCTTACTCCAGCAGGGGATCTGTGTCTAAAGGATCTGACCTGTGAAGGGGTAGAAAAAGGGAAGTGGTGACCTGCTGAAGCCACCATGGGGTGCCTGCTGGGCTCAGCAACTGCCCAGGGGTCAGGGAGTGCGTGTCTCTCTCTTCAAAAAGGTTGCTGTGTTATGGAAGTATATGGAATACATGGATTAAAAACATTCGGTAAAACTTCCAGAATATTTTCATGGATACAACTGTGAAATGTGAATTTGAAAATAGGATCGTTGAGAGCAGACCATACGGGACGAGAAAGGGAGCTAATGATTTTGGTGGGGAAAGACCTCTGGAGCAGCGCTGACCCCTGGAAACACAGTGTAAGCTGCCTCATTTAACATTTTCTGGTGCCACATTAAAAAGGAATGGGTGAAATTAATTTTGTAGTATATTTTATTTAACCTAGCGTGTCTACAGTATTATTTCCACATGTAACCAAAGTAAAAAAAAAAAAAAAAAAATCTTTGAGATCTTTTTTTTTTTTTTTTTAATCTTTGAAATCTAGTGTGTGTTGACAGGCACAGCACATCTTGGTTTGGACCTGGCACCTGTAGAGTGTTTCACAGCCCATGTGGCTCCACTGGCCACACTGGATCGTGCTGTTCGAGAGAAAAGCCCCAGACAGCTCTTGGTCTTTGTTCCTGTTCTTTTTTTGTTTTGTTTTTGCATATGATGTGAACGACCATCTAGAAAGAATGCTTATCCATGTTTTAAGTGGGATGGGCTGGATGTCAAATTCTCTCAGCAGGTGAGAACACTGATCCGAACCTGTGGTGTGAAATCAGATTGTGAAGCCCCTGCCATTCTGTTGCCTGAGGCCTTGATGTCCACGACTTCATGGGAAAGACCCGAGAGCGGAGAACTTCAGTGGTCACCATTCATTAGGTGCCGACAGAGCTGCTGAAATGTCAGAACCTTAACTGTGTTGTGAGAAGTCTGTGCAAATTGTGGGCAGCATGAGCTGAGCCCTCTGTGTGTGTGTGTGTGTGTGTGTGTGTGTGTGTGTGTGTGTAGGTCTGTTGTGAAGGCCTCCCAGTGTGTGGTGGTGCCCATAAAACAATGATCACCCGGAAGAGGGCAGCCAGAGAGGTGAGGAGGACCATAGCCCTGGCAGCCAGGGACTGGTGGGAAACACCATACGGTGGTAGTTAGGGGAGACCAGAGGCACATCTGGTAGATGTCTTGGGCTGAATGAAGAACTGTTCCATAGCAGGGATGGTGGTCCAAGGTTAGCAGGCAGGAGTTACGAAGGGCCAGACGTGAGTGCAGAGTCTAAGGCTCTAGCCAAAGGGCAGTCCAGTGACAGAATTAGCTGCTTTCTGAAGGAGTGACAAGTCAGTCCTTGAAAATGCTTAGCTGCTAAATAAGAACCACCAGAAAAGTTTATAGTGTACAGAGTATTTCATCCTGTATCATTTGAGCCACACCACATCTGTTAGAGATATTAATGTCCACATTCCACCAGTAAGGAAACTCAGAAGGACCAGGAGCTCATCCAGGCATGCTGGAGCTGGGACTTGCGCCTCTCGGTTCCCCAGGAAGCTATCCTTACGACTGGGCTGTCGTCTAGGTGCTCAGAGATGCTTTACCTGGGACATCTGTGTCATAGGCAGAGGTGGGATGGTCTAGCAGAGACACCTGGCAAAGTGGTAGAAAACTGAGCAGGCCTGACAGGTTATCACAAGCAGGGGGGGTGAGTTCTGTTAGATGAGGAAAGAGTAGTTTTTCCAGAAGGAAGCTGATACATGCAATTTAGCTTAGTCTTAGCCAGTGGATTTTTTTTTTTAAGTTTGCTTGAGAGCCTGTGTGAGTGGGGGAGGGGCAGAGAGAGAGGGGGAGAGAGAATCCTAAGCAGGCTCCATGTTGTCAGTGCAGAGCCTGACACGGTGCTCAAACCCATGAGCTGGGAGATGGTGACCTGATCTGAGATCAAGAGTCGGACACTGAACAGGTGCCCCGTTGGCCAGTAGATTTTAAGAGGGCTACCTTATGGTAAAACCTACGGCCTTGAACTCAAAGGCAGTTAGCTGTGGGAAGGGGTTGTTCTCATTGAACAGCTGAGGGGAAGGAAAGGGTGTATTTGGTACACAGGCATTTTGCTCCTGCCCTTCCCTTTCCCAAACCTCTTTCATTTGTGTGCTCAGGATGGTTTCAACCCTGTGGGCTGAGTTTGGTGGGTTCTGAGGCTTGGGCACCCGTCTGTGCCAAGGATGAAGTCGAGTCTGGGGAATATCTTTCAAATTGTCCCAAGTCCAAAGCTGCAAAGCAGCCAGATGCTTCCTGCCAGGTATGAGGAAATTACAAGCCTGCCCAGCTGCCCCGCCCCCCACCTTGGTTTTGGCAAGGAAAGATATTCCTTAAGTTGGGACAGAGAAGTAATTCTTTTCATGTTTCTAGCATATGACTGCTGAGGTCTCAGAATTCATAGGAACATTTGTGGATGGCCGTCTTCCCTTGTTGGATAGTCTGTCTCTGGAAGACAGCTTGCTGAAAGACCAAACCATGCTCAGTTTCATTAAAAAAACGTCCCTTGGTTTGAACAATTTGAATTTTTGGTTCGTAGGAGGGAGGGCTGGGAGTGATGTATCAGTGTCATTAATAATAGGCTTAGATTTTTGTAAATAGTGATCTTATGATTTTGAGGGACCAAAAAGTGCAAGATGGATTCAACTCTTCAATGTGAAAGAAAAATACAAATGAGGATTTTCCCACACATCTGAGAGGAAAGAGGAGAGACAAAAGGAAATGTAACAAATGTTTTTTGTATTTTGTTATTTTATTGGTTTGCTATTATTATGGTCTTTTCCTTCCATTTTTTAGTTTAGGAAGTTGTGAAACTTCCCAGCTTCCTTATGCTACAAACAAGGGGGAGTAGCTAGGCTGGTAGCTCTCCTAACTGAAGTGGAAAACTCTTTGCCCAGCAGTGGGGCAGAATAGCCAAGTTTGGGGCCCTGGCATATTTGCTGATACACATGCTTTATGCAGATTTTGGGATTTACGTCCTGTCCTCCTCCTCTTTTATTTGTGAACATGCTTTGTCCTAATGTGATGTCACATGATGGCGTGAGGCTGGGGGGCTGGCTGCTACTCCACGATCTATAACGCATACGAGAAACCGGCAGACCTTCTCCACCAAGCTCAGTGGTGGGATCCTTCATACTGTGTCGTTGCAGAAGGATTCTGTATCCTTGGTCTGCTGTGTTCTTTCATAGTGATGGGGGGTGGAGCAGGGGCAGGACTGATGCAGTAAGAAGGACCAAACCAGGCCCGTGATTTGTATGGCCAGGAGCTCTTGAAATCATATCCAGTAAAAACGTCACAGATACCTAGTGAAAATCTCTCTCCTAAAATTCCTATCTTGGTAGATCCGTCGTATGCTAACTTAATTGAATTCTAGTTGCTGAAAAGAGTACAAAGTGGATGTGCTGTCTGGCTGTTCCTGGGATTCCCAGCCATCACCTGCAAACTTGACTCACACCCCGTCTGCCAGCATGGTGGAGGAGGGGGCCACATGGCACCAGGTGTGCATGGTCAGGCCCCTGGGCTCTGCTGTCGGATCTGAACGGAAAAGGGGAGCCCAGGTTCCATGTTACCTCACGTCCTACATGCAGCTTCTTGAGGTTCCTGTGCAGGGTACTTTGAATCTTCATGTCCTATATGCTAAGTAGAACTAAAGTGTGATATTATTTCAGGGGGCAAGATCATTCCTTTTTATTGAATTAATGAGATTTACTTATGGATGTCTGGTGTACTCTGGGGGATAAGATTCTCATCTAAGAGTGAATCATTCATCAGCATGCATCTGTGCTTGTCAAGTTTTCATGTCCTATATTCGCTAAGCCCGTACACTTTCTCTCAGAGACCTAGTGCTATTTCTTAAATTACAGAGCCTCAAGGACTTGATTGGTGACTTTTCGGTAAGAATCAATACTATCAGGGAGGAAAATCTGAATTTCTTGAGGCAGTGCACTTTAAAAGGAGCTGTAAATCACCGTATGTAAACTGAACACCCCACACTTTGAACCACGTCCACGTACGGAATGTCTTACCACGCTTCCCGTCTGTTGTAGGGCATCCACTTTCATCGCAAACCACCTCAACTTTGACTTTTTCTCCTAATTGGTTTAAATTTATTTGGAGTGTAATGGTTTCTTTAAAAAGTAGTTAATACTGGATAAAGTAGGTGAATGCTGAATAAATCCAAACAAATATGGTAAACAGATTCTGTCATTAAGCAACCCTTATGTTGACATGAACTAGGTTTGAGTAAAGGAACACAGAAGTGATACATGTTGTCATGCTTCTGTATTACTTTGTGTTTCTGTTACTTTTCCAGAGTTGTAAGTTTTAAAAGCAGTATAGGCAGTGGAGGACCAATTTTCCTCTTAGATTCCAAGAGGAAGCTGCTTTATTCACTTTGCTTTAAGCTTATAAAAATAGGGTAGTTGAGGTATCAAATGCTTGGCATAAGGACTTAGGTATTCCTGATTTTCTCCTACCATTTTCTCTAAAGTTTCTAAAGTATAATATCAGAGGGTAATGGCGGTGAGGATGCTTAATTAATTTACCTGTAACTTGCATATTTCTTTGACCTGTGATGTACTCACATTTGACTTTTTTTTCTTTCTTTCTTAATGGTTTATAAAACAGTGGTGGATCTTAGATATAGATCTAATGTTTTCATCAGCGAAGTCTTGGTGAGAGGGAGCCAAAGAAGGCCCATGTTCCTGTTTTCATTCAACAGTGTCTCTTACTGGTTATGGTTCAAAATCTGGGGCTGAACCAGAGTTTGTTTTTTTTTGTTTTTTTTTTTTGTTTTTGCAAAGAATTATCCTTGTTTTAAAGTAGAAGTGAAAAGATAGTATTTTCCAAAAATTCAATTACAAATGCCATTTTATTTTTTCTGTCAAACTGAGTTGTTCCATTCCAAATCTCTGCTTTTAGCGAAGAGCTGAGTGTTGGGAAATAGGAAGGGACCCCTTTAGGTAAGCTGCCAGGGAATTAGAGATGGATTGTCGGTTTCAACTCAAAGTTCACAACTTACAAAGAATTTATTTATGCAATACAGACCTTTTCTCAAATATTTTTCACAGAATTCCACACATCAATCTACTAGAAAAGTAGAATTATACACCAAAATAACATGTTTCTCGGTACAAATTGCTACTCAAAGGAAGGTGAAGATATTCAGTAACAAATAGAAGGTGAAATGGGTGTTGCTTAATACAGCACCTGGTGGCCTCTGCGCTCAGACTGGGGTGGGGGAGGGGAGCCCTCGCTGATGGCTCTGCCTCAGTGAGTGGGCACGGTCAAACCTTAGGGGTGAGCTTTGGTACCTGCGTTTACTTCAGAAGAAAAGCAAAAGTTGTGAGCCCACGAGCATTCCCATCCTGTCATTTTGGTGTACTATGAAGATGACGTATCGGGAAAAAATTGTAAATAAAAAACATTGTAAATACTTCACACTTGCTAGAACATGAGATCCTTTATGTTAAACACACAATAAAATAGCCTCCCCCAAACCAGAATTTTCTAGGTCTAAAGCATGCCTGAAGAATAATATTGATAGAAATAATTCACTGAGATGCTTTAAATTACATTTACCATAATTTAAACATTACTATGTAAATCCCAGAAATTTCAGTGCTGAAGAAGCACAATTGCTTGGAAAAATACAGGACCCAAAGTACAGCATAAAATTCCCTATACCCATTACCCTATTTCTTAAAATCATGTATTTCTCAAGATTACAGATAAAGGGGAAGTGTTTTTTCATAATATAGCTAGAATAAGTGGGTTTACTTGCTCCACTGGATATGTTTCCATAATTGGTGAAAATAGATTTCTCATTATGACTAAAAATATAGATTTTTTTAAACTACAGAACCCAGCAGCCAATTTTCTGCTTTGCTATTCCCCACCCCCCAAAAGTCAAGCAAAGTCTACAAAAATAGCAATTAACTTTAAAAAATATTTTGCTTCTTCGAGCAAATTTAAGTTACATTCAGATGTGATAGCTATTTCTAAGAGAAAGATGCTTCCCATTCCTTTCCCTGCCTCGGCTGAGGGCGGGGTGGATAAAGCTGTCACCGTCAGTAGCGGGTTTGGTATTCGTGATGCCACCGGTTAAAGTCGTTGTAAAACAGAACGATGCTTCCTGAGGCCATGCCAGAAATGATGCACCTGGGAGAAGCAGAGAGAAGGAGGGGTTTACAAACCTATTTTTTCCCTAGGGATCTGTTACTAAAGAGATAACCGCCCTCCCCAAACCTACAAGGTAAATACATAAGATGGCAGTGAAACCTAACAATTTGTGAGAATTAAGGTATGTTTTTTGATGATCAAAATGACAAGTCACTAAAACCTGGACAGACTTGATAATTTCTAATGTGGGGCTGGCTAGTGAGCCCTGATGTTTATTTTTACATATATAAAATGGAAGCATAGTTGACACATGACGATCCATTAGTTTCAGACGTACATCATCATTCCACAACTGTATTACCATGCTCACAAGTGGAGCTACCATCTGTCACCATATGATGCTAGTACAGGACCACTGACTCTGTTCCTCTGCTGTATCTTTCTCCTATCTTTTATATGAGGTATCAGAACCAAAAGAAACTCAAACGTAATTGCTGGTGGAGGAGGAAGCACATAGTTAAGTGATGGAGAGCTCTCTAACAGGTACAAAGTCAATGAAGAGTGAGAAAGCAGTGTGTTGACTGTAATTTGGGCCAGGCCATGTTCTTAAGAAGATCTGGGTAGGGGCTTAGTCCTCTTAAGACCCTGAACTCACTGAGATGATCACTGAGGACAGGAGCTATCACTGCTTGCTCCCTGTCCCTGAGAAGGTAGTGCAGGGAGAACACGGAGAGCCCTAAGACTGTTTATTTTTAATTTTTAACTTTTGAGAGAAATTGAACGTGAGCTGGGGAGGGGCAGAGAGGGGGCAGGGTACACAGGATCCGAAGCAGGCTCTGCACTGACAGCAGAGAGCCCGATGTGGGCTTGACCTCATGAACCAGGAGATCACAACCTGAGCCGAAGTTGGATGCTTAACTGACTGAACCACCCAGGTGCCTCACTAAGATGAATGGTTTAGAGGGAGCCTATTAGATCTTCCTCTGAATGGTCTGGTTAGAACCAGTCTTTAGAAGTCATTTTCAATATCCTTCCTACTGTCTCATATCAAAATTAGAAATTAAAATATGCCACTACCAAAACACCAAACACAAAAGAAGGCAGTAATGAGGGAATGAAAGACAAAAAAATGCTCTAAGACATACAGAAAACTTATCAGTAATTACTTTAATTATAAAGGCACTGAACTCTCCCATCAAAGGAGACTGGCAGAATGGATTAAAAAAAAAAATCAAACTATATGCTGTCTACAAGAGACTCACTTTAAATACACAAAAAGGTTGAAAGTGACAGGATAGAAGAAGATATTCCATGCATACATTAATGACAGCTGGAGTGGTTATACTAATATCAGACAAAATAGGCTATCAGTCAACATCTGTTATGAGACAAAGATACTACATCAATGAAAAGGTCAACTTATCAAGAAGATATAGCAATTGCAGGCATACCTTGGAGATACTGTGTTCTAGACAACTGCAATAAAGCAAGTCAAATGAGTTTTTGGTTTCCCAGTGCATGTAAAAGTTATGTTTACATTTACACTGTAGTCTATTTCTATTTTTAAAAAATTTTGTATGTTTTATTTTTGAGAGAGCGTGAGTGGGGTGGGGCAGAGAGAGAGGGAGACACAGAATCCAAAGCAGGCTCCAGGCTCTGAGCTGTCAGCACAGAGCCCGACACGGGGCTCAAACTCACCAACCGTGAGATCATGACCCGAGCTGAAGTCAGATGCTTAACCGACTTCAGGTGCCCCTATACTGTAGTCTATTAAAGTGTACAACAGCATGTATAAAAAAAATAGTGTATATACATGAAAAATACTGCTAAAAATTGCTAACCATTATCTGAGCTTTTTGCAAGTTGTAATCACAGATCGCCATAACAAATGTAAGGAGAACGTTTAAAATGGGAGCATTACCAAAATGTGACAGAAACATGAACTGGGTAAATGCTGTTGGAAAAATGGCAGTGATATATGTACCTAACACAGGATTGCCACAAAACTTCAATTTGTAAAAACAGTATCTGTAAACCACAATAAAATGAAGTCTGTCTGTAGAAATTTAATACACCAAATATCTGAGCCCCCAAGAGATAGGGAGCCAAAACTGAAAGAACTGAAGGGAAAAATAAGCAGTTCTACAACAATAGTTGGAGCCTTCAATACCCCACTTTCAATAATGGGTAGAACGACCAGAAAGAAGAGGACCTAAAGAATACTAAAATCCAAGGGGATTTTAGAGCACGCAACTCTTGGTCTTGGGGTCATGAGTTTATGCCCCATGTTGGGTGTAGAAATTACTTAAATTCTAAGGGGGGGAGAAAAACTAAGTGGACCTAATACATATGTCAAACACCCAACAACAGCAGAATAGACATTTTTCTCAAGTGTGCATGGAACGTTCTCCAGGCTGAACCATGTTAGGCCACAAAACTAGTCTTAAATTTAAAAATCATACACAGTATCTTTTCCAATCACAACAGAACTGAAGTAGAAATCAGTAACAGAAGGAAAACTGGAAAATTCACATAGAAATTAACCAATGAGTTGACATCTTAACAGAAATTAGAAAACACCGAGAAAAATGAAAACAAACACAATAAACCAAAAGTTAATGCAATGCTAAGAGGGAAATTTATAGCTGTAGATACAGAATTTAAAAAAGATCTCTATCAGTAACCTAATACTATACTTCGAGGAACATGAAAAAGAGAAAACTAAATCCAAAGCTAATGGAAGGAAGGAGATTATAAAGATTAGAGTGGAGATAAAAGGATAGAAAAACATGGGAAAAATCAAGAAAACGAAAACCTGGTTCTTTAAAAAGATTAATAGAATTGACAAACTTTGAGCTAGATTAAGAAAAAAGGACTCAAATTACTACAATCATAGATCTATTACTTCCAACTTTACAGAAATAAAAGAGGATTATAAGAGAATACTAGGGACAATTATATACAAACGAAATGGAAATGAAAAAAAAAAAGATTTTAAGTAATCTCTATACCCAGTGTGGGGCCTGAACTCACAACCCCAAGATCAAGAGTTTCATACTCCACCAACTGAGCCAGCCAGGTGCCCGTGAAATGGAAAAATTCTTAAAAACACACACTATACCAAAACCAAATCATGAAAAAATAGACAACCTGAATAGACTTACAAGTACTAAGGAGACTGAGTCAGTAATCAAAAGCCTCCCAATAAAGAAAAGCCCTGGACTAGATGCTTCAATGGTGAATTCTACCAAATATTTAACTCTTACTCTTCTAAAATCTGGAGAGGAGAGGAGAGAACACTTCCTAAGTCATTCAATGAGGCCAGCATTACCCTGATACGAAAGTCAGAGAAAGATGCTACAAGAAACAAAACTTACAGACCAATATGCCTTATGAATACTGACAAAAATCTTCAATAAATGCTAGCAAACCTAATACAGGCACATATTTAAAGGATTAGATACGACCAAGATGGATTGATTCCTGGAATGCAAGGATGGTTCAACACAGAAAAATTAATCTACCACATTAATAGAATTAACAAAAACTACATAATCATCTCAATTGATGCACAAGAGGCATTTGACAAAATTCAACATCCTTTTATAGTAAAAAAAACAAAAAACTAGGAAAAAAAAGGAAAGGACATAAACACAATAAAGGACATTTATGAAAAACAGCTAACATCATACTTCATGGTGAAGACTCAAATCTTTTGTGATCAGAAACAAGACACAGCTAATCACTTTTACCAGTTCAATATGGTACTGGAAGTACCAGCCAGACCAATTAGGCAAGGCAAAGAAATAAAAAGCATCTATTGGAAAGGAAGAAGTAAAATTATTTCTATTACAGATGACAAGATCTTATATTTAGGAAATCCTAAGGATTCCACAAAAAGTTAACAAATGCAACAAAGTTGCAAGATATAAAATCAACACATAAAAATAAGTTGCATTTCTGTACATGAACAATTAAAAATCTGAAAAGGAAATTAATTCTATTTACAATAGCAACAAAACAATAAAATATTCAAGAATAATTTAATGCAGGAGGCAAAAGACTTGTACACTATAAACCACAAAATATCGCTGAAAGGAATATAAATGTAAAGACATCTGTGTTAATGGACTGGAAGATTTAATATTATTAAAGTGATAATGCTAGCCTAAGCAATCAAGAGAGTCAACCCAATCCCTATCAAAATCCATTTTTTTTTGCAAAATTCATAATGGATTCTCAAGGAACCCCAAAATAGCCAAAAAAACATTCTTGAAAAAAAGAACAAAATCAGATGTTTTATATTTCATGATTTTCAAAACTTCCCACAAAGCTACAGTAACCAAACCAGTCTGATACTGACATATAGACAACTAGAATGAAGAACCCACAAATCAACTCTGACATGTATGGTCAAATGATTTTTAACAGGGTATCAAGACAATCCAGTGGGAGAAAGGACAGTCTTTTCAACAAATGGTTTTGGGAAAACTTGATACCCACATGCAAAAGAATGAAACTGGATCCTTATCTACTGTCATACAGGTATTAATTCAAACTGGATCAAAAGCTAAATATAAGCGTTAAAACTATAAAATTCACAGAGGAAAAGCTTCATAACATTGGATTTTGCAATAATTTCTTGGATACTGCTAAAGCATTCACAACAACAGGAAAAAAAAGTTGAAAATTAAAAACTTGTACATCAAAGGACATTATTAAGAGTGCAGAGTCAACACCACTAGTCATTAGGGAAATGCAAATCAAAACCACAATAAGAGACTACTTCACACCTATTAGGATGGCTATTATTAAAAAATCCACAACCAAAATATAACCTGTGTTGGTGAAGATGTGGAAAAACTGGAACCCTTGCGTGTGGCTGGTGGGAATGTAAAATGGTACAGCCACTGTAGAGAAGAGTTTGGCAGTTTGTCACAAAGTTAAACATAGAATTACTATGTGACTCAACCATTCCACTCCTGGGTATCCACCCCAGAGAAGTGAAAACAAGGATCTGAACAGATATTTGTATGCGAATATTCATCGCAACATTATTCACATTAGCCAAAAGGTGAAAACACCCAAAAAGTCAGATGAATGCATAAACAAAGTGGCATATACTATTCAGCCTTAAAAAGGACTGAGGTTCTGAAACATGCTACAACAGGACAAGTACTGTATGATTCCCCTTACACAGAGTACCTAGAAGAAGCAAATTCACAGACACTGGAATTGAGCTGGAGCTCTGGAAGGGAAAATGGGAAGTTAGTGTTTAATGGGACAGAGCTTCTGTTTGGGATGATGAAAAACTTCTGGAAATGGGCAGTGGCCATAGTTGTACAACAGTGTGAATGTACTTAATGCCACTGAATTGTACACAAAAAAAATGATGGTAAATTTTATGTATATGTTACCTCTATAAAAAAAAAATCAGAACTTAAATGAGTGTAGAAGCAGCAAGATGCCAAAGATTACATTCCCCAAATTTACCACTTAGAAGGTTTTAGGAAATAAGGCAAATCTCTCCACAAAATCCTCATGGACATACAGGCCTTTTATATTCTACATGTTTACGGTTTTTAGTTTTTATTTTAAAGAAAAAGTACTCTAAGAAATATAAAAAGCTTTATGGCAACATAATTACAGCCTTTGTTACTTAAATCCTATCTATTACTAGAGAATTCAGCCTTTGTCTAAGAGTGGCAATGCCATCAAAAAGAAACATCACGCTTTTTAAAAAGTATCTTGGAAACCCCAATATTTACTGGATTTTTTGATTGCCCAGGTGACCCCCACAACCCATGGTGACCCCGATAACCCAGTCTATCCATCAGACCATTTAAATAAATTCCCTCCAGTTTTTAATATCACCGTCAGTAGACCATGATTTCAGTGTTACCTCTGGTCGTAAGACAGGGCCATGGCCCGGATTCCAGCGTCACAGCCCGGATAGGCGAAGAGATGCTTGAGGTCAGACACCTGCCAGACCATGACCACACCATTGTCTCCTCCTGTGAGCAGGTACTGCCCGTCTCGGCTCAGCTGGATGGCCTATGAGACACAGCAATATTCAGTGGAGATGTGGTCCTAGGAGAACTCCACCTCCCACCCCGTTTAATTTCCACACCACGAAGCCACTGCAATGCAGGGAGAGATTGTATGCATGTGTTCCTAAGGAGTTTTTAGGAAATCATGAGTTACAGAAAACTTCTGCCATTTTTCAAAAGTCAAATGGACAAAGTTAGGCAATGTCTGATGTTTTGTTTTTGTGTTTTTAATTTTTGATTTTTAAAGATGAGGTGGCAAAATCCTCCAGTTCTGTGAATACTATTTAGATGGTGTATGTGGTGGACTAGAATCAGTGCTCTAAAATGAGGAGCCTCATGGCACCTCTCCACTTGTACTGTGGACATGCTAAGAAGCCTATTTTGTACCAAGGCTATGCAGACAGTGCTAGCTGACCTCATATTGCCAATAAAACACTGCTGCCTTTGGGGCTACAGCCCCACGGGAGAAGGCCAACAGTTGTAGTACCTTCACTGGGCCTGCTGGATTTTTATAGCAGGTTAGGAAGACAGGTTGGTAGAGAACTACAGCTTCCAGGGTGATTAAACCCCGGGTGAAGCATTTTCTTCTTGCCTCAGGACTGACTGCTTCCTGCCAGTACTGAACAGGAAGTACACACATGGAATTTGCTCTTCGATCCCGTAAATTGGGCCAAATGTGGACCACTGCTTGTTTTTATAGGACGTTTTACATTTTTAATGGTTGAAGAAAAATCAACAGGATATTTCATGATGTGAAAATTACATGAATTCCATATTTCAGTACCCATAAACAAGGGTTACTGGAACATAACCACGCCCATTTGTTTATGGCCACTTTCGCAAGTGACTAACAGAATATAGAGCCTGCAAAGCCTAAAGTATTTATTACTTGTCCCTTTACAGAAAAAGTGTAAACACCTGTAATCCTGTGTCCACCTGGAGAGTGAAGTGGGAATACAGATGGTGCAAACAAGCCAAAAAGGAAAAAAAATCTAACTTCTGAAAAACATATCTACACTCTCCTACACTCAGTTTTAGTATAGTTGCCTTAAGTCTTTAACCTACCCTTTGACAAATTTTTAAAAAAATCATAGAAAAGTAAGGGCCGTTTCATAGGCATTCAATTCATATTTATGCAAATACCAACTTTTACTGGTCTCTTAAATGTAGCTGCTTCTCAAGAATACAAAAATACATCTAAGAAATAAAAACCCACATGTGGAAGATAGTTACATGTAAGAAATATTCTCCAAATCTTAATACAAATAGTAAGATTTTTCAATATAAGTAAAAATCAATATCCCTTCCCCCCATTCACTTTACAAATAGCGATCTCTAGGGGGTGTCCGGGAGCTGCAGTAAAAACTAGGACAAACAATTATTTGCTCTACTTCTAAAATTCAGCTGATGAAAATCCATTAACCTTATGGTTGTGGTTCATTTGAGTTTTATACTTGAGGCTTTTTGCTGGATAAGTGCTATATTAAAATACAAATTAAAACTATTAATCTTTAACTCTTTGTACTAGTAAAGAATCTCTAATCCTAGTCTATCTGGAATTTAAAGCCTGGATTTTTAGGATTATACATTTATCAGCATCCAAAACATTTTAATGAGCCTGGGGCCTGCCAGTGTGAAAAAGTATTTTGCTGGCCTTTCTCATGAGAAACCTGTCAAGTTCCCCTGGAGGCAAGAGTCAGGGTAACATTCACTAAATGGCACTCTGTCTTCTACTCAAAGCAGCCCTCAAATAGTTCTTAACTCTAACACGCCTCCCTCAGTACCCAGGCCGGGTTGAGCCTAACAACTTTAAGAGGGCCCCAGAGACATGCTTAGATCCTCCTCTGCAGTCCAGAGTGCCTTGGACAATGCCACGGCTGAACTGGTTTCTACAGCCAGAGTGGTCTGCTGGGCATGATCGCATCCTAAAACACAGCTTCCACAGAAAAAAAAAAAATAGATGAGTTCCTGTGGGTGAAATGGTGGCTGTCCTTTGTTTAGGGTAAAATAACTTTGCTGCTCTGTAAAAGCTGCCCACTTCATTTAAGTTACTCATTAAGACATCTAAACACTGCCTAGTTGATGTGCTATGATATGTTAACCAAATGCCACTGAACAATCTGGGATCTAAATAAAAACAGGTGGGAAGCCTTGATTAGTGCAGAGGTTCCCCAGGCTGCCTGCCTGCAGGGTTCTCAGTATTTCAAAGAAACTTAATTTCTGGTCTGAGCTGATGACTAATTTGTTTCCATGGTCTCCTTTCCTTATACAGGCTCAGACTGCAGGGCCTGCAGGATGGAGCTGGAGATTTTTGCTCTGTGATGTCTCTTACTCTTTCTCTCTCTCCCTCCTTCCCTCCCCAACGCAGTTAGCTGTGAAAGTGTCAGTCTCTGGAGCCATGGGCAGGTAGTGCCCATTTTAGGCAAGCTTGTTTTAATCACACAGTTGCCACTTCCAAGTTAGTATGATAAAGTGCAGGAGTGCTGGGAAAAAGGCAACGGATTGTTTAAGCCTAAAATCCAGTGGGAAATATTACAGGGGAAAAAAACAACAATAGCTACAGGGCACAGAGGAAAAAGCATGTGTGTATGAACAGTCTGCAGAAAGCCTCCTTCCTACTGCCTCGAGGAACTTCCCAGAGCCTTTCGTACTAACTGAAATGCCACAGATATTGTTTTAGCTAGCAAGGGATTTCAAATTATTTTACAGATTTATTAGTGTAGCTGACAGTATAATCGTAACTCAAAGTGACAGATTATCAACATTATTATTGTAAAGAAAAGAGGAAAGGAAAATCCTCTGATGTGTACTTGGTTTAAATGAAGTATTATGGGAAAGTAGGGAAAAATAAAAGCTGAGTATGAGTGCATGCTTTTGTGGTAGAGGCAGTCAAAATACAACGAAGAAAACTCAGAGAAAAGGAGAGGACATTGACTGAATTAAAATTCAGTGCTATGATACAGAAGCAGCAAGTGACCTTCATTTCATCTATGTAATCTATAGTTAGGGTTGTTGTTTCTTAATACTTCCTGATCCCATATCTGTTTACTTGAGAAGGGGGTGATCAGGCTAGATGTGGGAAACTGGGAGAATTTATGTCATCTAAGCTGCCCCAGGCCAGGAGGAGCAACAAATAAAATGTCCAGAGCCAGCCTAAAAAGCCACACTCAGGGGCAGAGGCATTCCCAACATGTCTGAGGTTCCCTCACTATACAAGGTCACACATACCTCCAACCTCATCTCGGAAAATGACAGGAATACCTCAGCTTCACTTTATTTTAACCTGCACCAGCAGGTTGGGAGTGAGAAAAGAAGAACCTTGAAAAAATAGCCTCTCCAAAGAGCAGTCCTCAGTGTTTCCTTCCACCTCTAATACTTTTGGAATCGTGTCCTGAAAATGAAGCAAGACTCCAGAAGGTCCACTAACATTACCCTTCCTTGTGTATCCAAAGGGGAAAAATGTCTGCCTAACTCACATCCTAATTGGAAGCCAACTCCCTTAACTTGGCAAGTGCTGGTCTTGTTATTCACAAAGAAGTCTGAAAGGAGATACTAATCCTAATAGTCATAATCCCCTACCACTCCCGCCGGCAGCCTATCCAGGTTGGGAGCCTGGAAGAGGAGCCAGTTTTAGGTGTGGTCTGCTGGACCACTGCAGTTTTGATGCTCAAACAACAACCATGTACAGTTAACTTTCTTAGACTAAAAAAATCTAAACAAGGCCACGGAAAGCCACCCAGGTTGGCTTCACAGAACCGTAAGAAAACTCTGCTGAAGGCTCGCCTTGGGCTTCACGGAGGGATCTCTTGCACAGGGCTCTCTGAGCAATGCGATCAGCACAGCAGGACATGCTGTGGTCTGTGAGATACATAAGCCTCATGCACGTGCTACCTGATGATTTTCTTTTGGTGTGGAAAGAGGCCTTCGGTGACTAAAACAGAGGTCTCTCTAGCGAACCCTCTCCCTCCTCGCCTGCCACACTTGGGAGGTCAAAATCTACAATGGTGACAAAGCCCGTAGCATACTCACCCTTATGTTATCGTCTGTTTCCATAGTGGCCTGGAGTTTCCCATTCACACTGAATGTACAGAAGCAGCCATTTTCATAGAATATGACACAATGACCCTCTCTTGAAGCCTGAATGAGTTTTGGTTTCAGGCAGTTTTCAGGACCCTCCAAAGTCCTTAACAAGTCTCCATTCATGGAATGTATGAGACATGGTCCTTCTGAGAAAAGAGGAGAAACAACAGGCAAAATTTTTTTAAGGATGACAAATGTGAAAATGAATCTTGAGCACAAACAGGATCAAAAGGCTGCTTATAGCAAGCCTTTAAAAATTATTTATGTATGTTATTTCGCAAAATGTCCTCTGCATGCTGGCCAGATCTCACCTCCTACTTGGGAGAGGAGAAAGCCAACTCATACACATTCAAGTTCACTTTTCCTCAAGCGACAGGAAGTTACTTTATGAAATGATTTATGCTAAGAGATGATAAAAACAGGAGGCATTCAGAAAGGAACAGGACAAATTTCAATTCCTCGAGGAGCTTCCGGGAAGGCTGGGCCACAATTAAACACAGGCTGCCGTCGAGCTCACTGTGATGCTTTGCCTGTGTGTCACAGGGGCCCCAGCAGCAGTGGCCGCGCTGTGGGCCAGTGTGGGGAGAGCTCGTTAGGGCAGCTTCCGGAGGCTTCAGCGTTCTGCCTTCCCACTGCTTGCTACTTCACAATGAAAGAACTTCCCTGGTGGTCCACTTACCCATCCTCCGCTTCCCCACCCCCTGCCACCCACACACATAAATTCACACGGAGATCCTTCTGCAACCAGGTGCACTTGCCTGCTGCCCCCACTGTGGGTGGCACCAACCACTCCCAACCCCCAGGCTGACCTCCAGGCTGAGCTGCCTGAGGAGGACGGGAGCTGCAGGTGAGTGCATACATCTCAGAGTGTGTGTATTTTTATTGAGCGCCTGTTACCTGCAAAGCTAAGAAGGAGCAGGTAACTGAAACCACCTGTGTGATGAGTATGTTCTAAGAGATGTGAGTCAGACAAGAGGAGTAATGAGCATAAGGCCTGCTGATCTCCAGGCTAAGTTATTCATGCCTATGGGGACTTGTGATCTCTGTTTCCCACAGGACTACTAAGGGCATGGCCTTTTGAAAATAAGGTTCTTGGCTTTCTCTTGACCGCTCAGGAGTTTGTAAGTTGTCTGTGTTCTCAGCATAAATACATACCAGCAGCCTCTGCTTCACACAGCGGCAGCACTCGTGAATGTCCATTATCATTCTAAATGACACCAGTCCCTCAGCACCACAGTTCAAACTTCAGTTTTCACAGTGATGGCATAAAGTTCACGTCTGTGACCAGCTCTTCAGTCCACAAATCACTATGTAAATAACAGATGTGCGTCCTGAATGACCAAGCACATCATTTCCTTTAAAGTCTGTCAGTGAGTGGTCACTGCACGTCTGTTACCCATTCGTGCACAGGGAGCAAACTGTGGTTGTGGTTGTGCTGCTTCCTCATCTCTGGTGATAAACCCATGTGACATTTTACAAAAATGGATAATCAAAAGAGAACACTGGCCACAAAGGTGAAACTGCACGAAGGAAATTAAAAGTGATAAACCTGAGCGTGAACTTTATACTGAATATAAATAGGGTTACAGAAGAAATAACTGATTCTGGAAATGTTGACACTGCTGAGGAAATTAGTGAAGAAGAACTTACTGACATAGATTAGAAAAGGGGTTGTAACAAAAATGATGTCCCAGAAGTGATGCCAGCAAAAACGTTCACTTTAAAGGAACCCTAGCCGGGGGCAGTGTAGGTTGGGGGTGGGGGGCTGGGTGGCCCAGTCATTTGAGCATTTGAGCATCTGACACTTGGTTTCGGCTCAGGTCATGATCTCATGGCTTGTGAGATAGAGCCCGTGTCAGGTTCTGCACACTGTGGAGCCTGCTTGGGATTCTCTCTCTCCCTCTTTCTCTGCCCTTCCCCCACTCAAAATATATAAACAAACATTAAAAAAAATAAAGGAACCCGAGGGGATGTTTCATGACATTCAATGCACAGAAGATAAAACATTGGAAAGTTACCCAAACTTAGAAAGGAGCATGACAACTGGTCGAGGCAAAGACAAGATTCTTGCTTGTTATTTTAAGTTATATTATACAAAGAGAAAGAGGCAAACACTATGCAAGTACTCTTTTTAAGTTTTTCAAAAAGAAAATACTTTAATTTTCAATGTTTCTAATGTTTTAAATTATAGTGTACTGAGTTTTACTGTTTTTCTCATGCCTATATATACACATATAACTGTATATGAGAATTTTTAATATTGTGACAAAAAATTTTTAAAAGCCATGGAACAACCACAAATTTTGCCATTGGCTCTTATGATCACTTTTCATGGTTTCAGCCTGCATGGTCATTTTTATGACTCTGCACTACCATGCAAAACAAGGATAACCTTTAATATGATAGGTTTATTTTATATGTCTAATTTTGTTTGAAGATTTTATTTTTAAGTAATCTCAATACCCAATGTGGGGTTCAAACTCAGAACCCCAAGATCAAGAGTCACATTTCTACAGACTGAGCCAGCCAGTCACCCCTATGTCTAATTTGGATCATGTAGTGTCTAAGAACTTGTTTGCTCAGGATATATGAAATTACTGGGCATAAGAAAGGAAAAACTCCAGTAGGCATAGAATTCTTGCCATCATTATTTCATTGCTTTGACCAACTAAATTTTTAAACACAATCCTTTGAATATTTAATAAGTCTTGTTAGCTAGACTAAGTATTATAGTTTGAGACGCAGATAAGGTGAGTCAAATGCTCAATGCATCCCCATCAGATAACCTTCAAAGACATAAGATTACGGTACTTTTTTGTGTGTTCAGACCTCAGCTCAGGTCCATATCCTCAGCGATAGATAAACCTCAGAGATGGAATAAGCAATGAATTAGAAACAACTCGGTTTCTGGTCAGATCCTGATTTGTTGTGTGTGCTCTCTGAAGGCTCGCTTACTATCTATGGCCTAAATACTTGATGATAAGCAGACCAACTTAAGTATCTTTCCACTCCATTCTCAATGTCATCCTGGCTCCTGCCTAGTTCTAAGATTTGGAAGTTAAAAAAGACTAGGTCAAGAGTTTCTATGAAAACTCTTGATGTGTGAGATGAAACCCAGCCCAGAGTCCAGAAGAATAAATAGACAAAGATGTTCCTTGTTCCTGCCTCCCTCTTCAAGGAACTTCTGTGAAATACAATTTTCTGCAATGACGTCAATGTTCTGTATTTATGCTGTTCAGTACAGTAGCCACTGGTCATGCGTGAATAGTGAACACCTGAGAAGTGGCTTATACCATCAAGAAACTGAATTTTAAACTTTATGTAGTTACCTTACACATTTTAGTCAAACAGTCCTATGTGGCTAATGGCTTCTATAATGGGCGCCATGGCTCAGAGAAAAAAGTACCAAATCCATCTTGGGCGATTCGTTACCAGAAGACACCAGAAAATGCACGTGACTTTACGAAGGTGCCACAGATTTACCTTTGGAACCACTTAACACGAGTCCTAGCTCAGCGCAAACGGCAGCACAAGTGATCTCGTAGTCGTGGCCTGTCAAAATGGCCCGGGGAGTGGTGGGCTCACCTTTAGGAACAAACAGATAAAAACAACAAATTAATTCAAGTTCACACAGGGGATTACCTCTCTCTACTCAGCTCCCTCTACCTAGGCATTCCTATAATGCCTAAATCTTTAATTCACAGTTTGGAAATCTGTCCAAAAATTCTATTTTAGGACTAGATCCAAACTATATGCTAGAGTATGAGGACCACAGTTGCCAAATTTCGAATCTTTACATGATTATATCAAACAACAATGGTTGAAAACAGAGTAAAATAAGACAAAAATCTGCACTGTAGAATGCCTCAGATACTTTCCAAATATAAATATAAGCCCCTTGATTAGATGATTTATAGACTAATGATTATAAAAGTAGCAACTCTGGCTTGATGCCCATTTCAAAGAAAGGACGCCCCTCCCCCCATTCCGTGGTTCACTGAGATCCCTGTCATAATGCAGACAGTCTGAACTAGGACCTGATACCTCAAAGCAGCCCCTCTCTTAAATGCCTATTTACTAATCTTATGTACTTTTCTGAAATATAGACCTCATAGGGTGTATTTCTCTATGGTTCAAAGAACAGAGGGGGAATAAAGCAAACTCTTACGTGTAATTCTACTGATAGTGACTGAAAATTAGGGGAAGAAGGTGAGGAAGGGGTAGCAGAGAATCAGTATCCAGATAATGGAAGATACTTCTATACATTTTCACAAGTAGAAAAAGTCATCCTTTTTTCTAGTCCCAAACTGAAAAGAAAAAAACTAGTTGGTTAATAAGAAACCCACACCACAAACGGCCCCAGCTTACATAATGAAGACAGTAATGGGCTTGATTTGTGGCTTGATTCATGCCAAACTGCAAGGATAAACTGAACTCCATATTTAGCCTGAAGAACACTATTTTAAGACCACACTAGCCCTCTACTTTTATAGTCTCTAAAGACAAAGACACAAAAAGCCTTTATAAATGGGACTGAAGGGCAGTGTTCCATTAGCATGCTTAGATTTCCTTGATTTGGATTGGTTTCACAGGAATAGTGATAAAGGATCCTGTGTAGCCCAAAAGGGGCACATGTGCCCAGAAGAAGGTCACTAGCACCAGCTGTGGAACTCATGGAAAAGAACAACTTGTTAGATCCTATCATGTCGGTCAGGGAAAATCCAGCAGAAACCTGCTGTCCTTGGAAAGGCAAATACTGGCTGTCCAAAAAATTAAACTAGCCTCCAAAGCAATGGTTTTTGCAATGCATCAGTGGCTTCTCTGAAATTTCATGCAAAATAAATGTCCATGTTTATGTTCTTCTGGGGGTGGGGGGGGGGGGTTGGGGAGGGGAGGAAGGAAAATAGCTTTTACTGAAGGCACAGAGATCCAGACCAAAAGCAGAGGAGGGTCTCTCCTATGAAGACAGGGGCCTAGATTCTGTGCTTCCTGCCCCACTTCAACTGGAGCCTGCAGTTACTTCATGTCTAGCCACTATAAAGAATTATTACAATGCATTTATTGTAGTATATAATACATAGCTGTGTCCCCACAGAGTCCTTCATGACTTTTGGTGACTGTATATACTTCTGAATGAGATTTAAGTAAAGGGGCATCGTAGCAAACGTTGTACTACATTGGCTGTATCACATGCAGCCAGACACAGGAACTGGCCTACATGCTTAATGACAAAGGGAGACCTCAAATGACATATGGAAAGGCAAGAGGATAAGTGGAATGAGGAGCTTGGTTTCTTTTGATTCCAAGTGTGTAAACTCTGAGGGAAAGCCACCTTAATTACAAAGTTCACACTTGACCTTTTGCAAGCCAGAAAGAATTTGTTAGAAGAGCAACTACATTTTTTCCTTAAAAAGTACACAAATTTGGGAAATTATTTTAAGAAAAGCAGCAAATAATGTAAGCCAATCTGAACTACTTAACTTTCTATTAGAGATAAGCTTTGGCATAAAATTAGAACTATGTTTTAAAAAGTTACCAATAATTAGCCCTGATTCATGGTTTCCCCCTTCCCTGAGATGTTCTACATTCTACAAAAATACTGTACAAGATACAACTTTGGAAATTAACATTTCATTATATCTACTTGGCAACCTTTTAAAATCAAGAATTAAAATAATTAAGATCTAAGGAATACATTTTTAATGTGATTGCTCCTTTTTTGTTTTCATACGTTACCATTTTATGGAGGGGGATGAGGAGGGGGAGACTTGGGTTTTAACTTGAGTTGTCTTGGAATTCTTAGTGGGATATGAAAGTTTGAAGGAGAACTGATGGCCGCTGAAAGCAATCTAAAGTGTAAGCCAAAGTAAACAAAGGACAGATGGATAACGGTGGATCCAGAAGACACTGTCACTTGAGCATGGCAATGCTTTTTGTTTTCTAGATTTAAGAATTTTTTCTCAGGGACATAGGAAGGAAGGAAGAAAACTGCTGTCAACTGTATTTCTTTCTTTAACGTAAGAGTTGAAATACTCAGAATTTTCTAGGACTGTACAGTTTAGGAAGCCTCACAAGTAACCCCATAAAATTGGTTAAGATAAAATCATTCTTTTTTGTAAACTCATACTTAGGATTTTTTCATAAGTATGCTTTACTTACAAAATACGAGTTTCCATTGATCCACACTATACCAATCATTTCTCCCTCCACAAGTCAGAAGACACACACATACTGAATGATTTCAAAACTGAAAAAGATTTTTCTTTTCCCAGGTCCTGATCTCTAAATAAAGAACTGTTCAATGCTAGGACTTCGGCCTCAAGTTTGGCAAGATGTCCTCAAACCCAGGAAGCAGGTTAGACAGTTCAGGAAATACAGGGGGGAGAAAAAAAGAAAAAGAAAGAAAAGGAAAGGAAAAGAAAAACAAATTAAAAACATAAGGGTAAACTTATGATCATTGGGTTGTTCTCAGGTAACTGGTTTCACAAATATTCATTGGATTTCCAGTAAAAGGACTGTGCTATTTAACTTCCCTCCCCTGTAGGAAATGCACATTAATATCCTCTAAAAATCCACATACAAGAATATGAGGAGCTATCAAATCCTCTTTAAAAAGGCTGTTTTCCAGTCTTGTTTAAAACCTGAACTGTGCATTCTCGTTTCATTATCTGCTATGCAGATTTCATGTTCTTTAAATTTTCTCATCAAAAAAATCTGTTCACAGTAAATACCTGTTGGGTTTTATAAGTTCCAATAAACCAAATGTTTTAAATATTAAAATTTCACTTCAGCAAATAGAGTGATATGATATGGGATTTAAATCCAACAGGTCCAAACTGTTCAAATTCAACCGATATTTGGGGGACTGTTTGGAATAAAATTACTAAGGGCAGAGGGAAAAACTGCAGGCAGAACATAGGCTTAATATGTGGCTCACAGAATTTATTTATTTCTCTGTAGTTACACTGTTATACATCATTCTGGATCACAGAGCCCAAGCAATAACATCCTATAGAAAGGAAAGGAAAGGAAAAATTGCTACATATCTGTGTATATTTGTTTGGAAAGTCTAGAAACAAAATCTAGGAACCATATAACTCAGTGCCATTGTAGCACTCATATCCCAACCTCTTGCCAGCCCTGAGAGTTAATACTTAGGAGGGAAAATCAGCTCAAATAAAATAATACTGGCCATATATTACTTTTTCAAAGACCCAAAAGCTAATCACCATCTTTCACTGAAGTCTCTAACCCAAATAAAGAGTAGAAGAAAAAAGTTTTCTGAAAAATATCAGGTTAATTCTTTGATAAAAATTTGCAGTAGTTAATGGCTACAAAAAATCTTTACTTTTGCTTTCCGAGATAGGAGGATCTACCAAAAGCTAGATCATAAAGCAGAACAGATTCCTTTAAGAACCTTTTAAAGTCTTACTGCTTGAAAAATCGTCATGGCTTTCCATAAAGCTGAGAGAAAAATTTATCTTGCTGCTAGTTTAAGGGGCTACACTTCAAACTCTTCTTAAAGAAAAATAAAAAGAGAAAGAGGATAGACTTCTTGGACTGCTTTGAAAAGCTTGAGCAATTACTTCAAAGGAAAGGGCGTCTTTGTCCGGAGAGCAGGTTTATGACTACTGATGCAAATCCTAACCAAAGGCTGAAAAGGATACTCAGTGCATCTTTATGGATGGCCTTAAAGGAAGATGAACAAGTCAAAGGAGATTAAAGACAGCCCAAATCCTGCCAAGATCTTATACCGGGACACACCAGTTTTTACAGATGTGCTTTTCTCAGTACATAATACTGGAAATATCAGTACTAATTTACAGACACTATTCTAACAACCCAACTTGCATTAAAGCAGCACAAGATCTCCGCAATACCCATTTAGCATTTATATTGGACCTGTGTTTTAAAATATTAGGTGACGTGTTTTACACCATTAGGCAGAATAACAAATGCTTTTGTTAAATGTGTTTCTTTGGTGCCCTCATAACTGAGTATATTTCTCCTCAAATGGACCCTGAACCACTTACAGTTATACCTCACGGAAGAGAAAACAGTCATTTCTCTAGTACCTGTTCATAAATATTCAATGAGAAAAATATTTCAAAAGATATGTCTCCATTAAGGCAAGGGGGGTTAATAATCCAGGTAAAAACAGACTAGATGTGTATTTCTGGCAAACACTTGAGTTACATTTTAAAATTTCACTAAAGTTCTTGGTATTTTTGGCATCATCTCCTCTGTTTTATGAAAATTAAATTACTTTAAAATGTACTGCACAATTCTCATTAGCAGTTTAAATATGTTATTAGCAGAGAGAGAATCTCCTTCATTCATTCCCTGTTTTTTTTTTTTTCACAAGTTACTACTTAACTTCATTTCATAATGAAGTTTGGTTCTACATGTACCTATTTCTAGTTTCGTAGAAATGAAATTAGTTCTTTCAATTAATACTTAGTTGAGATGACTCCTGGGCCAAAAAGTTAACATTTCCCATTTGCTTTCTCATTCATTCATTTACTCCTTCATTTACTTAATAGCCTTTATGGGATATATGCAATGCACTGTGGAAAAAGGAGGGGAATAAAATATAGTCTATTGTCAAATAACTTGATTTTAAGTGGTCACTGGATCAGGTTCTGTTACCTTACTATAAACCTGCAAAGTATAATTATGAATACCTATAATTGGAAAGGTCAAAAGGCTGTACTGAAGTTCAGACTGTTACAATGGAATTTTTATACCAAATGTGTATTTCACATCAACTAATGAAGTCCTTTAATAAAAACAACAGATATAATTTTCCACATTATTAAAATATAACCATCTGACCTCTTCAAGAGGTAAAAGAAAATATGAGACCTGGCTTTGTTAAAAAAAATCATTTCAACAGACTATTCACTTTGAAAGAAAACACATATTTAAGAACCTAAATATAAAAGTTATTAAGTATATAGAGATTTTTTATAATCTAAGTATTATACAATGTATGCCAGTCATTTCCTAACGAAGGAAAGTTCCGTATTGCACATGCCTTTTGTCCCATTTTAATTACATTTTGATTACTACAACAATTTGTTGAGAAAAAAAAATTCACGTGTTAACTGTACACTGAACTTTCTTATGTGGCTCACCATAATGGCAAACCGAGAAAGGAAATGGCTTTCTGAAGCGGAAATGAGGTTAGCTACTAAATGTTCCTTAAACCTTTCCCATTAACTTCCTAATGTCACTACATTTTAATTATGAAAGAGGAATTCTTTGAAATTTGTTCTAGTCCTTCTATCTCCACCAACCCTTCTCCTTCTCTCCACTCATCATAGTCTCTTTGGTGAAAAAAAAATGTTATTTTGGTTAGATATATAGACTATGGAAAATAAACCAAAGCTGCATTTAGGGTGGGACAACCATCAGATAGTAAATTTTGATAGCTTCCTCTTGTAAATAATATTAGAATTACTAATGCAAAACAAGATAATGTTGGTATAAAAATCAACTATAGGTTCTTGGTTTATAACCTTTCTTCTTCCTCCTCTTTGTGTGTGCATCTCTCTCTTACAACTACAATAGAAAATGTGTGTGAGTACGTACCTGCAATTGCATAAAGTATAACCCTAAGTTGGGTCATAATATTAAAAAAATACAAAATCCTAACATGATATATACTGTCATAAGAATTCAGTTTAGCAAAATTATCTCTGTATTGTCCTTTGCAAATACAAAGCATGCTTTAGTGACAGGGTTGCATCAAATCGTCTACAGGTGATGGCCCAATTAACTCAAATGAAAAATGCAGTACAGCTTAGTGATCAAGAATGGTGCCTCTGGCCTAGAATACCAGCCATGTGATCTTCCTTGGGCATGTTCTCATAGTTTACAGTAAGATCTAGGAGCTTCAAGGCCCAGGGCAGGAAGTAAAGACATATTTATAATCTCTCTGTGCTTCACCTATAAAACAAGGATAATGATAGTAGTTACCACATAGGACCACTGTAAGGTTCAATGAGTTACCATGTAAAGTGCTTTTGGTGGTGCTCAGCATGCAGTGAGCACCCAGCAAGTATCACCGAGTAGTAGTAGTGGTAGTAGTAACAACAGTAGAATGATGTTCACTCTCTGTTGTAGACGCTCTTTCAGCAAAAGTATATCTGATCCTATGCTTCATAAATGAAAATTAGAGATGGTTCTGATTATTTTTGTTTGTCATTCTTTTATTTCTTAACTTCTAAAAATTAAACTTTGACTTCTCCCATTCTTCCTTTTCTTAGACTTTCCAGTCTTCCCTAACAATCCATATAAATTCTGATAAAACTACTAATACCTAGAAGCCTAGAGAAGAAAGTGAAGGTACATTATAATCATTAGGTAATAGTACAGTAATAACACTACTATTATCAAAGTAATACGTGTTCATTATAAAACATTCAGACAATGTAGTAAATTATGAAGAAGGAAATGAAAAAACTGCCTCTAAATTCCACTACCTATAAATAACCATTGCTAACATAAGAAAAATCATTTTGCTGGCTATCATTCTGGACTTCTTTCTATGCATGAATATACACAGAACACAAAGTATATACATAGACATAGACACCTAAAAATTATACATGTAGTTTGGTGATCTTTTACACTTAACGATACAGACAGCATTGTTTATCCGTGTCAGTACCACAAATTCGTAATACAGTAATGGCTGCAGAGTATTTCATTATGTGAACATACAAGACTCTACTTATGTATTACATATTTTTCTTTCTTAACATTTTTCATTTGTTGATTCCCCCCATAGAGGGTCTTGCTTTTGGCTCAAATTCATTCATAGCTCCTGTAGCTGTATATCTAGGATCTAATAACATAAACATTATAAAATTTTGCCTCCAAAAAAGAATACAGATAAAAACATTCTACATCTTTAGCTTAATTGGAGACATTCTGATTTTAATATCAAAAGCAAAAGGCAACCTATGTAATGGGAGAAAATACTTGCAAATCATATATCTGATAATATCCAAAATATATAAAGAGCTCATACAACTCAATAGCAAACAAACAAATGTAAAACAATCTGATTTTCAATAAATAGATCGATAGGCAGGCAGAGGATGTGAGTAGGTATTTTTTTTCCAAAAAAGACATACAAACGGGCCAACAGGTACGTGAAAAGGTGCTAAACATCACTCATCATCAGGGAAATACAAATCAAAACAACAATAATATATCACAATTGTTCAAATGGCGGTCATCAAAATGACAATAAATAACAAGCGTTGGAGAGGATGTGGAGAAGAGGGACCCCTCATGCACTGTTGGTGGGGATGTAGATTGCGGTAGTAACTGTGGAAGGCAATATGAGGTTCCTCAAAAAATTAAAAAAAAAATATGGTACAGCAATTCTACTTCTGGGTATTTATCTGAAGGACATGAAAACACTACCTTGAAAAGGTATCTGCACCCTCATGGTCATGACAGCATTATGTATAATAGCCAAGACTTGGAAACAACCTGTATCTATCAGTGGATGAGTGGATAAGAAAATGTGGTGTGCGTTGTGTGTATGTGTGTGTGTACACACACCAGTGGATGCTTCATTAATAAAAAAGAGGAAATCCTGCCATGTGTCACAACATGGATGGACCTTGAGGGTATTATGCTAAGTGAAACAAGCCAGAGAAAGACAAATACTTTCTAATTTCACTTATATGTGAAATTAAAAAAAAACCCAAAACAAACAAACAAACTGACCTCAGAGATACAAAGAACAAACTGGTATGGTAGTTGGGGGGACTGGTAGGGGAGATGGCAAAGGTGGTCAAAAGGTACTTTCAGTTACAAACTAAGTCAGTCCTGGGACGTAGTATACTCATGGTGACTACAGTTAATAACACCATATTGTAGGTTTGAAAGTTGCTGAGAGAGTAGATCCTCATCACAGGAAAAAAAAATGTATAACTGTGTGGTGATGGACATTACCCAAATAAATTGTGGTGATCATTTCACAGTATATACATATATCAAGTCATGTTGTACACCTGAAGCTAGTATGTTATATGTCCATTTTATCTCAATTAAGAAAGACGCATCCTGATCCCACTCACCCCAGGGAAATATAGCAATCTCTCAGGTGTAGGAAATTACAAGCTACAAGAGTAAAAGCTAAAAAGTTCAGCAGTCATAAAGACTTCACCATAGGAGGCAGAAAGAATTCTAAGGATTTTCCCCCCTACCTAGAAATAATTCAAATCTAGAATCTGAAGTCTGACTGAGCCTATTTATGAGCAAAATTACTTTAAAAACTAGGGCAATTGTTGCTTTGTAAAAGGAATCATTAGAGGAATTTAAGTACTTAATTTCATGGTTTTTTAAAATAAACTGTTAGGAATATTAAAGTACAATATAAGGGACACATGCACAAAGCTGTCATACAGTTTCTCTACTGAAATGAACTTTTTGGAAGGTGATAAAGTCAGTCTAATAGATTGTTCCAGGAGGCCTTGATTAAATGTGTCCTTATGATGGTTCTCCAATAATGTTACACACGCACACGCGCAATACTCTAAAAGCACAAGAATCCCGCTTTTAGGTTTAAAAAAGGGTGGGAGAAATAGCTTGCCATTTCAAGGTATATTCAGTTTCAATTAAATGAAGAAAGATACATTCCAAATTTTCTTTGAGAACCCTAGCTGACCAGAGGGAACTTGTCTCTTTTTACATTAGTTCTACCAATTGTTTGAAATTTAATTTCCCATCTGAGCATAAAGTATTAGACAAGCAACTTTCTTTGGTGTGGTACTATGAAAGGCTACACATGAAGATACTCAGTTTCAATTTGAGGGCATAAATCTTCAGTTCTTCTGTTCTCATATTTATATGACTACAGCCTACGGCTGAATGGTATAGTCATTTTTCTCTGCAACTAAACAAGGTAAATAAATGTGATATATTGGCACATCACCCCACCACTCTGCATATGGTGCACATTAAGGTTGTATTCATTTGCCATATGAATATAATTCCTTTTACCACATCTACTATTAGTTACAAGCAGTAAATACAGAGTTGTTTTGCTGGAACTTGCGGGCCTGCATTACATCATGGAGCACTAAACATCCTGGACCTTCTGGAGAATTTCATAAACATAGTTTAATGTCACCTGAACTTGAACACTGCCAACATACTGCTGCAAACCCAACTTGATGAATTATTCAAGAAAAAAAAGAAAAATACAGGGCAGTCTCAGTGTTAGTACAACAGTGTATGCCAAAAGTCAGGCCACAAGGAAAGCTCTTGATGAGGTAAATATAAGAAGTCACGTTCTAGACAAAGAATCAGACCGAGAGAAATATGCCGGGTGCAAGAAGGCTACTTGGGCCAAGCGCTCCTTTCATATTCAGAATCTAGTGAACATAAGGTCAAAATATCTAAACAATTTTCTTCAACTACAGCTTACCTGCAATCAAGAATGTAAGAGTTTATCTTATGACAAATTGATGCTTTGTTTCATGAGGCATACGTTGAGCTTACTTTTTCCTTAAACAAAGTATTTATTATAAATTTCAAAATCCACATTAGGGTAGAGGAAAAGAAGGAAGAAAGTGATTTCTTTTACAAACTTATATGGTTCACCACAAACGTACATACCTTGGCATTTGTGACCCATAAATCATATATCACAGTCAATTAAAAACAACGTACACCTGTCTTATCACATACTGATTTTCAAATTTACCGAATTAAGTCCCCAAATACATCCAGCAGATGGTGCTCTAGGACACCTACTTAAAGAGAGTAATACTGTTTGTGTTATATCCACCTATATTTTGGCAAGACAAAGAATAAGGATTTATCAGTAGCTTCAGTAAAACATATTAGGCTTTATGATAGAAAGAACATAATTCCTAAATATGTGCACAAAAATATACATATGCATAAGCACATGTGCACAGAAGTAACCAGTAAATAATTCACACCTGGACATATAATGATACTACTTTTCTTATAGACTGATGAGTAGTCTATGTATATCAGTGGTATTTATAGTCATAAGGCAAGATCATTCTAAATTCATTAAAAAAAAATTTAGAATGCCTTAAAGTTAGAATTCATTTTTAATTATAGCAGGAATGTCTCATTAGGGTGATACTAGTAAAATTAACAACAGTGGGATTTACGGTAATGACTTAAGTGATTGATGAGAGTATAACAAAATGAAGTTTTAGACAGAGAAAAAGCAGGGCAGCTATGGCATACAGTACTTTAAAAAACAGCTCTGTGGTCTGTTAGTGCTAGCCTTATGGTTAATAAAACCTGCTTTCTAATTAATGGTGCTGAAATATTCTTAAAGAACAGAATCTTGTTGTTATGAAGAAAAACTTAAATAGTTGTGTGTGTGTGTGCGTGTGTGTGTGTGTGTGTGTGAGCGCGCGCGTTTTTCAGTAGACGCCATTCCCATAAAGGAGAAAGCTGACATAGATTAGCATGTCTGATTGCAAAGAGGAAAAAAAATGCCACCTTTCAATCAAATCAAAACCAGAATGTGAGGATGGAAAACTACTTTACTGAAATACTATATACACAAATCTATGCAACACCCTCACAGTCGGCAAACATTTGTTTCTAAAGCTAATCAACTGTGGCTTTTAAAAAATTACTCAGAAACCTGAAAATATTTAATAAGTATTTACTTTCAAATGCTTAATAAGCATTTAAAGTTTATGATCTAGTAATACAATATAAAAATAGTGGATAAGAACTATTTTGTAAATTTTCATCTTGCTTATAAGATCATTTCAAAGTTTAAAGTATTTAAATGTCAATTGAGTGCACGGGGGAGGGGGGGTGATTTTCTCCAAAATTTGAAAGTGGATAGTTTGTATAGTATTATTCTGAAGGAAAATTGAGTGTTTCAGGAAAAGCATCCTGGTGCACAAATTCAGCTCTAAAACACAGAGTACCAGGGCAAAGGAAGATATGCTTCCATGTAGAAAATACCTTTCTTTAAAATGTTCTCGTTCATTTTATTTAAAAATCTACAACTAAATGGAATTGAATCTTAATTTTTCTTCTTGGTAAGAAAACTGCATTCTACAGGAGGTAACCATCACAAAACAAAAGAGTCAAAGATGAGAAACTATCTGTTATTCAGGAAAATGAGGCCTTTGCCACATAATCTAGGCATAGTTTATAAAACATGTGCATCCTTTTAAAAGCCCAAGTTATAGTATATATGGGTTTTACCCAGTTTGAATTAGCTGGATTTTGCCCAAGCAATGTGTATTTTAATACTGGATTACATGATTTTAAAAAGATAGTAATAAAGCTATAAACTTTACATATAGCACTAATACTAATTTGTAGAAAATGGTGCAGGCTTATGACCCTAGCAAGTAAAAATGGGAGCTTATTCTCATGATTTTTGAAAACAAAATACTTGAATGAGCCCTAAAAAGTGCAGAAAAAGCCATAGCATAGTTTTCTTTAACTTACCTATTTTCCTTTCATGAAAGGAAAAAGTCTATATTCAAAATTTTAAGTTGAGACATTGTATGCATTTATAGACCAGATTGAAATTATGTATAAACAAAGCATGGCCATTTCTTAAAGGGCATGTATATTGCATCCAAGAGATACAATATAGGAATAAGCATAACCTAAAATTCCTCATGTGAACAGCTCTGACTTGAGCGGCTGCATCGTGGAGCCATCAAGGAGCCAGAGGCTTATAAAATCCGAACCAGCCTGCATGAATGTGTAAAACACAGTTACACGCGCGGTAAAAATGTCTTTGTTTTTGTTTGTCATTTCTTTTGAAAAGCTTAGACTGGCTTGTTCATTTTTCTATTCTAATGTGTGGAAATTCTCATTATATGAAAAAGTGCCTATTTGTCTTTCTCCCAGATTCATCCTTCAAAGCTAAAGCAAAATTAGATTGGGACATCAGACATTATAAAAGAGCCAGAAAGGATGAGGTTCACTTTGAGAAAGGTAATTTAATTTAGTCAAGATACATTACAATTTTCTAAAATTTTTATGAGATGTGCTGTTATGTTATTCTTTTATTTTTTTTTTCTTTTCATTACCAGCGTTACTAGGAGTTAATGTCCACCATACTGCAGACAATGAGAGGGTATAGATGAAGTGCCTTATGAAAAATATAACATTATAATATATACTCTAATGCCAACAAGATGGTGTTTGTATGGTGATTTATTTGCTCTAAGCATTCTGTGCTTCTGATAACACTTTAAGTCAGTGACTATTGTTGCTTTCATTTTACAGACAAGACAGAAGGACCACAGAAAAGCTTAGAACTTAGATTTGTTTTACTCCAAACTCCAGGATTTGGTCAATGCTACTGGATTCATTTTTTCTAGAAGACATGCATGTAAAAACCATCTCTAGGATGATTTATAAGGTATTTATACATTTCTTCCTTCTGGAAATGTTGAATATTTCTAGTATGAAAATATACTTTAATTTCTGAAATGTAACAGCAATTACATATAGGTATAGATAATAAGCCTCTAGCTACTTCTTGGAGTACACACTGGTAATAGAACACAAATTAGACCATGGAAGTAAAAATAAAAATTTTTCTTGTGTTTGGATTGCTACATGTGAATGAAACACATTACTTTAAGGCAAGAGAAAGTTCTTCCTGTATATTTTCAGATAAATAACAAATTATATATTTATCATTTATGTTAAACGTAGGTTTGTCTAAGATAATTTACTGAATCGCGGTAACTGAGTTTATAAACACAGGAAAAAAAGAAATTGAAAGGAGACACCCCTAAAAGGCCAGAAATGAAGAAGGAGCAGAATGTGAGGGTCCAATAAGAACATGAAATACTTTTCAAACGAAAGTGAAAAACAAAATCCCTTAAGTTTACATGTTTAAACATTTTATTGTAATTATGTATAAAATGCAGATGTCTCCGTAAATATGTGAAATACACATATGAACACATTACCCTCCCATATAAACACTAAAGTTTGACCTGATCACAAAGACCATATTATCTAAAGCATCACAATGTTAAAGTTATTTTTAATATTCTATTTGTATAGGGAATTATCCCTGATTTAATTAACATAAGAAATACACATTACAGGATTTAATAAAAATCGTGTTTACCTATCACACAAAACAGAAAAGCATACACAGCTTTGATAAAATATCTCCCATATACTTCTTTTAAAATTATACACTGGCTTTTGGCTATTTTTACATATTTCACTTTCAATCAAATATTAAACATTTAATAAGCACAGCTTTAAGAAGTCAATCCAAAATGTGACGGAATTAAGCATGTTCAGACTGTCTCATAATTTGGAGCTAAGGGACAGAAGTAAGTGCCATAGCATTCAGGTAAAGCAATCAAGGACAAAATGGTCCTTCCTTTTAACCAAATGTAGTGCAGCTTGCTTTAAATTAAGAAACTGTAAATATTTAAGAGCAGTTAAAATGCTCTACTTTATGAAGTAAAAATCTAAAGCTATTCTTGCAGGAACTCTTCAGTGTTGTCATAATCATTTTAATTAAATTCTCATTTTTCAGGTGGTCCCTTTAATTGTTTTTTCCTACTTCTTAATGTGTTTTTCTAAAGCCATTTCTTTTGTGCAGCTGTGTGCGATTGGTTTTAATGGTAGCTGCTTCCTTTTTTGCCTTCTGTGAATTACAATTTTAAATGGTTACACATTTTTTGTTTTACTGCCTTCAGCATAGTTTCATAAAGATGTTTAAGGCTGTTGGTGAACATTTTCATTTCCCATATGAAAAACCAAGAGCCAATTTGAATATTCCATATTGGCCTTTTATGACCTGTTTTATCTTTTAATATGTAAATGAAAGCATATTCTTTATAAAGACTGGTTTGTTTCCATGAAATTATAATTTTTCTTTTGCCCTCTTAAAATATGAATTCAATAAACAAGATAATATGTGATTGCTCTTTTATGTTTTGTCTTGTTCGTGAATGAAACACCTCTCTTTTATTTGGTGACAGCCATTTCCAAAGAACTACCATGTTCAGATCATAACCTGTAACATGAAAAATCCATAGTTGGATTTGAATTATCAATGTTCACAAACTGTTAATAATTGAAAGCCTATCTAGACCTTCCTTAAATTATAGCTAAGAAATTAAAACGACTCAATAATTCAGTTTCACTTTCACCACGATGAAAAATGTAACTTCAAACATCACTGCAGAATGTTATTATACATCACTTGTAATAGTTTACTTATAAAATGAGTTGTACTCACTGCCCGGGTTATCTCCAATCCCACTGCTTTTTCCATTCCAGTACCAGAGCAGAAGGGTTGCATCACGTGACCCTGAGAGAATGTAGCAATTTCCCCCGATATAGGACTCAGAACGAGTGAGGCAAGTAACCACATCCCAATGGCCAAATACCACTTGGATCAATTTTCCTGAAATACAAAACAATTTTCTTTAAAGCTGAAATGAAAAAAGATAAGAAAATATTCCAGTGACCATTTAACTTACAAGATAATGAAGTCATATTAACTCAGATTCTGATGATTCAGGATTTATAATAAAATTTGATCTGGTCTAACCTAAAAGTTTTCTCTGAATATTAACAACAAAAAATCAACTGAGCAGTGATAGTAACAGTTTTGAAAGACATATATTAAAACTGTTTCAACAAACAGTATTTGAGGACCATGATGCCATATAGCATTATGTCCATGGCTACCATAAATAATAAATAAATCATGTCTACTGATTAAAACAGACCCAGGAGAATTCAACAATTTCAGCAATTTCTTAAGTTATTCTGTAGGATTCAAAACAAAATAAAACTTAGGTTCCTTTCTTTAAGTACTTTATAACTTAGACTTTACTAATACAAACTTGTCTCTGAATTAGTAAAGAGTTAATGTATTTTTTTTTTTTCAACATTTATTTATTTTTGGGACAGAGAGAGACAGAGCATGAACGGGGGAGGGGCAGAGAGAGAGGGAGACACAGAATCGGAAACAGGCTCCAGGCTCTGAGCCATCAGCCCAGAGCCCGACGCGGGGCTCGAACTCACGGACCGCGAGATTGTGACCTGGCTGAAGTCGGACGCTTAACCGACTGCGCCACCCAGGCGCCCCTTGTATTTTTTTTTTTTTAAGTGATCTATACAAGGACGACATAAATCACTCTGGAGAGTTTCTGTGTTTTTTTTTTTTCCAAATTAGAATTACATGAACTAAATTTTGGTAAAAAGACTAATATATTATGATTGCAGTTTGAGCCAGGTCATTCCATCTCTGTTTTAATTGTCTGAATGATGAAAATTCCTTGGGGGCTCATGATGAAATTCAGATAATGGCAGTTTATCTAACATTAATGACTGGGGGTGAAAAGGAGGAACTCTAACTAAACTTACTACAGATCTAGGGTTTCAGACACAGGATGACTTGTTCACTAACAGTGCCAGAAAAAAGAGTAAAGCCCCCACTTTTAGTGCCAGAAAAAAAAGTAAAGTCCCCACTTTTAAAACCTTTGTTTAAAAATTAGGATGGTGTTTATAATTCATACATACTGTCTAAAGAATTAAATAGCTATAGTAGCCCTTCCACTCCATCCCTATGGTTTCTAGCTAAAATTTTCCTTTCAAAAGGTTTACAGAATGTACAGTTGAATGTCAGAGAATATCTGTCTCTAATATTCAGCATAAGTTTTTTTATTTTTGAATAAATGTTTCAGTGGGGTCATATAAATATAATTCAAATATTCAAGAAGAATGACCACTAAGCTGAAAAAAGATTAATATGCCTTAAAAAGTTTGTGTTTAATTTGTAACACATCATAACCTATTCAAAAGTTTGAGGTCTCAAGCATTGGCATCTAAGTATATTTAACTTTTCAAGATAATCATAAATATAACTAAAAAAGTACTTATGTTAACTTTTTTTAATTCTTCATTTTAATAGGTCTCTTACTTTTTTAAGGTTTTTAATGTTTATTTTGCTTTTGAGAGGTGGGGGGGGTGCGGTTGGAGGGGAAGAGAGAGAAAGACACAGAATCTGAAGCAGGCTCCAGGCTCTGAGCTGTCAGAACAGAGTCCAACGCAGGGCTTGAACTCACAAACCACGAGATCATGACTTGAGCCAGAGTCGGACGCTTAACCAACTGAGCCACCCAGGCGCCCCAGTAAGTCTAATACCTGTTAAAAAGGCTGCAAATTTAAAAATAAAATGCTGAAACATAATTTACTTAACTCAGGTATAAGATCAAATACAGTGTTTTCACTCTTGCAGAGAGCCTACTACTAGTAACTTTAAATTCAGATTCATCTCAGGTTCAAATTGCACAATTAATAAAATGCATTTTTTCTCCTGTGAATAGTCTTTAGTTAAAGCTGGTGTTTTAACTGCTAAAGTTAAAAATGTGTACTTCTGAATTTCTTCAACTTTTTAAATGGATATCAAAACATTTCATTTAAAAAATTAATTGTATCGACAAAGATCAAGAATTCAAGCCTTCTTAGAATAAAAAAAAATGGAAATGAAAAGAGCAAATTAAATATGAAAAGATATAATCATTTCCACATCATTTCCAATTTACATGAAGAACAAAGTGGAGAGGGTTAGTGGTAAACTGGGTGGTGTCAGAGTAAAGGCAGGCCTTACAAAGGGTAAGACAAAGTTAGCTGAATGCACTCTTAGTACTAACTGGAAAACTGAAGGCAATGTCAGTGAGTTGTAACCACTGAAAACAACTGAACATACTGTGTTGGTTATGTTTTTGATAACAGGATGTACAGTTATTTCTGCCTCAGCCTACACCTAAATGTTGAGAACATATAAACTACAGGAGTAATGTAAATAGATTATTTAGGGCAGGCCTATTTAAGATGTGATGGCCATCAATCCAGTGGGTTGTAGAAGTGAGGAGGAGTTACTACGATTAACAATCAATGGTACAAGAGGAACACAGCGCACGGGAAATCCAAGTGCTTCCAGGAGCCTTGCAAAAAAGCGGCTATTCTCCCGATAATTTACCTAATTTCCAACTCATGTGAGAACAAAGTGTAAAGATTTAGCTGGACAAGTGGGATAAATTAACTATAGTGGCAGAATCTTCCCAGATCCATTTGTTAATTCTAGGGTAAGTCATCACTCTGTATCTATGTCAGTGTTAGAAAAATGTATACTCTGTCACTATGGTTCTTTAATTAAAACTTCCTTGTGTTTTAATTTTGGCCCCCAAAGTTATCACAATTATTTTTTATTCAACCAATATTTACTGAGTGCTAAGCATTAGGCCTTCTTACATGTATATTGGTGGTAATTAGACATGATGCCTGCCCTTATAGTATTTAGTATCTAGTGGGGCAGACAGACATTAAACACAAACATATGTAATTATGAATAGTGATAAGTATTATAAAAGAAAAAAAACAAGGTAGGATCAGTGAGAATAATAAGGTAGAATGAATTTAGATTGGGCATCAAGGAAGATTGAAATGAGGGAGTGATGTGACATTTACATATTTACATCTAAAGCCCTTCATATTTTAATATCAATTAATTTTATTTTCTACAATGTATACTTTGGACTCAACTCCGGAAAACAGTATTTTTTTAAGTTTACTTTTTTCTGTTCTGGCAGCCTTCCTCAGCAATAGTTGTTATTGCTATGAGGTTGAGGTTCACTCCTCCTAAATAAATCACAGCATATAAATACCTGCTGCTCTTTTTGGTAAATTATTTTCTGATAATCTCATAAGTGTTCCTCAACCTTTATTTTTTGTTTCCTTTAATACCAGTCCACCTCTCCACACACTAATATCAAATATTACCACAAGCACTAGAATATCCTTTTTTTGACAGAACAAATTTTCTAGTTAATGTTTTATTTGACAGCTGTGCTACAAATAAAAAAAATTCAAGCTCAGGACTCTACACCACTGAATCTAAAATGTGGCCTGAAAATAATTCCCACTGCCGAGGGAAGGTTTTATTGTTGCCTCTGCTGTTCTGGTTGTGTCCCGAAAACATGATTTATGTTTAAAGAATTTCCCGTTACAACCAGTTTCTCTCCCCCACCCCACCCCACCCTGAATCTAATAACGGAAGGATTTTTTTTTTTGGCTTATGTGTGAAAATATAATTGAATTCAACACTTGTGATAGCTTTGCTATTATATATTATTGATCATATAATTTTCCCCTTGCTTTTCTGGTAAACCTAAAGGAGAAACTATTTAATATCCCTATTGTCATAAAACATATATTTACTCTAACTGAAGTTACTTTAAATAAAACTAGCATCAGAGTTTGTTTGTATAGAAGATATTAAGAAACATACTAGGACTATAATTTCAGGATTTTTTCATAACTTTTCTAGCAAATGTAAATATTTTTATTGTACAAGCTAAGTAAGTACCACTAAAATGAAGCTTAGAATAAATCTACCACTTATGAAAATGTTTTACATACACACACACTCACATATCCAAAAAAAACCCTGTAAAGTGGAAGGTTTTTGGAAAGAAGAGAAGGAATGTTATCTACTTTATCACGTCTAATGTAACATGGCAGACACAGAGGAACTTAGTGTCATACATTATAGCATTTTCCAAAATTAACCAATATTCATGGGTACGCCTATATGAGATAACATGGTGTAATGATAAAGAATGCTACATCTGAAGTCAGAAGAGCTGGCTCCAATACCAAGTTCAATTACCATTATCTATACAAATTTCAAAAAAGTTACTTAACCTTTCTAAACCTCAGTTTTCATCATCTGAAAAATAAGGATGAAGATACCTGTCTTGTCTCTCACAGGACTGTTATGAGGCTGACACAATATCATGTATATGAAAGAATTTTGTAAATTCTAAAGAACTGTGTGAATGTAAGAGTTATTTTAAATATTAGTATTACATAAAAGTGATTATTACAAATTATATTACAAATATTAATAGTCAATGCTTTTGAAAAGTGATATGAAAGGTTAGCAAATTCAAAAATACTCATGTCAAAACCAAAGACTGACATAATATATGATCCCACTTATATAACATTCTGGAAAATGCAAAATTACAGAGATAAAGAATAGATCAGTGGTGCAAAGCTGAGGCGGGGGAAGAGGCTGATGGCAAAGGGGGGGGGCACAGGGAATTTTGGGGGTGACAGAACTGCTCTACATCTTTATTGTGGTGGTTATGTAATTCTATACACTGCTTAAACTTATAGAACTGTAACCCAAAAAGAATTCATTTTATGGTATGTAAATTAAGAAATAATTTTTAAATGTATAAAAAATGATACGTTGGGGCGCCTGGGTGGCTCAGTGGGTTGGGCCTCCGACTTCGGCTCAGGTCATGATCTCGCGGTCCGCGAGTTCGAGCCCCGAGAGTTCGAGCCCCACGTCGGGCTCTTTGCTAATAGCTCAGAGCCTGGAGCCTGTTTCGGATTCTGTGTCTCCCTCTCTCTCTGACCCTCCCCCATTCATGCTCTGTCTCTCTCTGTCTCAAAAATAAATAAACGTTAAAAAAATTTTTTAAAAAATGATACGCAATCTAAAAGAATGTTTAAGAAAATTTTGTGAGAGGATGTAACAATTTTAATCTGAAAGTTTATGCAAAAGGGGAGCACAATTTGAGGTCAATGATTCTAATAAGGTTGTCATTACCATAACAGTGAAAGAAGAGGTTAAAATTTAAATTCCATTATTAAATCAGAGAAAAGTCACTGTAATAATAAATAATTTTAGGAACACATCAATTCCATTGCATTTTTTAAGAATTCTAGAGGAGTTTTAGGCTCAATAGTAATCAACCTTATAGACCTCAACATGCAGTAAGTGCCTAATTAAAGAAAAAGACTAGAATAATGGTATTTTCTTTCTGGACCTACAGAATATAGGATACACATTTTAAGAAAACTATCATCAGTTCAATAAAAAAATAAGTAAGATCATGGCAAAAACAACTTGTAGGGTCTATTATATGAACAGTATATATTCAACTATTTTTCCTCTACTTTCTCATAGCTATATTACAATACATTCATCAAAATGCATTAGGACAAAATTTTTGAATAACCAACAATTAGTTTTTCAATATATTATACTTACTAAAGCAGAAACTTGGATTCATACATTCTATAAAGATTATAAACAAGACTGAAAAATGATTTACTATAAAACATTTAATTAACTAGAAATTAAAAAGAATTTCCTATTCCCACATGTAAGTAAGATATTTGTACATCCTTGTTTTAGATGAAATTTCTACTTCCACAGTATTATCAAATTCTGATATATTAATATCTAATTTTAATTCTTTCAAATATTCAACTACATATTTACTATAAATTGATTTCCTCCTATAACAGTTTCTAAAATATTTTAAAGAGACTTCTGAATTTCCTATATACAAAAATTTATAGATCTTCCGTAATAATGATGAGTTAAGCTTGGTTTGTCCCTTAGTGAGATACATGCAAATGAATATATACAATTAAACTTTTATATTTTAATAAGAGCCCCTGTCACACATGAAATCAGTAGTCAGCTAATGTCCTTCATGATGGTGTAGCTTTCAACAATGTTCTATGCAGAATTAAGTGGACGCAAGATATCTACTACTAAGAAATACAATTAATGAGAAATTCCAGTAAGGAAAAAAAAAGCCCTTTATATAATACAAAAGTGGGAAAATACACCTATAGGTATGTACACCTGCTGTACGATTATGTTACTTACATGCCAGGATACGATTTCAAATGAATCATTCATTCGGTAGGTATGAGGCTTGGAAGACAGACTTACTATAACAAACTGCCTCTTAAAAACATGCTGAAGTTAACTTAATAGTGAACTATATTATAGATTTTTACTTAAAAGGGGGAAAACAGTGTCTCTTCCTTATGTTACACATTTTAGAATTCTGTAATTTGGGGAAGGAAGAAGATGAGAGAACATTCTAGCCTCTCAATGCTACCTGTAGCTAACTTTAGTTCACTGATGAAAATAAGTTACCTGTGTCTGTAGAGTAGACTCGGAAACTCTTATCCCAGAAGCCACAGATGAGAATATAGCGGTTGTCCGAAGTGATGACAAAGCACTGGGAATGGACTTGAATACTTTGGTCTAAAAGGTCAGTGATTTGCCTCCTGTGCATTCCTGTATTGCTGGCTGTGACAACAGAGGAAGAGACAAAAATCGTACTAAACCCACACATGTACAAAAATCCTAGGGTCTGTGATACTGGTGGTTGGGTTGAGGGAGAAGCATTCCAGGACAAGAATATTTGACCTTTAATTTAAAATTTTAAACATAAACATAACAATATTTGAAAAACAAAACAGGAAAATATATCCAGTTGTTGGAAGAATGTGGGTAGCTAAATTCAATGTCTCAAAAAGAAATTTTGCCTAGAGGGAAAAATAATAACATACTACAATTTCAAAATAGTATACAATTCTCAGAACATGCTTTCTAGCTCTTGGACAAGACCAAACTAGATTACAGTCTCCAGATTGCACCATAGTTAGGTTTGTGCTTCTGACAATCTCATTACGTCCATTGTCATGAGAATGGATTCGTGTTGTGACAATCTATTACCTTTTAACTTTTTGTCACAAGAAAGCAATATTAGAATTTAAATGTCATATATTTGAAATATTGTAACATCTTGGAGTACTTTGGCTTTAACAGGTCTTTAATTTGACTAGATGTGAACTCCTTCTTCCCCTGTTTACAGCTGTACTTGCATGTAAGGAAAGGGTAGAATGACTATTTATTAAAGATACTTGTAATTGAAAAAGTCAAAGCACAGCACACTGCCACTTTCTTACTCCTTATGTAAGCAATAAAACAAGACAGTCTGGCAGTGTGTTTTCAAAGTGCTACAGAGCACCTGATATGGGGTTTGTCACCAGGCAGAAGGTCAGACACAGAGCAACATCAAGCACATAGGAAGAGTAATAATCCTCTAGAAATATACTACCAAGCATGCCATTATCAGAAAAGGAATTTTCACTGAGATGCCTTTCTTGGCACCATGAAACCAACCAAATAGAAAGCTTTGTTTCCAGTGACCTCAGGGTTATTTCACCACCAACCTTCCAATACAAATAATAGTTTTTATAATAATAAAGAAATTTGATTGTACCAGAAATCATAACAAGATAAATTTCTGCATCTGATCATTACATTCTTTGCATCATAGTCTTCAGTTTGGTTTTTTTTGGGTGGGTGGGGGAAACCCCAACCTATAAGTGCATTGATAAAAATAAAAAATAGAAAAATATTCATTGCATGTAATAACTAAGTTAATGTGGCCAATCTAAGAGAAGGCCCAGAAAATAATGCAGAAGATAAAAAGTATTCAAAATACTTTCCAGTGCTGTATTAAGAACCACTAGGGATACAGAGAAATAAACTATTCCCTGCCCTCATGGCAAACATGACCTAGCAAACATATGCATAGACATAGTGGAATATTCTGCTAGTGTCTGTCTATACAACTTAACCAAGGAAGATTATTAGATAACTATTTGATAATAGGCTTCATATTACTTTTGGGGGATTAATGAACTAGAAAGTGACAGCAGCAGTAAAAAGGGCAGAATCCTATTTGGGGATCATTCTCTTGCCACCTCCTTCCCACACAAAGGGAAGCTGCTGGGAAATAAGAAAAGCTTTTATAAGTACCATAGTACATTACAGAGAGACAATAGTATCCCACTGCAGTGAAGCTGTATGGTACAACTTAGATTTTTTTATTCCAAGAAACCTAGCAATTAAAGACAAGGCACGTAATACTTTCTATACTGGTTACTACAGTACTTCATTCCACATGAAAACTGTAAAAATGTTTATTTCTTACCATTTATATGACTTTTGCTTCTAGGATATAAACTTTCACTGGTCTTTTTGGGGGGGGCATGATTTCTGGTGGGGGGGAGGATCTCGCTTCACAGATTTGGGTATGTGCATAAATTTTAATTGAGAGACCACAAAGAACCCATGAGTACAGGCTGATGCCCCTTCAGCATGCAGATGAACTATTTTCCAAGTAAGTGCTTACCTATAATTTAATATTGCGACATCCATCCATCCATCCATCCATCCATCCATCCATCCATCCAATCTATTTAATCTATCTATCTCACAACTGCCTTCCTTTATCTCGTTGTCTCCCAAGATTCAGTACTGAAGGTGTTTTTATTTAATGAAGATTAGGTGTATTTGTCCAGATAAGCATTCTTCAAACTGGGGCATGCACACTCCTGGCAGGAGGGTGGTATAAGATTTCCCAAAGGATAAACAAGCACAGATGGTTTTAAGGGAATCAATTTCTAGTTCCTCAACTTTTATATGTTCTCTTCCCTGAAACAGCTTTGGCTGAGAACTCTCCTGTGAGTTTTCTTCTCTTATGACCCTTTCTGCATGCTCTTCTTCCACTAAATAAAACAAAGGCATATTTCTTTTCTATCCAGGATCTTACTATAATGCTTTATCTGGGTATGAAAATCTCTTGAGATGCAAATAAAGGGACAATTCAAAATACTGATGTGAGGCTGAAAAGTGAATGCCAAAGTATCAAATCATTCTGTAGGGCCGGTGGTTTCCAATTCATCGCTTTCAATAAAATGGAAGGAGGATCTAATCATGATGTCAATTGATAGATCGTTAAAAATAAATTTCAATGATAGATTGTTAAAATGATCACTTAATGACAGACCATGAAAATAATTCTTAATAACAGATTACAATATAAATTTTGTCACATAACTCAGAGTTCAAAGATTTCAGAGACACTGTGAAAACAAAATTCTTTCCTTTCCCATCTATTTTCTCACATAGGTAACGTTCCTCAGAGCTTCCATCTACTAAAAAAAAAAAAAAAAAAAAGAAAAAAAAAAAGAGGATAGAACCATTGACAAATCCTGTCTCATTCAACAACAAATAATGTTCACTCAAATACATGAGCAAATGGGGAATGGAGGGGCAGGGGGAGGAGAAAGCCCCACCCATTTCATTAAAGATGTATTTCTAATAAGTGTTTCTTTTTTATGTTTAATAATGTTTATTAAAAATTATAATTTTAATAAGTGTGTATAATAATATTTGTAATGATACCTCAGTGTACATTAATTTCTTACAAAACTGAGCCTTATGGTCATAGGAAATTTTAACAATTAACTTACATACATTTGTTTAATTTTCTATATATTTTTATTGCTGAAAAGTATTTACAATAAAGTAACTTTTTGAAAAGTTAAAATTGTGTAGAAGAAGTGGAATTAAAATATAAATTTAAGATGAAAAAAGGATAATACAGTATTTTCAACTGTTAATAGCTTTTTTATGCATTTTTTAAAAACAGAAAATGTTGACTATTAATTCACTTTTTTTTTTTTAATTTTTTTTTTTCAACGTTTATTTATTTTTGGGACAGAGAGAGACAGAGCATGAACGGGGGAGGGGCAGAGAGAGAGGGAGACACAGAACCGGAAACAGGCTCCAGGCTCTGAGCCATCAGCCCAGAGCCTGACGCGGGGCTCAAACTCCCGGACCGCGAGATCGTGACCTGGCTGAAGTCGGACGCTTAACCGACTGCGCCACCCAGGCGCCCCTTAATTCACTTTTATATTTAAATTCCATTGGATAGATTTAAAATTTTATATATTATATATAATACATAATATATATTTACATATATAATGTATGTATACATAATACATAATACATAAATATATATACATATACTTGCAACTATCGAAATTTGTGCTGAAAATTTTCTACATGCTACTTTTAAAATACGTGGGAACTTTAAAACTTTAAAACATGCTACATTTAAAATATGTGGGAAGGTACATGGTTTTAAACAATTATTTTAGGGGTATAGGAGCAAACCGTTAGATGACCAATGATCTACAGTAGAGAAGAAAACTATGGCCTGTGTCTGGTTTTATATATAAAGTTTTATTGGAACACAGAAATGCTCATTTGTTTATATATATTGTCTTTGGTGGTTTTTGTGCTGTAACAGAACTAAGTAGTTGTCTATGAGACCTTATGGTCTACAAAGCCTGATGTATTTACTATCTGGCCCTTTATCAAAAAAGTTTACCCATGCCTAATCTAAAGAATGACAGTTGCTGAATTCATTTAATTAGATTTGCCTATAGGATATTCACTGTCAAGTTTTAAGGCAAAGAATGATTCTATACTTAATAAATAATGCTTGTAAAGGACTTATCAAATGGACTTTATTTTCTTGACTTTTAAAACTTTACCCAAGTGAACATTTTATTTTTTAATATATGGCAAATCCTATGTACTCAAAGCAAAAGATTTAGGAATCAGAGTAGTATTTATCCTTCACATGGATAATTACTTCTTACATTTCTGCTTCTATGTGGGGGAATGCCAAATGAATTAGTTTTGAGCTTAAGGTTAGTTTAGTTCATATCTTGATAGTTCATTTGCAAGTGGTAGCCACGTAGCTCTCTACTGAAACAATAGTTTTAAAGACAAAAAAAAAAAAAGGTGACATACATATAGGCAAGACCTTGGATTTTAAAAGAATAAATCAGCATTTTCATCTGCTCTATGTGAAAACTTAAAAACTTTAACAAATTTATGTGCCAGGGAAACTTAACAAAATTATAAGCTAAACATCCACAATGGTAGCACACCCCCAATAACTAGGCAATTAAGTATTTTAGATTATTTTAGATTGAAATAGCATCTTTAATAAGACATGTTAATAATGTTACTCTCAGTAAAGCCACGTATGAAATTCCCACCCATAAGAATGAAAAATGCTAAACTAGAGATTTTGCCTAACTGACTCAAAAGGCACAGAAGCAATTAAATATTCTAAGTCATCTGCTGCAGATGCTCATTTCATCCCAATGGCTCTTTCTGGTCTCCTCCCTTTTCTTTTTTTCCCCCTTGAACAAATTTAACCTCCAATGGCAATTTATTGGGCTGTAGGACCATAGGAAAATGAATACAAATATCTTAACACTGCCATTGGCCGGGCAATATATTTCAACTTTGAAACTGCTCTGCAATTGCACATTAATCCCCTCACACTGAACAGAGGGTCCAGGAAGAAAGGATTGATCTCCTTTAATGATGAAACCCTGGCACTACAGTTTTATTTTTCACAACACAGTGCTGCTAAGAACCCCACTGTTATTATGAAAATTTCCCTAGCAAAGGAGCTCCATCACATTACCGGTGCACCAATTCATCATAACGTGCCTCGCTCCTGCTCATCAACAAGTCTGAGTGATGAAAAGATCCAATATTATCCTGACAGTACTTCATGCGCATTCTCAATCACACATTATTACAGCATCCATATTAATTTTCAGTGACACGCGTCCTAGGCCTGTTCAAATTAGGCAAACCAACGAGGGGGAGTTGATGAAATACCAGCATAGCCACAGCTCATTGCATTCCAATTTGCATGCAAATGGTTTATCAGGAAAATTCCATTCCCAGCAACCAGCAAGTGAAAAACAACTGTAATCTACACTTCAGGGCCACCATACAGAGCTTAATGAATCGCAAAGAGAGAAAGAAGTGACAGACCTATGAGAGGATCGATTTCCACTGGCAGCTGGTATGGCTGGTCTTGTACTGCACCTTGATGAGCTGGAATTCACAAAAGATTAAAAAAAAAGCATTATTTTTCATATACTAACCTACATAAAAATGCATAAGTCAAATCTTATGTAGAACTGTTTCCAACCTCTAAATCTCTCATACACTTTTGTGAAATTTAAGGGAAAAAAATCCAGGTGCTTTCATGGCTAGCTTATTAAACATTTATTTTAGATTAGTGCTGTTCTGAACATGTGCCATCAGCAGTGGCTCCAGTCCTGGGCCATAAGCTATAGCAGATGCTTGACTGGCAACCTCTGATGCTGCAACAAAACAAAATTAAGTGGTAAAGCGCGCTGAAAACAAAATGTGACAACCATCTGCTGACTGTAGCAAATACTATTTTTTTGTTACTTCTTAAAAAGGCAGTTTTGAATGCTGCAGCACAAAGGATCCACAAAAACGTCAATTTATGATGGAGAAAGGGAAAGCTCTAAGTCAGGGAACATTTAATGTTTCATCCATCACTTAAAACCAATCAATTGAAAGTTTGAATAAAAATAAAGAAAGCTATCCACAGATAAATGTTTTAGTTAAATGCATTTGGCTGAAATACTTTCTTAAAGACTGGATTGAGGTTTTTAAGAAAAGTTTTATTAATATTTAATATTTCCATGGTTTCAATTTAAAAATACTCTGAGAAACAAATGAATAACAAAAATCAATCCATGCTAAGAATAGTTTGTTCAATTCTCAAAATGGTTCTGAAGATTCCTGCATACTTATTTTGTAATTGAGAAGAGATTTTGTGGGCTGTTTCCCTGTGAAAGGTAGGACTTAAGGTAAAGAGGAAGTGTGCTAGGAAGCAGGAGCCGCTGCTGGCTATTTACGGAGACTTAGGCAAATAGCAACTTGAAACTGAAGGTTTGGAAGAGATGATCTTTTCAGCTTTATAATTCTGATAGTTAAATCCTGGGCCCCTGTCCAAATTATTTTCCCCAAATGACTCAGTAATTCACTCGGGTCAGTATCTCCCTTTTATAGACTCATCAGCATTTAAACTACTGTTTAGTTGGTATTAGAACTTTGCTTAACACCATCATCACTTAGGAAATCTTTCTGACTGTCCTTGAGGGGCTGAAAAGAAAAATGGGGTACATTCCAATGAGTTCATCAGATTATTTTAAAACTTATTAAAACATCATTTCCCCTGTTAGCAAATACCAACTTTTCAAGGCGGTTTCGAAGATCATTAATACTGATAAAATATCTGGGTAAGTATAATATTAGCATTAAAAATAATTATATTTGAGTATGTATAAGAAATTAAGGTAGCTGAAGAAAGGAAGCTGTATAACTCAGTCTTTTTTTACTAAAGGTATCATCTTCGCTGATTACTGGCTCTGCCAGCAAAGAGATCACAGGACACATATAGGGAATGTTCAGGGAAAATGCACCAGAGCCTCTGATTTACCCAACAGTGCCATTTACTTCCAGCAATACCAGTGCTGATCAACACTAATACCTTGATCATTTTTCTCTACTTCTCTGAGAATCTGGGATCTCAGAAACATTAAAAGACACACTATCAGTGAAAGAGGTTTAGGAGGTTAACTATCTTTGGTTGGGCCTCTAAGACAGTTGCCTGTGTGACCTTGGGCAAGTTTATATAGCCTCTGTGTTTTAGTTTCCTAATCTGTAAAATGGGTTAGACTGAACAATATGAAATTAATAACACCTGACATTTTGACTTGTAAAGATGGTGATTTCATGGGTCAACCTAAATGTGGAACCTACATCCCAAGGGATTGAGGGGATTCAGTGAGTTAATATGTGTAAAGAGATTAAAATAGTATCCAGAACCTAGAAAATGCTCTTTAAATGTTAGCAGCTATTCTTTCATTCCCCGCTCCCCCCTCCCACAGTTCCTGTAAGGCCCTATGAATGAGAAAGAAAAATAAAGATGATTGTTTTCTTTTTAAATGAGGACACAGACACTGCTGAAAGAAATGATAGGAGCTAGCTTTCTAGTGAACAAACTATGGAAATCATAGATTCTCAGAAAAAAACAAGAATCTAAATTTAAAAATAACAGCATAACATGAATTTGATTTTCACTGAAGAAAAACTGTTAAGGATTTCTGACATTCTTCTGCCTGACATTTGTTTTAAATCAAGGTATATCAAGGCAAGGTAAAGGTAGAACAAGATAGAATGAAAAATCAGATTTATATAAACATACTTGGAATGAGACATAGATTTAATAAAATGGATGCTTAACATTTTTAGGTACAGGTGTAAGCTCAGAATTGGAGATCATATTGTAGAAGGATAACTACCTGTGTATTCCCATGTATATTTATCTGGTGAGGAGCTGCTGTGTCATAGTGTAAAGCCAGAGGGTGGGGACAAAACCCATTAGTGACACAAGATACAGACACAAAGGAGGCTCACTGGAGAGAATTACAGGCAAAGAATTGTCAAAACATATGCTGTCCCCCAAGCTCTTATCTTACAGAATGGTGAGCTTGGGATGGGAACAGTTGGGTGTACCCTAAGTGGCACTCCAGCAGAGAGATGTTGCCCCTAAATCAGTTTACATATCTATAGAAAAAGTGGAAGTAGGGAAAAGAACACCTGACAGCCAGCTACTAAGGCAAGCAAACTTTCCAGTCCAGGAAATGGGCCTGCTCAAAATGGGAGTGCCAGGAGCTCATCATCAGTGCTTTTGGAGTGTACCTAACAACCTGAGTTATCAGTTGGAGACCTAGTAGCCCTTTGGTTGAGCCAGTTCCTGCCGAGCTCATTCTTTGCAAGGCTCAAGTCAGCAGCAGAGAGCAGCCAGGGCTTTCCAGCAATTGAAAAGGTTTTTCTCCTCACATATGCTGTCACTCTGTTTAGACTGAAGAAGTTCTCAGAGCTGCCACACACAGCCACTCAGGATAAGCATCCTTTGTGCTGGCCCTGACACCACACGCACTGGTGCTTTTGCCAAGCTAAGAGTAACTGCACTCAGTGTAGGTAATCCTCTAGTGTGGTCGACAGAACCCACCACCAGCATGTTTTTCCTCTAACAAATGCTTTTGAGAGAATACAAAAATCACATTTGTTAAATTATAATCTTTAGTCCCAAAATATAAGTATGTCACCTACATACACATTTATCACTATAAGACAAGTTCACTTGAAGAAAAAGGAATAAAAGGACCTAATAATGGAGACAATTATATATACCTCGATTTTTACCTTCTCTACTTTTCCTGAAATCTATTCTCTAATCAAATACTGGCATTCAATTCCTTTCTAATAGCCAGGCAATGGCCATATTTAATAAATTCTGATACCAACCACAGATTCTTCATGATAAGTACCTTATTGAGCATAGTCAGTGCACCAAGTTTTTGTTTGAATGTCAATTCAATTCTGTTCCATTCTAAAAGCTTTTGCATTTAATTTGGCATGAGGCCCTGTTCAAGAATTTATATTTTTGCAACCAGCTCAGGTTTTATAATGAGCAGTACTTTATGCACACTTTACAGATTTAATGACAAGTTAACAGACTATTAAAATCTATCTTTTACATTTTCCCACCTAAAACAATGGCTTGGAAAAAAAGCCTATAATCGTCAGGACTTTAGAAGATTTTCCTTCTTAAAATTAGAATTTCTAACTAGTTGCCAAAAAGAACAGTGCTAAATCCAGATCCCAACATTCCTGTTCTAATGAGAGGTAATAAATCATAGAGGGGTGATCATAAAATTTGAGTCAGAAAACTTGGGTTCAAACATGGCTCTGCCACTGACTGGCCATATGTGATACTGAACAAGGCAAGCTCCCTGGGGCTCAGTATCTTCATTGGTAAAACATGGGGCTGGATTAGATGTACTCTCAGGTCTCCTCAAACACTGGTTTATGTTTCTAAGGGTTATTTCAGTATCTTGCTGTTAGTTACCCCGACTATTCAACATATAATGGAAAAACAGAATGTACTTATGGGTTTGTAGTACTTTGGCTGTGTAACTTAAGTGTTCTTTTTTTCTGTCATCCATGATAAATAATATGATGTTATACACAAAGAGGCACATAAACAGGCAATCAAAAGTGTTTATTGAGTAAACCAATAAGTGGAAAAAAGGAAAACATCTGATAAATAAATATAAACTGCTTATGGACACAATATAGAATATCATTATATTAAGATATTAGAAATAATATTTACCTACAAGGAATAAAGACAAACCACCACATGCCAAAGAATAGGTGATGCTTTAACATTTGTATTATATACCGCAGAGGGGACTTCTTTAAGCCTTTCAAACTAGTAAATATTTTGATTCAGACTAATGCTGGGAAATTGAAAAGCTCAAATGTTGAGATATTTACGTGTATATTACAATATCTTTATACAGTTTGCAGCAGTTACTATGCATTATAATGATACTTCTTTACTTACCAGGAAGGTTGTGCCACTTGTTCACCGCAAATAGCCTGTTAGCAGTGACTGTGATCACAGCAGGAGTCGCCAGACCAGGCTGGGTGTTAGCTGCCACATGAGTGACAGGGGAGTTGGAGGGAAACTTTAGGACCATGATAACATCCTGCTGGGCTTGGTCTGTGAACATCAATGGACTCTGCAGGAGGAGATACTGTTGAGTGGGCATGACAAGACCCAAATATACAAGAAGGAAAAGACAAAGAAAGACAAGAAAGAGAGAGGGTGCAGGAAAAGAAGAGGAAAGACCATGTTAACACAGGTTGCAGCTGAGAGCATGGTGAGCAGAAAGGTTTATAGAAACAGCAGTTAGGATTGGCTTGTTTTTCATGTATGTCATTAGTTGAATGTTTTAGTGACTGAAGTAGAATACCTTAACAGAAACCTTTTAAAAATCCATAAATTTTATTAGCTCCCTTCCCTACCCCACTCCCATGAAGAACTAAAGAAATGGTTTTATTTAGATTCTAAATAGGTAAAGTATTGGGGATTGCATTAAACCATTCCAATTGCTATAGTGTGTCAAGTACAAAAAAAAAAAAAAAACAAACAGAATGAGGATAGGTAACAGGTACAAAAGCAAGGCAAGGTAATTTCCAAAGATCGTCAAAGTTGTGTTGAGGTAGCATGAAGATTTTTGACAACTAAATAAAGAGATAATTAAAACATATATTTATAAACAACAATTATACACATATATGTATTATTACAGTAGAGAAATAACTTATGAATGTAATATACAAACTTAATTATAAAGGTGTTTCAAAGCAATGCATAATTAAATGCACTTGTAAAAACAATATATTTATATAGTGTACCAAGTCATAAACACTGCCCTATTATAATGGAAATGCTACTGTTTTCTATCACTAAGGATAAAGAGAAATAACTAGATGCCCCTCCTCTCCCTTGGTAAAAAAACAAAACAAAACAAAAAACAAAACAAACCTAAAGCTCAAGACTTCTGATTTCTCCTTTCCAAAGCAGCAAGTAATTGAAAATGTTAAACAAAAATCACTGTCTGTTCTAATAACTAGCAACAAAATAAATCTTGAAAACTACTAAGGATTTAGAACATTCCTACAACTCATATGTCATAATCCAAGACATATATAACAGCACTCTGATTTACTGGCTTTATTTATATGTTGTGGTGGTATGCTATCACACAGTAATTGCACTGTACATTTTCAGCAACCCTCTTCTACCATGTCTATTTTCTAATAGCTGATTAGTATCATTCACAATTGAAACACTTTGATGAAGTGCTTCTGGCTGCTCTCCTACTGCCATATTTCAAAACACCAGGTATATGTAAATGTGTAGGCACATATATTTAACACATATTTATTCAGAACTGCTAATAAAAAATTAAATACATTTGCATTTTTATTATCAGTCCTTTTAAAAAAGTTATTAAGAGTACTTAGAAAAACATATTGCACTAAGAATTCCTATTTGCACTCTTTGCATAAAGGTGTAAATAAAGGCAACTAATAAGCTACCCAGACACCCTTCTGAGCAAGTGGCTAAAAGCCAATCAATATTATGAGTTAATCCTCCCTGGATGCTCATTCAATTAAAGGTGTCAGTAATGCCTCATCTGATGTGGCCTCAATTAAATCCAACTATCTGATGGTGTGAAAACACAGGGGGATACAGCAACAGCAGCAAAACCAGACAAATAGGCAGCCTTCGTGTGCCTGCTAATTACTACACCTGGTGTATATTATGGCTCATGCACTTAACGCAGCACGAGGTGGCTTTAATTTCTGCTTTATTCATGTGTGTGTGTGTGTGTGTGTGTGTGCGCGCGCGTGCATGTGTGTGTGTGATGGGGTGCACTGACAGTTGATGGTGGGGGGATTCATCTGAATGGCAGTAAAAACAATAAACATTTGGGCCTCTAATTTTTAAAACCTCTATATCAATTAGTATTTTTTGTCATACAAAGAACCTTTTATATAGTTTTTAAGGAACTCTGTGAAATTGGGTAAAAATGAGAAACAATGAGCAACAACAAATACAATACCCTACAAGCTAGTTTTAAAGAAGTCTGGGAAAAGGAAATGAACATCATTTTGGAGTACCAAGCCTTATTTTTCAGTTGTGTAGTTTTTTAAAAAAAATAATATTTACTAAAGTTAATTTATAAACTCTGAGAAAGTCAGGGTATAACATACATCATAAAGTCTCACTGAAAGGAAGTTGACAGTTATTTTTGAGCTTAACAGTTCATATTGTAAATACAATTAAACTGAAATTGAATAATTCCAATGTTTATGCCCTAAAAAAAAACAGAAAAATCTCTAATGTGTTGGGAGAGGGTCTTGTTTACATAGTGACTCTAGTGGGCCAACTTTTAGCCACATGGCAAGGACAAGCTACTTTCCACAGAAAGCCGCAGACATCATATCCTGAACTGTGCACTACATTCTTACAACAAGCTGTCCCTCCAGTCTGTTCTACATACTCCATATTGACTAGTGCTCCCAGTGCAGGCAAGGAGGAGGAAACTCTTGGGAGTTCCATCATATCCTTGGTTGGTTAAGTATGGAATAAGGAGGACTAGGAATAAGAGAACGCACATTCCAGCATACTGGGCTAGTCTGCAGTGATGGCAACAGCTATAGATGGGGACAGTTGGTAAAACAGGGATCAGAGGAACAATCCTTCATCTAATCAATCCCGGGAGCCTCCGGGAGTCAAGTATGAGGCAGAAGTAGGAAACTGCTCGCCAAATTTCATTCAGATTTCCCAGATTAAGTATGCACTTGTTGACGACTCTGGTTTCTTTCCAACACACCTTTGTTTCCCACCCACAATGTGTAAGATGAAAAGCACAATTTGTACAAGTCTGGAAAGGAGTTCAGGGATTCAATTCAGAGGACACAGATAACGGCAAAGACTGTACCCGATCCTATATGAGCATGTGCCTTCCTACCCTAGAAAGCTGGTCTGCCGCAATGAACCCTTTTGCCATGTGAGAGAGGCTTGGAAGTAGGAGCTCCTTCCTTGCCCCGGTGACCAAATCTGTGCAGAGACCCAGGTAGAAAGTCATTGGAGCAGTGGAGGTGTTTCCATTAGCCAGTATCATGATATCCTGAGTCTCACTGACAAGCTATTACTAAAACTAATTCTAAACCACAAACATAAATCATTCTTACTATTTTTATGGCATTATCTTCCACTGTTCTTGCTAAATGTTTGCTCTTTGTATAATCTTCTGCTTACTGGTTATCCCTTAAGTTCCCTTGAATCTGATTTCACCTATTTAAAAACACTTAGGGGAAAACATGATGCAAATAATTTCTTTTTAATTTTTTTAAAGTTTATTTATTTTGAAAGAGAGATCAAGTGGGGTAGGGGCAGAGAGGAAGAGGAGAGAGAATCCCAAGCAAACTCTATACTACAGGCACAGAGCCTGATGCAGGGCTCAAACTCATGAACTGCGAGATCATGACCTGAGCTGAAACCAAAAGTCGGATGCCTAACCGACTGAGCCACCCAGGCACCCCATGATGCAAGTAATTCTTAAAATGCTTATAGTTTATTGTGATGGCCAATTCACACCTAGAGAAAGAAGGGGAGAAAGGTTTGGAAAGAGAAAGATGACAAAGAGGGCGAAAAGGAAAAATACACAAGGAAGATGGTGAGATGGAAAGAGAAAGAAAAAAAAGCAAACAGCCAGAAGTGAAAGGGCCGCATCTCTATCTCTTGCTGTCTTTGCTGCGACTGTCTCCTTCCGAGTATTGGTCAAAATTCTACCATCTCCAGCTCCTGATTCTGGGCTGGACCAATAAAGTGTGGTGTAAATGATGTGTGAGAGCAAGCTTCAAGAAGTCTTGCAGAAGTGTTCTCTTGGAGCACTGTTCCTACTGTGGAAGTGGCTTGGGCTAACTTCCTTGATGATGAAAGACCACATGGAAACAGAGGTCTGGCCACCTCAGCCCACCCTGCAGCAGTGTGTGAGGGAGCCAAGGTGAGGAAAGCAGAAGTGTCTGCCTAACCCTCGGAATCACGAGAAATATAAATCACTGCATTAAGCTTTGGGTGGTATGTATATCAAACCATCTTTTCTTATCATTTTCTTTTTCATTATCCTTAGTAACAATATCCTATGTACTAGGATTAGTTATAAAATTCCCAAACTGAAAAACATATTGGGATGTAAAGAACAAACACATTAGCAAAACTAATCTAGAAACTCATAGGATCAAATCAGAAAACTCATCAATCCTATGTCTGGAGCCATTATCCTGCAGTGAGGATATGTGACAATGGTAAGTCTTTTAATTTTTCAATGCAAAACATGAGCTGATGAGATAGGAGAGCACTGGAGCAATGTTTACATTCCCAAAGACTCCAGAACAGCATGTACTAATATTTGCTGGTTGTTAGTAGGTTGACATCACATAAAAAGAACAGGCTCAGATGTGGTAGGGAATCTCAAGTACAACAAAACACTGTTATGAATGTCAAGCATGGTCTCAGAGGCAAGAAATGAAAAGAGTGTAAGCAGCACTTACCACTTGCATAGCAGAACCTCTGGGAGGATGGGGCTCTATGAGTAGTTGAGAAGGTGTCTGTCCAAAACTTCGGATTTGAGCTTCAACAGCCTGAAAACGGCACAGGCAAGTTTGAGGCTTAAGAGGTACTAATTATAGGCAGTAGAACCACAACTGTCACCTGAAAATGTCATTCCATACTTCTGGCTTGTTTCACATTGAAAATCAACTTTGTGTTTTCACAGTGGGTCTAAGCACCTGGCAAGGGCACTGAGGGTGAGGTCATCCTTTAGTACTGTGTAAGCTGTTCCTATAAAACCCCGTGAAACCTTCTCATCTTGCTCAGTGATATGAAACAGAAACCAGCTATTACAATCAGAAATTGTCCTTTTTGGCTTCATCTCTGTTTTCTTGCATTTTTTTCTCCTGCTTGCATCATCCCTGATGACTAAAGCTAATCTTTTACAGGTATAGAGAAAACATATTGCTGCTTTGATTCTAGGCCCCATTTCATCGTGGGAAGTAGAAAGGAGGAAAAAAGAAACATAGCACCTGTGAAAATGGCTTGATGCTATTATTTTTGCCACAGAAAGAGCATTATTGTTGACAGTCTCTTTGAACTTAGGTGGCTAAACAACAAAGTAAAAGCCATATGTTGCATCCAAGCATGAGACAGTTAAAACAGGGACTAACTAAACATAAGAAACATGTGCATGCTCTTTCTGAAAGATGTGTACATGCACCCTTTGCAAGGCAATCCCTTACCATGGATCTTCCTGTACACCTAGCACAGATGCTCACTTCCCAATCACCAACAACTCCTTCATCATGGGAAACTACTAAATGCCAGATGCTATCACTATCTCTAATTACTTTATTTGTTTACTTGTTTATGCCTGTCTCTTCCACTAAAATACAAGATCTATGAGAGCAAGGACCTGATCTATCTATCTACTTTACTGTTAGATCCCTAAATCGGGTGAATGATATATAGTACGTGTGAGGAGACAGAAGGAAGCAAATACACACAAAGACTGTCTCAACACCATGATAGTATTCTGAAGTTCCAGGTTAAATGAATGAGGAAAACTTCTCAAATTCATAAGAGAATATATGTTCATCATGTTATTTTTTTAATCCTTAAGAAAATAGATCCTTGGGGCGCCTGGGTGGCGCAGTCGGTTAAGCGTCCGACTTCAGCCAGGTCACGATCTCGCGGTCCGTGAGTTCGAGCCCCGCGTCGGGCTCTGGGCTGATGGCTCAGAGCCTGGAGCCTGTTTCCGATTCTGTGTCTCCCTCTCTCTCTGCCCCTCCCCCGTTCATGCTCTGTCTCTCTCTGTCCCAAAAATAAATAAACGTTGAAAAAAAAAAAAAAAGAAAATAGATAGATCCTTAATTTTTATATGCTCTGTAGGACTACAGGCAATTAATATTTCATAAACAAGGAAATATAATCATTATCCAGGATTAATTTCCTTTTTTTTATTCGTTGAGGATACCACTCGTAGTCCTTTACAGTGAATCTTGTAGGAAACAATGACAGCAATTCATTCATTTATGCGTTCAGTAATTGTCAACTATGCACATAGCAGTATTAGGTCTCAATGTTTCTGTCCTTGAATGCATTCCCAATATAGGAAGCAGGGCAAATACACTCAGAAGGTTATACAGTTGTTTCAATGAGTTCAAGGAGTGCTCTATCACTTGCTTAGGCAGAAGAGATTGGAAAACACCTTTGTGAAAGCTGAGTGGTATGGTGGAAGATGGGTTTTGAAGTTAAACAGACCATGTTCAAATCCTGAATGCATACCACTTATAAGCTCTGTGATCTAGGTAAGTTATTTAATAACCTCTCTAAGTTTCAATTTTCTCTCATGTAAAATGTAGACAATAATAGTATCTACAACATGCTATATTAAGAATTAAATGATATTTACATAAAAATCATAGCAAAATGCTTGGTATAGATTAGACCCACAATATGCAGTCAACAAATATTCATCAAGGGCTGATAATACCAACAAATATTTATTTAGTACTTACTATTTACCAGGAATTTTTCTAAGTGGTTTACTATCTTTTATCAGCTAATCTTTAAACTATATGATGTGAGTCCTTTACTACACCCATCTTATCTATAAAGATAAAGAAAATAATGCACAAAGAACTTAAATATCTTGTCCAAGGTCATATAAATGGCAGACTCGAAATTTGCACCTAAGCAGCATGATTCTAAAGCTAATACTCTGGGCCATTAAGCTATCCTTTCTTCTTATCTTTTAGGTACTATACCAAGGTCTAGGGTACAAAAAGACTGAGCACCAAAAAGCAGGAGCCTACAATCTAATGAATGAATTAATAAGTTATCTCTATCATCATCATCATCATCATCATCACCATCATCATCACCATCATCATCACAAAGTATGTTCAGACACAGTTACTAAAGTAGCACAGCTAGGCAAGTTTGGTTTTAATAGCAGGAGATAAGACTGTTGTTAGACTTTAGAAACAAGAAAAGGAGCCAATAGGGAGCAAGGAACAGAGACTAGGATCATTTCAGAACTTCTAAAATGTTTTTGATCAGTGAAATCAATTTATGATCAACATCAGGACAATCTTGAAGAAGAAAAAATATAACACCGTGGGAGAGCTTGAAGCCCAGAGGTAGTCACAAAGAAACAGGTGGGACTGCTATTTTATGATACACTGATTTATGGACAAATAGGAATGTGAGTTTTAAATTTCTTTTAAGAAGAGTTGGCAAAACCAGTGCCATTGCCCTTGACTGTTGCTTTTGGTGGTCCCTGCCCAAAGGCCCTCATGTCTTTTTTCCTATTTAAATAAAGTAGAGGGAGGAAGAGATAACTTCCATACTTGGCCTGTGGCATCAGATGGCTAAGAGTGTTAATCTGGACTTTGTCATTTATCTGCTGTGTGATTTAGCTTAATCTCTGTTCCTCATCTACAAAGTAGAGAACTAATAATACCCAGTTCACAGAATCATTTATAAAATTAAATAATACTTACAAAGTATTTAGTACAGTATTTTAGCACATACAAAGCACTAAATAAAATGCTGCATTATCAGAGATGGGGCTCAGTATGATCCCCATCTAACACAGCTAAAATAGCGAAGGAAAGGAAGAAATGTTTCAGGAGTGAATAAGGATAATGATGAACACATTATTTTAGGAAACTGGAGTATGGCTCAAGATTTCAAAATATACTTCAGTGCTAAGCACCCAGAGACAAAAATATCTCTTTGAAGGTTCAGACACCAGTCCAAAACAAAAGGGATTATATATCTCAGTCTTTATGGAAGTCATTGTATTTGAAAAAAAGAGATAAGTATGTGAGCCAGGGACTAAGGAAAAATCAATAGGTCATAGAGTACAGGGACTTTGACCAATGAAGAAAAAAGCCAGACTAATTCTTTTCTTTTGAACTTGCATATTTTTGAGAGTAGTAAAGAAATGAATGGAAATACAAGTTTCTGTCAGGAGAACTAGTTTGCCATGAGAAAATATATTTTATGTGACATGTGGAATCTAAAGAGATAGTGATAGCAATCTACTCATGTTGAGATAACCAATGAGCAAAAGAAAACCCAAGACTGGCTCTAAAATGAAAGATGAGTATTGATTTAATTATAATTCATAAAAGAGAAATGTAAGTCAGTGGTTTTACATCTTTCTCTCTCCCTGTATATATGTATTTTTAAGCAGCAGAAATGGCTTCCTTTTTCCAAATGCAATATAACATGAAACCCCAGTATGTTAAAAATATAGGTATAGGGCTATCTACTTTAAAGGTGGATAAAGCCATCCTTAATAAGCTTCCTTTATAGCTCCTGAGACAATTCTGAGAAATCTTAGTGCTCTGCACACAGTATGAAACTCACTGGTTAAACTCCAGGAAGAAAATACATGAAACACAAAAGGACCTAGAGCTGGCCCTTGGGAAATAGTCATATTTAGGGCATCATACAAAAAACTAATGAAGAAAACAGAAGAGGAAGAGTTAGGAGTAGGGGAGCAGGATAGGGTGATACAGAAGCTGTAAGGTGAGAGTTCCAAACAGAATGATCAGTAACATTAACTACTACAGAGAAACTAAGAATAATGACATTATTGCATATTAATCTTAATTATAGATATAAGCTTAATGTAACTGATCTTGACAATACATATCTTGCTTTGTATTTTACATTGTTTTGAAATAAAAAGGATATGATGGTAAGACAACTTTCAAAAATATCAATGTTCTTTTTTAACATTTTTTTTAAGTCTTAAAATTTTAGTAGAATTTGTGCATTCCTCTTTCAGGAAAAGGTTTTTTCAGGTCATGTATATAGTGGTCTGATTATTCTCTCAATGACAGAATAAAAACTGTGTTATCCCACACAAGTTAAATAATTATTTTCTTTCCAAGTCCTCCCAACATCTAAAAAGACTGCAGAATTCTTAGACACAAATATTTTAACTCTGGACTAACCTTTGAGTTCTTGGTGATAAATATACGATAGAAGGGCTTTTTCAAGTGTGAAAATTATGGAGTAAGATTGTAAGGTAATGATTATAACCTCAAAGTCCTTTTATTTCATTTTAAGTAGGCTCCATGCCCAACTTGGGGCTTGAACTCAGACCCTGAGATCAACAGTAGCACACTTTATCGACTGAGCCAGCTAGCTGACCCTGTAATCTCAAATTCTTGTAGTCACACTTTATATCATCAACTGACAGTTCTAGATTCTTTTCATTGTTTCTACAACTCACCTACCATTTGTCATTCACCCTGGTCTCTGTAGCAGTCTAAACTGTCCATCACACCCTAGTTTCTTGACATTGTCTCTTCTGTGGCCTTCATGGCTTTGCCCCAGGCTGGTTCTTTAACTTTCTTTATTCTCTGTCTTCTACTGATTTCTGTTCTTTCTCATCAATAAATGAACTCATCCCTGCAAGTTCTCTGCTAGCACTCTGATATTATCAATCTACACTTTCTGCCCTGGAAATTTTTTCTGCTGTCACGACTACAAATCTTTCTTCTACGAGCAAGATTTTCATATCTAAAACCAGAGGATTATTGATTTCTATGAAGTGCCCATTTACACTGCTGCCTAATGGCCATCTATGTATACTGTGTGTATGGTATGTATCAGCACACCTAAAATTAACGTGTCTAAAATCTGGAAAAACTAATTTTATTCTAGCATTCTTTAGTCTAGGGTTAGCCTTCTTTTTTGATTTTTCTTTTATGCTCAGATTCTTACTTTAAAAATTTTATCTCCTCCTTTCATAGATAATCAGTCACCAGACCCAATCACTTGCTTTATAAAGTCTCTCATATCCATCACTCATTTCTGAATCCAAGCCCCTTATAATTTCAGTTATTGAGGATTACAATAGTCTCTTTAGTTTCTTCCTTCAACATATCCTGCAGAATTAAGTTTCCCCAAACCCTCCTTTATGCAATATTCTCTTGATCAAATGTCTTTGATTAATCCCCAGTCATTAAAAGATAAAGGCCTAATGGCAAGCAAGAAAGGTCTTCTCACATCTCTCAACTTTTATTACCTCATCCAATTCCCTCATACAGTGTTCTTTTTCAGTAACACTGCTCTTCTTACACACATATAACCAGCTCTTTCCCCCCTTATATTTTCTTGCATGTGACTGCTCGCTTCTAGAATGGTCACCCTCATCTACAATTTTCTGAGTCCCACCCCTCTCTAGAAAACCTTGCTTGAGTTCCACCTATTTGGTGTACTTCTTCCCAAATCTTATAGCCTGTTAATTTTGCTGATTACACACTTGATTCAAGCTTCCGTGTCATATTTTGTGACTTCTCATACATTACTGGTCTGTCTCTTCAATTATACCATAAAAGATGAGAATGTCATATATTTTAGTGGTGTGAAACTGGTAGAACACCACCTTGCACACAGTATTCACTCAACAAAAAAGTATACCAAGAGCCTATTGTACATAACTGGCTCACCCAGACCCTCATGCCTCATCTAGGTTTGAACTAGGGACAAAACCAAGCTTGAGACATGAGCACAGTTCTTGACAAGGCCAAATGTGGGCAAGGGGGAGAATAGGGGATGTAAGGGAAGTCTGCTAACTGGTATTAGTAAGAGACCAAGAATTCTTTCAAGGAATGTCTGAAAGATGCCAATGAAGGCAGTAATTCTCATTTCTTCACCCTAACACAGCTGAGGGATGTGACAACACTTCAGTGTTTCACTATACAGAGATTCTTAAGGGCCATGTGAGAAATTCTGGGGGAATATGTGTGATTTGAAAAAGCCCCTCAAGGAGATCCTGGGAAGATGGCGGCGTAGGACGACTCTGGGCTCACCTCGCGTCCTGCTGATCACTTAGATTCCACCTACACCTGCCTAACTAACCCAGAAAACCACCAGAAGACTAGCAGAACAGAGTCTCCGGAGCCAAGCTCAGACAAGAGGCCCACGGAAGAGGGTAGGTAGGGCGGCGAGGCGGTGCACGCTGCACGGACTGGCGGGAGGGAGCCGGGGCGGAGGGGCGGCCCGCCGGCCAAGCAGAGCCCCCGAGTCTGGCTCGCAAAAGCGGAGGGGCCGGTGGAGTGTGTTCCGACAGCAAGTGGGACTTAACATCTGGAAGGTTATAAGTTAACAGCTCTGCTCGGAAAACAGGAGGGCTGTAGGACAACAGGAGGGAGAGTTGTTGAGACGCGGACGACAGAGCTCAGCTTGGCGGGGAACAGAGGCACTCGCCAGCGCCATCTCCCTCGCCCATCCCCCAGCCAAAATCCCAAAGGGAACCAGTTCCTGCCAGGGAACTTGCCTGCACCTCGAAAACAACCAAAGCTGTGCTTCTGCGGACCCATCCCTCCGGGGGGTGTGATTCCCTCCCGGTGCCGCAGGGCTCCTCCCAAAGCAGATCTCCGAAGGAAAAGCAAGCTGAGCCTGCCCCTCCCGCCCCTGAGCAACCTGCCGATCCACCCCAGCTAATACGCCAGATCCCCAGCACCACAAGCCTGGCAGTGTGCAAGTAGCCCAGACGGGCCACACCACCCCACAGTGAATCCCGCCCCTAGGAGAGGAGAAGAGAAGACACACACCAGTCTGACTATGGCCCCAGCAGTGGGCTGGGGGCAGACATCAGGTCTGACTGCGGCCCCACCCACCAACACAAGTTATTCAAGACAGCACAGGGGAAGTGCCCTGCAGTTCCTCACCACTCCAGAGACTATCCAAAATGACGAAACGGAAGAATTCCCCTCAAAAGAATCTCCAGGAAATAACGACAGCTAACGAACTGATCAAAAATGATTTAAACAATATAACAGAAAGTGAATTTAGAATAATAGTCATAAAATTAATCGCTGGGCTTGAAAACAGTATAAAGGACAGCAGAGAATCTCTTGCTACAGAGATCAAGGGACTAAGGAACAGCCAGGAGGAGCTAAAAAATGCTGTCAACGAGCTGCAAGATAAAATGGAGACAACTACGGCTCGGATTGAAGAGGCAGAGGAGAGAATAGGTGAACTAGAAGATAAAATTATGGAAAAAGAAGAAGCTGAGAAAAAGAGATAAAAAAAATCCAGGAGTATGAGGGGAAAATTAGAGAACTAAGTGATGCACTAAAGAGAAATAATCTACGCATAATTGGTATCCCAGAGGAGGAAGAGAGAGGGAAAGGTGCTGAAGGGGTACTTGAAGAAATCATAGCTGAGAACTTCCCGGATCTGGGGAAGGAAAAGGCATTGAAATCCAAGAGGCACAGAGAACTCCCTTCAGACGTAACTTGAATCGATCTTCTGCACGACATATCATAGTGAAACTGGCAAAATACAAGGATAAAGAGAAAATTCTGAAAGCAGCTAGAGATAAACGTGCTCTAACATATAAAGGGAGACCTATAAGACTTGTGACCGATGTCTCTACTGAAACTTGGCAGGCCAGAAAGGAATGGCAGGAGATCTTCAATGTGATGAACAGAAAAACTATGCAGCTGAGAATCCTTTATCCAGCAAGTCTGTCAGTTAGAATAGAAGGAGAGATAAAGGTCTTCCCAAACAAACAAAAACTAAAGGAATTCGTCACCACTAAACCAGCCCTACAAGAGATCCTAAGGGGGATCCTGTGAGACAAAGTGCCAGAGACATTGCTACAAGCATGAAACCTACAGACATCACAATAACTCTAAACCCATATCTTTCTATAATAACACTGAATGTAAATGGACTAAATGCGCCAACCAAAACTCATAGGGTATCAGAATGGATAAAAAAACAAGACCCATCTATTTGCTGTCTACAAGAGACTCATTTTAGACCTGAGGACACCTTCAGATTGAGAGTGAGGGGATGGAGAATTATTTATCATGCCACTGGAAGTCAAAAGAAAGCTGGAGTAGCCATACTTATATCAGACAAACTAGACTTTAAATTAAAGTCTGTAACAAGTGATGAAGAAGGGCATTATATAATAATCACAGGGTCTATCCATCAGGAAGAGCTAACAATTATAAATGTCTATGTGCTGAATACAGGAGCCCCCAAATATATAAAACAATTACTTACAAACATACGCACCCTTATTGATAAGAATGTGGTAATTGCAGGGGACTTTAACACTCCCCTTACAGAAATGGATATATCATCTAGACACATGGTCAATAAAGAAACAAGGGCCCTGAATGATACATTGGATCAGATGGACTTGACAGATATATTTAGAACTCTGCATCCCAAAGCAACAGAATATACTTTCTTCTCGAGTGCACATAGAACATTCTCCAAGATAGATTAAGTACTGGGTCACAAACAGGCCTTCATAAGTTTACAAGAATTGAAATTATACCATGCATACTTTCAGACCACAATGCTATGAAGCTTGAAATCAACCACAGGAAAAAGTCTGGAAAACCTCCAAAAGCATGGAGGTTAAAGAACACCCTACTAATGAATGAGTGGGTCAACCAGGCAATTAGAGAAGAAATTAAAAAAATATATGGACACAAACAAAAATGAAAATACAACAATCCAAACGCTTTGGGATGCAGCGAAGGCAGTCCTGAGAGGAAAATACATTGCAATCCAGGCCTATCTCAAGAAACAAGAAAAATCCCAAATACAAAATCTAACAGCACACCTAAAGGAAATAGAAGCAGAACAGCAAAGGCAGCCTAAACCCAGCAGAAGAAGAGAAATAATAAAGATCAGAGCAGAAATAAACAATATAGAATCTAAAAAAACTGTAGAGCAGATCATCGAAACCAAGAGTTGGTTTTTTGAAAAAATAAACAAAATTGATAAACCTCTAGCCAGGCTTCTCAAAAAGAAAAGGGAGAGGACCCAAATAGATAAAATCATGAATGAAAATGGAATTATTACAACCAATCCCTCAGAAATAAAAGCAATTATCAGGGAATACTATAAAAAATTATATGCCAACAAACTGGACAACCTGGAAGAAATGGAAAAATTCCTAAACACCCACACTCTTCCAAAACTCAATCAGGAGGAAATAGAAAGCTTGAACAGACCCATAACCAGCTAAGAAATGGAATTAGTCATCAAAAATCTCCCAACAAATAAGAGTCCAGGACCAGATGGCTTCCCAGGGGAGTTCTACCAGACGTTTAAAGCAGACATAATACCTATCCTTCTCAAGCTATTCCAAAAAATAGAAAGGGAAGGAAAACTTCCAGACCCATTCTATGAAGCCAGTATTACTTTGATTCCTAAACCAGACAGAGACCCAATAAAAAAAGAGAACTATAGGCCAATATCCCTGATGAATATGGATGCAAAAATTCTCAATAAAATACTAGCAAATCGAATTCAACAGCATATAAATAGAATTATTCACCATGATCAAGTGGGCTTCATTCCTGGGCTGCAGGGCTGGTTCAACATTCGCAAATCAATCAACGTGATACATCACATTAACAAAAAAAAAAAAAAAGAGAAGAACCATATGATCCTGTCAATCGATGCAGAAAAGGCCTTTGACAAAATTCAGCATCCTTTCTTAATAAAAACCCTCGAGAAAGTCGGGATAGAAGGAACTTAAAGATCATAAAAGCCATTTATGAAAAGCCCACAGCTATCATCATCCTCAATGGGGAAAAACTGAGAGCTTTTTCCCTGAGATCAGGAACACGACAGGGATGTCCACTCTCACTGCTTTGTTTAACATAGTGTTGGAAGTTCTAGCATCAGCAATCAGGCAACAAAAGGAAATCAAAGGCATCAAAATTGACAAAGATGAAGTTAAGCTTTCGCTTTTTGCAGATGACATGATATTATACAGGGAAAATCCGATAGACTCTACCAGAAGTCTGCTAGAACTGATACATGAGTTTAGCAAAGTTGCAGGATACAAAATCAATGTACAGAAATCAGTTGCATTCTTATACACTAACAATGAAGCAACAGAAAGACAAATAAAGAAACTGATCCCATTCACAATTGCACCAAGAAGCATAAAATACCTAGGAATAAATCTAACCAAAAATGTAGAAGATCTGTATGCTGAAAACTATAGAAAGCTTATGAAGGAAATTGAAGAAGATATAAAGAAATGGAAAAACAGTCCCTGCTCATGGATTGGAAGAATAAATATTGTCAAAATGTCAATACTACCCAAAGCTATCTACACGTTCAATGCAATCCAAATCAAAATTGCACCAGCATTCTTCTCGAAACTAGAACAAGCAATCCTAAAATTCGTATGGAACCACAAAAGGCCCCGAATAGCCAAAGTAATTTTGAAGAAGAAGACCAAAGCAGGAGGCATCACAATCCCAGACTTTAGCCTCTACTACAAAGCTGTCATCATCAAGACAGCATGGTATTGGCACAAAAACAGACACATAGACCAATGGAATAGAATAGAAACCCCAGAACCAGACCCACAAACGTATGGCCAACTCATCTTTGACAAAGCAGGAAAGAATATCCAATGGAAAAAAGACAGTCTCTTTAACAAATGGTGCTGGGAGAACTGGACAGCAACATGCAGAAGATTGAAACTAGACCACTTTCTCACAGCATTCACAAAAATAAACTCAAAATGGATAAAGGACCTGAATGTGAGACAGGAAACCATCAAAACCCTAGAGGAGAAAGCAAGAAAAGTCCTCTCTGACCTCAGCTGCAGCAATTTCTTACTTGACACATCCCCAAAGGCAAGGGAATTAAAAGCAAAAATGAACTACTGGGACCTTATGAAGATAAAAAGCTTCTGCACAGCAAAGGAAACAACCAACAAAACTAAAAGGCAACCAACGGAATGGGAAAAGATATTTGCAAATGACATATCGGACAAAGGGCTAGTATCCAAAATCTATAAAGAGCTCACCAAACTCCACACCCGAGAAACAAATAACCCAGTGAAGAAATGGGCAGAAAACATGAATAGACACTTCTCTAAAGAAGACATCCGGATGGCCAACAGGCACATGAAAAGATGCTCAATGTCACTCCTCATCAGGGAAATACAAATCAAAACCACACTCAGATATCACCTCAGGCCTGTCAGAGTGGCCAAAATGAACAAATCAGGAGACTATAAATGCTGGAGAGGATGTGGAGAAATGGGAACCCTCTTGCACTGTTGGTGGGAATGCAAACTGGTACAGCCACTCTGGAAAACAGTGTGGAGGTTCCTCAAAAAATTAAAAATTGACCTACCCTGTGACCCAGCAATAGCACTGCTAGGAATTTACCCAAGGGATACAGGAGTACTGATGCATAGGGGCACTTGTACCCCAATGTTTATAGCAGCACTCTCACCAACAGCCAAATTATGGAAAGAGCCTAAATGTCCATCAACTGATGAATGGATAAAAAAATTGTGGTTTATATACACAATGGAGTACTACATGGCAATGAGAAAGAACGAAATATGGCCCTTTGTAGCAACGTGGATGGAACTGGAGAGTGTGATGCTAAGTGAAATAAGCCATACAGAGAAAGACAGATACCATATGGTTTCACTCTTATGTGGATCCTGAGAAACTTAACAGAAACCCATGGGGGAGGGGAAGAAAAAAAAAGTAGGTTAGAGTGGGAGAGAGCCAAAGCATAAGAGACTCTTAAAAACTGAGAACAAACTGAGGGTTGATGGGGGGTGGGAGGGAGGGGAGGGTGGGTGATGGGTATTGCGGAGGGCACCTTTTGGGATGAGCACTGGGTGTTGTATGGAAACCAATTTGACAATAAACTTCATATATTGAAAAAAAAGTAATTAAAAAAAAAAGAAAAAGCCCCTCAAAGTAATTTTATTTATCACTTTTTCTTCACTTTTCCCTTCAGCCTTTTGTAGAAAGCAACATAAAATATAGAGGCACAACTGAGGTTTGAAATCACAGGAAACATACAGGTAGAAGATTCAGAAAAGTAGGTGGTAATATGGTAGCTTAATAACTCTACCACATGCCTAAACTGTTTTGAATGAACTTTGCTTCATCTAGATAGTTTTGGTTCCAGGTGATAAAAATTTGTTTATTATGTTAAATTTCTATTATGGAATAGGATAATGAATCCCCATGTACCCCTTAGTCAATTTCAATAATTATTAACATATTTGGCCTTAGGCTATCTCATAGAGGGTTCAGCTTAGGCAATGTGCTAGAAAGATTCACTGAAAAACAAGAGTGTTCCCTGCTTTTAAGCAGTTTTTTTTCACCTCTACTGTAAAACTACATTGAGAAAAAATATCCTACAATGACCAAAAGATTGTGAACATTAGCCAGCAGGTTTCATCTTTCTTAAGATCAAACACTCTTGGGCTTGCAAGAGATGTTCAATCTTCAAGTTGCAAATTTGATTATGTGATTTCTCTAGGTAAAATCCTTCCATCCAAATTCCTTTCCACAGGGTTGCACCACTCATGGGGTTAAGTATGCAGATACTGAAATCAGACTGCTTAATTCAAAATCTTAGCTTTATCACATATTAGCTGAGTGACTTTGGGCAAGTAACTTAACCTTCTGTGACTGTGTTTCCTCATCTAAAAATGGTGATAATAGAGTGGATATTTTATTGTTTATGAAGATTAAATGAGATGATATATAACACTTAGAACAATTCTTGACACAAAGCAAACTAGCAATAAGTGTTTGATGTATATATATTATATATATATAATATATACATTATATATATACATTATATATGTATAAAATAAGTGTTGATGTATATATATGTATAAAATATGTATGACTTAATTAACACAGTGCTGGCTGAGGTTAAGTAAGCATTCATAACTGTTACCAACCAGTCATAATTAAGATTAATAATAACATAGCCCTTGCCTATACCTCCAGTCTCACCCTCTGCCACTGGTCATCACATACTGTATAATGTGAGATGCAATGTGTCATACTGTCTTTGTACAGATTGTTTTCTTTTCCTGTTTTTTTTTTTTTTTTTCTATTTCTTTTCTCTGTGTGGTTGCCTCCTTATCATTCTTTAAGACTTAGCTCAGGCATCTCTGCCTTCTGGGAAAGCTCATTTTTGATCTCATCCAGACTGTTGCTGTCCCTCCTTGCTGCTCTTAGAGCAGTGTGTACTGATCCCTACTACTTACTTATCTAATATTCTAATTACTCGTTAATAATTTTTGCCTTGTTGACTAGGCTGTGAGTCTCCTTGAGACCAGATACTGTCAAATATTTTTGTGCTTCTGGGGGCTTGACATACAGTAGTTGCTCAATAAATATTTACTGAAAGAATGAATGGCCATTCAAGTCAACATAATTCAGCAGGGATCCAGCCAAGATACACTCCTACCACTATTACAAAGCAGCCCTACATTGAATAAAACATTCTATTAAACATTTCTACTAAAAAGCTTACTTTATTACTTAACATTCTTATTCATCAATTCCCAATTATTTCTGCAAATAGCACGTTACTACTTTCTATAATAAAACCTGAGTTCGGCAGGCAGCATTCCAGATGTTGAAATACATAGTAATAAAAAAGACTATGCAAATACTCTGAGACATTCCAGTAAAACCACATATTTATATTTTATAAACAGCATCTCAAATATTACCTAGAGAATTTATTAATGGATTTCCAAATGGAAATATTATGAAAATATTTTCAACAAGCTGTGTATTCCATTGTTTTCTGGGCCAACTATTGCATACCTGCATGATTTTATAGCTGTATCCAGAGAGGGAGAGAATATGTATATAGAGAGAATATAGATACACACACTAGAGAAAATAAAAGAAAGAAAGAAAGGAAAGGAAATAAAAGTAGACTTGGCTTAGTGACAATGTGGTATTTGGCTTCAATTTAATAATGACTATTTTAGTCTCTCAGAACTGGTCTTTTTAATCTAAGAGAGAAAACAAGTTAAATCAGCATAACACTTAGTAACCAACAATAAAGTTGTAAAATTTTATTTTAAGATGGGTTTGGAAGAGAAATAACTTAAAAATTTGGATGCAATTAAGGTAAACACATTATGTACACTGTTTCTTTTAAGCACACAACTCTGCAATTGCATTTTTTCCCCAAATATTTACATCTAAAAGCACTAGAAAATTGGGATAGAGAAACTGAAAAGAATAACTTATTAAGTAAACACATTCCATTTATTAACATATCAAGATTTTCTGTCATTACCTAAATTAAATTCTACAAAGTGGTCTCAAGATTCTAGAGTAATTCTTTACCAAGAAAGGTTTAAAAATCCAAATAAGACTTTATATTTTATATTTCAGAATTCACTTTTCAGTATTTAAAAAAGAGTCACATTAAGAACATTCACTGATTTCTACTGTTACATATAATTATCATTACTTGTGCCAGTTTTTCTCTTGCCTTTCACACATTTGATCTCAAGTTGAGGACGACTTGCCAAATATTTGACAGGTTTCCACTCAATGTTTACCGACTGTCTAGTTGACCAACCTCAGTGCTCTTTGGAGCCACAGTTAAAAACCTAGTTTTGGCGGGGGCACATGGGTGGCTCAGTCGGTCAATCATCCAACTCTTGATTTCAGTTCAGGTCATGATCTCACAGTTTGTGGGACTGAGCCCTGGGTGAAGCTCTGTGCTGACAGCACAGACCCTGCTTGCGATTCTCTCTCCCCTCGTGCCCCCCACCACCCTCTCTGCCCCTCCCCCACTCATGCTGTCTCTCTCAAAATAAATAAAACTTTAAAAAAAATCTAGCTTTGGTATCAACAAATTAAAAAAGTATACTAATCAAATGATTACTTAATCATAATATGTTTAACTTTGTGCTTAATTCCTAAAGGACAAAAATCCTGATAATATGAACTACTTACTAAGGCTAAAAGAGGACCCATAACAAGTAAATGTACTTGATAAGAAATACATGAAGATTGCAAAAGAGAAAATTATCTATATAATAAATATGGTTTTGTTTGGATAACCTCTCTAGCTGGTTTAAAAAAAAAAGCAAAGCATCATTTATAAACATTGAGAAATCAGACTCTTTCTTAACCTAAGAAATGAAATATAGTTATTTTTTAGTAGTCAGAACAAAATTTTTAAAAGATCACATAATGAACCTAACTCAAATTATTTAAAAGGAATATTTTAAGATTGAAATGTAAATATTCCAAGTGCCCTAGAAATAAAAAAAAGATAGAATTCAAACTTTGTAAAGCATAACTGTAAAATATAAATAGCCAATCAGGAAAAAAATATCATGGATATACTGGTATATCTTAAACTCAACCAGATATATATTCAAAATAGAGACCAAACAGTATAGTGAAGAAATAAGTTAAATTAAACAGAAGTAACTCTCTGTAAACTTGGACTTGAAACATAATCTTTTTTTTTAATTTTGAGAAATTAGACATATAGAAAAATAAAAATTTAGTTGAGTCAAATTTTTATGTTTTCAACTAAAGACTATACTTTTGACTCTACTTCTATAAATTTTTATAAGGAAAGAATCAGATGAATGCAAAATGATTTAGACACAAATATTACAGTCTCCAACAGTAAAACTCAGGCAATAAAACTACTTAAACTATGATAATGGAATACTATGCAGCGATTAACATGAGTAAGTTGAATTAAGTGTATCTGACATGAAAACCAGACTATAATACACTGATTGAAAAAAAAATCCTAATTACCAAAGAATATGGTGTATGACCTCATTTAAGTAAAAAATTAAAATAAATAAAAATATTTAAACACACACATATATTTACATGTGTTATGTGAGTATACATATACTCAGTAAAACCGTGGTTTGCAAGCATAATTTGTTCCAGAAACATGCTTGTAATCCAAAGTATTTGTATATCAAAGTGAATTTCAAGAACCACTGGCTCAGGTGTGATCATGTGACATTCAGTGTCACATACTACTTGTACTGCAAGACATCGCTCATTTATCAAGTTAAAACTGATTAGAAATGTTTGCTTGTCTTGTGGAATACTCGCAGAACAAGTTACTTGCAATATGACGTTTTACTGTACTTGAATATATATGCATAAAATCTGGGAGGGATGTACCAAACTATTATCAGCTGTTATCTGTGTGGGGAGTAGATGGAAAGATTTGCAGAATAAAAATTAATACTTTATTCACTTTTATACTGCTTAACATCTTACACAAAAAAATGCATTATTTAAAAAAAAAACAACATGGGGTATCTGGATGGCTCAGTTGGTTAAGCATCCGACTTTGGCTCAGGTCATGATCTCATGGTTCTTGAGTTCAAGCCTCGTGTCAGGTTCTCTGTACTGACAGCTCAGAGCCTGGAACCTGCATCAGATTCTATGTCTCCCTCTCTCTCTGCCCCTCCCCTGCTCGTGTTCTGTCTCTCACTCTCAAAACTTAATAAACATTAAAAAAATTTTTTAAAGAAAGAAAACAAGGGTGCCTGGGTGCCTCAGTTGGTTAAGTGTCTGACTCTTGATTTTGGTCATGATCTTGGGGTTCGTGAGTTTGAGCTCTGCACCAGGCTCCGCACTGACAGTGTAGAATCTGCTTGAGACCCTCTCTCTCTGCCCTCTCCTGCTTGTGCTCTCTTTCTCTGTCAAAATGAATAAACTTAAAAAAAAAATCTAAAAAAAATAAAAACAAAAAATTTTCCATTTTGAAAAAAATCTTAAATAAAAAATATGAAAATCTAAATGAAAATCTGCCAATATTTGATACAGCTTTATGAAGTTTAATTTCTCCATCAACATAGTAGCCAGAAGAATTTAATCATTTAGGAACAACTCCAGCTGATAAACTGGTCAAAAACTGTGAAATCCAGAGATCTTACTACAAAGTTAATTTTGTTATTTGAGCTTGTTTCCTAACTTATGTCAACCTGATTTCAAGGAACCATTCATTTAGCAATATTTTGTTATCACTTAGTATTAATTAAATATTTATAAAAGTATATAAATTTTATAAGTAAATTATATGTTTTTCACAATGCATTGCTTATCTGGAGGCATATACATGTCATGATGATGGTAAGGAGTACCTAAAGAACAAAGATAAAGGGTAGCTTGCTAAGTAAAGTAAAACTTATTTAAAAAATAAGAATACGGTAATTACTCAGCACAGAGGGAATATTAGGGAAGGAGAGGAATATTTTTACTTATGTATTTATTCAATAATATTATGGAAGTTAGTAAGGTAAAACATAAGGCAATTTTAAATTGTAAAAATATGCACAGATATCCCATTAGTGCATTTAACTGAACCCATACATTCCAGACACACATTAAATTGAGGCCTGGCCCAGCCTTACTACAATCTCCACTTCTTATAGCTGTCCATCCACTGCAAGCATAATCCCAGCTGCCAATCTGAAAGAAACCAGCTAGTCAGAGCAGACACAACCAACAGAAACAAACGTCACTCAATAACATTCAGCGGCACTGTGTTCATGGATAATTTCAAACAGTATCTCTGTCTAGAACATTGATGTGCTCATTCAAAACACCTCCATCTCTAGCTACTGGAAATGAGTAGATAAAGCAGCCTGCCTAGAAAAATAAGTGAAATGTTGCTTCAAAGAGGTTGCCAATGCTAAGAGGAAAACAGTGAAAATGTAGTGCAAATGTCTTAAGGAAAAGAAAAAATCAGGAGAGTTAATTTACTGTATTCAGAACATGAAATAATTATTTCTCAAAATCAAACAAATGTGTTTAAAATCATTTAGTCTATTTTCTCAGTAATATTTGTGAGTATCCACTGTGTGAGAATAATGAAATGAGGTACAGTGAGAGATCAGATGACATAATCTTCGATCTCAAGGAACTTAGAGTTGAAAGACAACACACACACACACACACACACACACACACACACACACACACTTCCAATTACACAGTACTGGCAGGGATAAAGAGGGGTAAGACAACAAATTTACTGTTATAGCACAGTTTAATAATACTTAACATGTAAATCATTTGCACTTGACTCCAGAATTTTCCAAATATGAACAGAATTTCAGTTGCTTCTTTGCAACAACAATGAAAAAACTAAAAACAGTGATTATATTCTAAGTAAACGTCCTCATCTTTGTTAGCAATGCTTTGAAAGTTGCTATTCTGAACATTTAGAAACCTATCATACTTTCAAATAATCTTATATAGATTTTTCAAATCCGTGAAATTTTTTTTCATCTTAACTCTTTCTAGAAGCTTGCATTCAGTTTAAAATTAAGAGAACAAAAGTTAATCACTTGCTTTGAGGCTACTTTTCACATTCTCAATTTAGAATGAAGATGGCATCTGAAGCAAAAGGGTTCATGATAGAAGTCATCAGCATGACAGAATGGCTCAGAATTCTTTGGGTAGCTGACAGGGTAAAAAAAAAAGATATTAATACCCTGCCTGCTTTATATACTTGCATGTATAATTTAGCTACACCTATTAACTAAGACTGCAATATGCAATAATAACTAGCAAAATATAAGGATCAGCTTTACTGACAACTTTGATGTTCATTTAGTTGACTAAGGGAAACTTTATTTACTGTGGTTTTGATGTACAAGAAAGTCTGACATAATTTCAAGTTATTTTTTTCTGTAGGTTTTCAATTAAAACTTGACTAATCCTTACTGTTTATTTGCCTTTTCATTGTATAGTTCCTGCCCTGCACTGTGTCAAATATGCCATCTGTGTAACATACTTCTGGCCAGAGATACTTCAGAATTATTTTTGTAACACTCTGAATTGTGGCTGTATGAAATCTTAACTCACTGTATTCAATACTTCTAATTTACTCTATTGCCACAATCATAGTAATCATGTTGTCTTATTGTCCTACTCTTAAATCTCACTGCAGTCACAACAAAGATTCCTGCCCCACCTGCTCAAAACAGACTTACAGCCCATTCCTCTAACTATTTAACAAATGTTAACAATGCTATAAATACCAATTGTGTTTATGCTTTCTGAAAGATTCACTGCAGGCACTGTTCTGCAGTAGTGTTAGAGCTGAAACAAGTTGTTGACTCCCACCATGAAAGTGATTGAATTCTAAGCCAAAAATGCTTTTCCTTGGATAAGATATCTGATTTGCTACTGCTGTCATGAAACTGGGGTCATGTAAACTTAAACACTGCTGCTGCTGCTTTTGGAAAACAGACCTTCTTAGAGTGATTATGTGTTGCTAAAACGGCATTTGGAAGGATAAATTTGGAAGAGGGAAAACCAACCACTGACACTAAACACAACTTAGGGAAATTTTTCAGATTTTACTTTCACATTGTGAGCCCCATTGTATATAATTCTTTAAATTGAGCAATATCACGGCTCTCCTCCTCCTCTTCCCCACCCATCTATGTAAATAGAGCTGAGTTCCACTTTCAAAAGGAAATTAGTAACTAATTTCTGAACTCACATAAACATAAAATAACACTATTTGCTTGAAAAGTAAAGTAAAGGAGAAACGACCCTTCCAGAGGAAAAGTGGTGAAAACTTCTGGCAAGGTGCAAGATAACAAAACACAATTATCGTTCATATTAATGTTGTTCCTGAGCAACAGCTACCTACCTGGGCAATTTATTTTTCTGTCTTTCAACTTCTCCACCTCTTCTTCTAACTTTTCGCACACCTCAGGATTTGCCCTGCACTCCCTACACAATGGCAGGTCAAATCCCGTGCTGTGTCTGTATTTCCCCTTTTGTCAAAACTTATTATCAAATCCCATGCACAAAGAGCTGAATGATTGGAAAAGGTTGTTTAAAAAAAAAGATGTGTAATCAAATTACTGTATCTTTAATGGTGGAGTTTTAAACATTAGTAAAAGGTGAAGGATTCTGTGGCAGAGGATTTTTTTCTGTATATATCAAACCACATCTATTATAAGAACTATTATAGCTGACTTCAGTATGTGACTCTGGTATTAGTTAAAAAAATACAAATTTGGGGATGGGGGCTTTCTACTGTTTTACTTTATAGTTTTGCATAATTTAAATTTAGTTAAATAAATTAAATTTATAGTTATTATGCATTGCTTTGCTGAGTAAGTTTTAAAAGCCCTTTATATAACTATTTAATTACACACACACACACACACACACACACACACACACACACACACACACACACAAACTAAGTAGTGAACCCAGAGATCTAGAATTCATGGATATTGGGCCAAAAGCCTTCTTGATTTTAGAAAATGATGACAAGAATTACAATCAGCAGTGATATATCTAAAATATTTTCCCTACGAGTATAAGGGACCTTTTTGGTCCTCCTCAAATATGATGGGAAAAGAGAAGAAATAAACTCAAATTGTTAAAAGGTATGAAAAAAATCATAGCTCAGTGAATTAAATAACAAAATAAGAGATTGGAGGTACTCTGATTTCTGAGTGAGAAAAAGTTTAAGATATTAACATAACCAAAAACCAGAAAGTAATCATAAAAGATCTCTGAAGAGCCAAAAGCAAAGTCAATATCTTTATCCTCATGTTAACATGCCTTACTTGTTCAGATTTTCAAGAGGAGACTTTTTCCCTTCAAAAGAGAAAAAGAGTTGTGGATTGGTTGGCTTTTTCTCCTTGATTTTGAAGAGAAACAATTTTCAGAATATAGAAAGTAGCAAATGAAAGAACTCCATGATCTCACTAACTAAAGATAATGACCATTTTTGGTTAGACTGCCATATAAACATCTTTAAGTCTATAATTCCAGATGTGTCCTTATGTATACATACACATATAAAACTTGTATTTAAATGTTCATAACATGTTTTCCCAGGAACATGGCAAAATATATTTCCAAAGCAATTTTTTTTGACAATGTATAGCATTGTACTGTATGGATTTACCAGTATTTATTCAATCAGTTCTCTATTATTAGACATTTATGTGTTTGTTTGTTTGGTTTTTTTTTTTTTTGCTATTATGAACAACTATACAACTTAACATTTTTCTGCATACTTGTTCAATTACTGCTTTGGTTAACGTTCTTTGTAAATAATGCATGAATATTTTAAAAACTGATATAGATTGCTATAAAGATTAAATTGATTTTCATCCTCACCGAATACATGACAATGGCTGTTTTCTTTTATCCTTTTTTTTTAATTGCCAGAAACTATTCTGAGATTCTAATGTGAAAACAGAACCCTTTCCCAGAGGAGGGGGGGGGGGAGAAAAAACTAGAGATTCATGACAATGTCTGCTTTCTAACATTAGGATTTTCATTATTTTAAATCTTAAATAATCCAACAGGCAAAAATATTGCATTTTAAACTGAATTTTATTGATTACTGGTGAGGATGAACTACTTATCATTTGTGGCTTGTATTTCATCTTTCGTGAATTATCTGTTCCTAAACTTTGTTATAGTTTTGGGTTTTTTTTTTTTTTTGGATGTATACAAACTTCAGTTTTTATGTAGTTAAGTGCATCAATTTCCTTAATGACTTTTGGTTTTGATATTAGACTTACAAAATGGGCCTTCTCCATTCCAAGACTATAAAACTACTCACCTATATTATCTTCTAAGTTCTGTAGTTTCATTTTTTACATTCATAACATAATCTTTATTCTAAACAAATGCATGTAATTCATTTTTAATTTCTTCCACTTTAAGATGTGAAACGGGAATCTAAATTAATTTATATCTAAACAATTAGCTAGCTGTCCCAACATCACATATTAAACATGATAGCCTTTTCCCATGTGACTTAAAATACCATTTTTATAAAAAATGCTCATATGTAATATGCCTATTTCTGGAAGCTCTATTCTGTTCCACTGAACTTCAGTTCCTTCACTACGACATGTTGTCTTGATTACTGTAGTTTATATTTATGTATCTCGTAATCAAACCTACTTACCTTTTCTTTAATTTAGTTCTATCAAATCCGGTTTCTCAGGCTACTGCATTTAAGAAATTGTTTGTTTCCGATTCTGTGTCTCCCTCTCTCTCTGCCCCTCCCCCATTCATGCTCTGTCTCTCTCTGTCCCAAAAATAAATAAACGTTGAAAAAAAAAAAGGGGGGGGCGCCTGGGTGGCGCAGTCGGTTAAGCGTCCGACTTCAGCCAGGTCACGATCTCGCGGTCCGTGAGTTCGAGCCCCGTGTCGGGCTCTGGGCTGATGGCTCAGAGCCTGGAGCCTGTTTCCGATTCTGTGTCTCCCTCTCTCTCTGCCCCTCCCCCATTCATGCTCTGTCTCTCTCTGTCCCAAAAATAAATAAACGTTGAAAAAAAAAAAAAGAAGAAATTGTAGAGTAGGAGGATGGATGCCCAAAAGATATACTTGACACAGTACAAGAAGCAAGACTGATAGCTTAAGGGTAGAAATAGAAAAATACATAAAAAGAGAGCATAAAAACTGAAAAACAGCAGTATGGAATTGTTTAGCTTAAGGCCGAATATAGCACAGAACAATAACTAATAATAATTTTAAAAAACCATATTTGCTAATCTTCCCCACTTCTCATTACTGTCTTCCTATACAATGTCCTCTTTTCCTATAAACTGTATAACACCCATTGTTTTACAAATATACATGCAAGGTTTGGGACACCTGGGTGGCTCAGTTGGTTAAGCATCCAACTTCGGCTCAGGTCATGATCTCCCAGTTTGTGAGCTGGAGCCCCATATCAGGTGAGCTTGAGCCCTGCTTCAGGCTCTGTGCTGACAATGTGGAGCCTGTGTGGGATTCTCTCCCTCTCCCTCCTCTGCCCCTAGTGGGTTTCTCTCTCTCTCTCTCCCTCTCTCTCTCTCAAAAATAATATAATATAATATAATATAATATAATATAATATAATATAATATAATATAATATAATATAAAATTTTAAAAAATTAAAAAAAAAGATTTATGAAACTTAACTATGTCCAAGGTGAGTCAAGTCTCAACAGATTTCAAATAATATGTATCATATATACCGCATTCATTAGCTTTAGAATAAGTTAAAATTAATAACAAAAAGATAACTAGATATCATGTATGAAGGCAAGCCCTCACTGAAGTGATGACCTTTAAGGTGAGGCATAAATGAGGAGGAACCAGAATGTGAAAATCTGGAATAATCAGAGAAAACAACCATCAAAAAAAGGTGCTAAGTCTATGAAAATCTTCATATGATCAGGAACAGAAACTAGGTCAGTATGGCAGGACACACGAATGAATAAGAGAATAACCTGGCATGAGATCAGAGAGGTAGGCAAGGGCCAGATCACGTGGATCAAAGTGGATTTTAATCTGTTTACTGTGAAAGAGGAAGGTTTAAGTAGAGGAGTGACTTGATCTGATTTACATTTTCAAAATAATATTCTGGCAGCTCTGTAGAAAATGGACTGTAGGCAGAAGGGGTGACCAGGTGTATTAATACTAGCCAGGGGAGAGATGATGATGGTGGCTTAGATTAATGATAGACAGATATAAATGGTTTCCAAATATGTTTTGGAGATACCATCAACTTAGCTGCTATATTTTTATTTTAATTTATTATTTTTTAAAATTTACATTCAAGTTAGTTAGCATATAATGCAGTAATGATTTCAGGAGTGGAATCCAGTGATTCATCCCCTACATATAACACCCAGTGCTCATCCCAACAACAAGCTCATCCCCTTGCCCACTTAGCCCATCCTCCAACCCCAAACGACCTCCAGCAACCCTCAGTTTGTTCTCTGTATTTAAGACCCACTTATGTTTTGTTATTTTTGCTTCTCTTCCCTTATGTTCATCTGTTTTGTATCTTAAATTCCACATATGAGTGAAGTCATATGGTATTTGTCTTATCTGACTAATTTCGCTTAGCATAATACCCTCTAGTTCCATCCATGTAGTTCCAAATGGCAAGACTGCATTCTTCTTGATTGCTGAGTAATACTCCATTGTGTGTGTGTGTGTGTGTGAGTGTGTGTGTGTGTGTGTGTGTGTGTGTGTGTGTGTATACACACACAAATATATACACACCACATTTTCTTTATCCATTCATCTGTCGATGGACACTTGGTCTCTTTCCATACATTGGCTATTGTCAACTGCACTATTCTTCAACCAACTTCCCATATCTTCCCCACCTACCACATAGTTTTTTCCAGTCATAGAGCCATACTATTCTCCTTCCCACATGCTGTACTCTCTGCTTTGAATGCCCTTACCCTTTCTGCTGCTTTGCCTACTTCAGTCCTCATTTCTTAAGGATTATGTTTAGGCAGTTATTGCCCCCTTAAACTGGGTTAGCTTTTCCTCCTTTGTGCTCCTATATATAGTGTATAAATCTCAGGCAGAGCATATCACTGTACATACAATTTTTAAAACTTATTCCTGACCTACTAAAACTCTATCAATGAAATGTCTTATACTAAGGTCTAGATAACCCAGTTCTCAACTTTTGGATAGAGCAAATACCAGTTATATTAAAATTGACAGTTGAACTGTGGATAAGAATATAAAATTGTTCTAGAAACCACACTTGTAAATAAAATTATATTCTAAATATATTTAAAGAAAATATATAAGTTAAATACCTATGTTACATTTTTTTAGGAAAGGAAAAATTATTTGTATAATTAATATTCAATTCATGATATATTTATTTTGTGAATTTGGATTTTACAAGGCTTTTGTCCTTAATAAAAATATTTATTCTTACTCATATCTGACTCTGAATTCAATTATCCTAATTTTTCTCTTTCTAAATTTCTTTCCTGGATCTTAGTTTTTTTGAAATGGTGTTAGAAACATTTTTTTTTTTTAGGTAGGCTCCACGTCCAACATGGGGCTTGAACTCACAACCCCGAGATCAAGAGTCACATGCTCTACTGACTGAGGCAGCCAGGCACCCCAGAAAGGTTTGATAAGATTGTATAAAGGAAGAGAAGTATGTCAAAACCATCTTCAGTAGAATTAACAATAAGAAAATATCCAACTTTGATATATTTATACTTTGTCCAGGAAATAATATATGTACTCATCACAGGAAACAAATTCCATAATTATGTATGGTGATGGGTGTTAGTTAGACTTAACTGTGGTGATAACTTCACAATATATACAAATACCAATTATGTCGTATACCTGAAACTAATATAATGTTGTATGTCAATTACACCTCAATTTTTAAAATGCAAAAAAGAATATATATAATGCTGGAAAATAGAACAGATGAAAAAATAGTAAAAGAGAAAAAGAACAAAAATAGTATCAAAGAGACAGAAATAAAGAGCAGAGGTCTGTTAGAATAAAAAGCTAAAGAATATATCTTTTAGTGGAGGTAATAGATATTTGAAAGAAAAATAGTACATATGCCTGAAAAATAATTCTCTCTCACGTGTGATATATGTAAATGTAGACATGGTTGTATATTGATATCCCAGCTGTTTTCTAAAAATTAAAAACAACATAAAAGTTTAATGTGCTACAGGCTGTTTCTCTGATTACTCTTCCCCCCTTATGGTTATTATTTCTATCGTTTAGTGCTTTTTTTATAGAGAGATTATTTTTATGATCACTTACTATGCCATATGTATTAACCATTCACTCTAGAGTAAAACTTTCTCAAGAGAAATGAAGCTCTTCCCAAGTAGTGGGTAAATACATGACTTGTACATAAACAACTTGTCTCTCTGTGAATATCTAAGTGTTCCAAGTTTAAATATATAGTGTGAACAGAAATAAGTAAAACTATAGTTACTGACAGAAAGAAGTCTAGTCTAGTCTGCTTTTAATACTAGAGAAGCACAAATCTATTGTGGTCCCATGACTGTGGTCTTGCAGAGATAATGTTTTAATATAAGTCAAGTGTCTGTAAAAATTTACTAATATTAGAGATGTTAAAGAATCTTAGGGGAACAAGATTCTGAAGAAAAGATAGTGTAGCCTGGAGATGGGGTGGGGAGCAAAACAAAGGGCAACAGTGGGAGGTTTATAACTAGCAGGAAGCTGTGACAAGAAGTGACTTGGAGGCTGCCCAGACCTGGCGGTTACAGGCACATGGCAGGCCAGGGTTAGAGCAGTAGGAGCTACCATCCTGGGTTATCCTGTATAGCCTCACTCCAATCTCAAAGTTGGAAGGAAAGTGTTCATAAACAGGCAGTCTGTGAGCAACCTCTCTGAAATAGTGCCCTACTCACAAGTCACTCTGTATCCCCTTACCTAGCCTTATTTTCTTCATAGCACTTATCACTAATTAAGATTAATCTTTACTGCTTTGTGTGCACCCTGTTACACTGTGAGTTCCATGAGGGGAGGGATTTCATCTGACTTTATTGCTTATCTCTGTATTTTTAGTACCTTGAATAAAATGAATATTTTTTGTATAAATGAATGAAAGAATAAATTGTCCCAATTTACCAGCCCCTTTCTTATCTATCCAAACCAGCCTAGATCTACCCTTTAACAATTCACCAGTCATCCTTCCACTTTCGATCCTTCCTTATATATTCCACCATAAGGTACCATGCAAAACCCCATCTGTTTCTGTCTCCATATATATTTACACATACACACAAACACACACCCCTTACAGCATGTTTGTACACCCAACTCTCCTGCTGTTGACAACAGAGAAAAATGGTGGAAAGAAAGTAATCATTTATGGGGCGCCTGGGTGGCGCAGTCGGTTAAGCGTCCGACTTCAGCCAGGTCACGATCTCGCGGTCCGTGAGTTCGAGCCCCGCGTCGGGCTCTGGGCTGATGGCTCAGAGCCTGGAGCCTGTTTCCGATTCTGTGTCTCCCTCTCTCTCTGCCCCTCCCCCGTTCATGCTCTGTCTCTCTCTGTCCCAAAAATAAATAAACATTGAAAAAAAAAAAAAAATTAAAAAAAAAAAGAAAGTAATCATTTATTATTGAGCATCTATTAAGCACCCATCATTATGTTAGTTATTTCCATATATATTATCTCAACATTAATAAACAAACTCTCATAATTTTGTTGCCTTTACCCCTCATTCATGCACATTTACTTAAACCAGTCCTCAGACTAACCTCTACTCTCTAATCTCAGACAAGGCAGTATCGTTCCCTGCTGTCCAGTGCTTATCTCTATCTGTCTCATCAATTTTGTTCCTTTCCAGTTCCTCATAGAGCTTGGAAGTCTATTACATGCTTTCATTCATGTATGTTTGACATGCTTCCCTCTTTTTGGATCTTTCCAATTAACATAGAATCATGGTCAAATATCTATCCATTAAAAAAGAAAAAAAGCTCAGAGTGACTGCTAATGGGCATGGAGTTTCTTTTTGTGGTGACAAAAATGTTCTAAAGTTAGATTGTGGTGGTGCCTGTAAAAGTCTGAGTATGCGAAGAACTACTGTACACTTTAAATGGGTGAATTGTATCATATGTGAGCTATATCTCAATGAAGTGATTAAAGATTCTCCCTTCAATTACTTCCTCTTCCACCGTGTTTACTTGTTCATGTCCCATCCACCGCTTCTAAGCTACTTTCTGTAAGATCACACAGTGACTCTTAGAATAATCTGGTGGGTACCTTTCGCTTCTTATCTGCTCAATCTTCTTTCAAATAGGTTCTAAAACACACACGTGGTTATGTCACTAACCTTTGACCGATAATCCATTGCCTTATAGTGCAGTTATAATTACATTTTATGTCACTGAAGGCCCTTTAGAGTATGGTCCTGTCTCTCTTTCTCACCCTATCACCTTTGGTTCATTGCATTCTCCCATCATGATCTCTCTCTCACCTATGTGCAGAAAGTGTTTACCCTTTCTTCTGTGTAGATACCCTTTGCTCATGACTCTACCCAGTGTTCTCATTTATCCTTCAATCTATAGCCTCTCATTTCCCAGAAAACAGGATTGGATTCTGGCAGTCTGGGTTTAGCGCCTATTCTGTATGTTTGTGCATACATACAGTGTACTTACCTCTATACTGAATTTATCACAGTATATTGTAATTGTTTACTTATCCATATTTCCACGTTAGACAATGAACTCAAGCTGATGAGGACAGGGACTTACCTTTCAACTTTTTACCCTTATTATATAATTTGGGTTTAGTAAAAGGTTGTTTTAAAAAGTGAATAAATTAATGCCTACTCTTGTTTTCTGTTTTCTCCTTGCCTCACTTCACAATGAACTCTGCATGTGTCCTCTAGGAAACAGTCTCTGATAACCTATCTAGCATTAGCATTTTATGATCTTTCTGTGATGATCAGTAATTCATATTCTTTTTATGGTTGTGTTTCTTAACAGAGAACACCATAAGGAAAAGAATTACCATGTGATGAATCCTTATGATAAGATAGGTACCACGCCAGACACTTTACGTGTATTATACCCCGTCTAGTCTTCTATGGGGTGAGCATTCTCATACCAGTTCTATATATGTGGAAATAGAGTCTAAGGAAGATCCAAGTCACACAACTAGTAGGCATCAGGGTTAGGAATTAAATTTCTTTCTTTCTTTCTTTCTTTCTTTCTTTCTTTCTTTCTTTCATCTATCTATCTATCTATCTATCATCTATTTGCTTGTTTGTTTATTCTACTGTATCACACTGCATTGTATCACAAGACTTAACACTATGATATAGGATGGCTATAAAAATTATATTTGTTTTAATAACATCCAGAAAACTTTGAGAATTAATCATGCATATTTATATGAATAGTGTCATATAAGGGGACATATAGTAGTCCCCCTTATTGGTTTTGCTTTTGATGGATTCAGTTATCTGTCATCGACCATGGTCTAGAAGCAAATGATCATCCTTCTGCCACATCATCAGTTCAATACTAACCTAACATTATGCCACAATGCCTACACATCATCCACCTCACTTCATCTCATCATGTAGGCATTTTATCATCTCACATCATCACAAGAAGAAGGGTAAGTACAATACAGTAAGATATTTTGAAAAAGAGAGAGAAACCACATTCACCTTTTTATTATTGTATTTGTTATAATGTTCTATTTTACTATTGGTTATTGTTGTCATTCTCTTACTATTCCTAATTTATAAATTAATCTGTATTTTAGGTAAGTATGTATAGGACAAAACATTGTATGAATAAGGTTTGGTACTATCCATAGTTTCAGGCATCCATTGGGGGTATTGAAACATATCCCCCATGGATAAGGGTCAGGGGGACTACTGTATCCATTTTTCAAGAATATTGAGTGCCTACCATACTTAGAACATAATAGGCCATGTTTTTTTATATAATATGAAAATAAATGTGATAAGTGGAAAACCCTCCAGTTAGAGTTTAATTTGCTAATAATTAACTACTTGGGGTTGTGGGTAAAAAAAGGAAGCCAAGGAAACTTAAAGCAAAAGTTTTAAATAATCTTTAGCAAAAGCTGATCTAGAAAAATTAATATTAAAAACTTATTTGGTAAGGTAGCTCCTCAAAAAGTTAACATAGTATTACCATACAATCTAGCAATTCTACTTTGGGGTATATATACAAAAGAACTGAAAGCAGAGACTTAAACAGACACTTATATACCAATGTTTATAAAAGCACTATTCACAATAGCCGAAAGGTGAAAACAACCCAAAATGTCCATGAACACATGAATGGATAAAAAAAATATAGTACACACAAACAACAGATACATTATTAATCCTTGTAAGGAAGGAAATTCTGACACATGCTACAGCATAGATGAACCTTGAAGATACTATGCCAAGTAAAGTAAGCCAGCCACAAAAGGATAAATATTATATGATTCCACTTCGATGAGGTACCTAGTGTAGTCAAGTTCCTGGAGATAGAAAGTAGAATGGTGATAGACAAGGACTAAAGGGCAGGGGGTGGGGATGAGGAGTTACTATTTCAACAAATACAGAGTTTCAGTTTGGGAAGATGGAAAACTTCTGGAGATGGATGGCAGTAATGGCTGCACAACAATGTGAATGTGCTTAATACCACTGAATTACACTAAAAAATGGATAAAATAATAAATTTTATGCTATATTTTCTCCACAATAAAAACACTATTTGAAGTCCTCACATATTTAAAGTGAAAGAAAAACTATACTTTATACATATATTTGACCTATATATCTAATGTCTAAATGGACTATACCCATGTTCAAATATTCTACAAAGTTAATTTAACAAACATTTACTCTCCCATTGTCTAACCACACGCCTAGAATTTGGATTCAGAAAATATCAAAGATATATGACATTCTTCTAGATCTCTACTGTCCAGTCTGGTAGCCACTAGCCATACGGGGTTATTTAAGTTTGGATTAACTAGAAATAAATAAAATTAAACATTCAGTTCTTCAGTCACACTAGCCACATTTCAAATGCACAACAGCCACATGCAACTAGTGGCTACTGTATTGGGCAGTGTAGATATAATGTATATTTCCATCAGTCACTGCAGAAAGTTTCACTGGACAGTGCTCTTTTACATTATACTAGAAATATTATATGGTAAAAATCACTGGCGTGTGTGAGGATTCAAGTCCCAGCGAGGTCACGAACTGAAAGGTTATTCTGCTTAATTCACTCGACTCATGTGGTTTCCATTTTATCATAAGCAAACTGAAAGCATGAGGAAGATATTACCCAGTGCTGTCTTGTCTAAAGATACCTGGGAGATCCAGTCAGATAACTTACCTCTCTCAATACAGGATCAGCTATTGAATTCAGATTGACAGCTCCTTCATAGGTCAGGTAATAGAACACGTTGAGGGATCGAACAGCCTCTGGTCCTTGCTGTTTATAGCCAAAAATGAGATCAATCCATTGGTGAAGCTGGCAGGAAACAAATTCACTCTCCAGGGCCTGAAAATAAAGGGCATAGATCATATTATTGTGCTGAATTTGGTTTTTAAAATATATAGAGTAATTTAGAACAAGCAGTAAAGTTTTACACTAAATTTACTGGGAATAGACTTATTCTGATGTCCTATTTTCCACCAGAATCTGTTCTCCTTTGTTTATAATTAGAAACTTTCTGGCACTTGTTACGCTGAATTATATTAGATTGCTTACATTTCAGTATTATTCTATAATACTGTAAGCATTGTGAGGGCCAGGACTGGGTCTGTCTTCATAATATTTGTAACTCAGGTCCTGACAGTTACCCAATTCATGCTTCAAAGAGAGGAAACATGAAACATTTACTATCCACCTGAAATGTTTATGATTTTTCTAGATAGAAACCTTTTGTTGTCTATTGAAACAATTATATAACCAAATTATTTAGTGCTTTCAACTGAGTTTTTATGCCAACAAATTTGATCTTTGGAGGAATACTTACAATTACTGAATTATAATTACTATTATTATTCTAGGTATTAGTATCAAACCTGACCAAAAATTTGATGCTATTAACATAATAGTGCCCAATAAATAATGAATGGATGTAATCAAATGTTCAGCGGAAATTCTGGGCACCAGATCCACTTCCAACTCAACACTGCATTCCCAGTTACCAGCACTGTACCTAAAGCACAGTGAGTACCAACAAATGTTTGCTGCCTTTAATACAGTTATAAATATAAAAGAGGTTAAAAAACTGGAAACATTTTTATAAAAGTGTCCAGATTTATATTATTTAATGTTCTTCAAAATTATTTCACCATAAAAGTTTAGCATATGGACTCAATTATCAATAATTAATGCTATTCAAATCACAGAGCTCTAAGATAAATGCTGAAGCTTGATTTGAAGTATACCAAATTATATCAGATGATATATCTCATAGAAATTCTTTTTTAGTGTAGTAAGTATATGGCTGTGATATATTTTTGGTGTGGCTTATTATGTTATCAATATTATAAAAAGAAATCTGTTGGTTTTAAAACAAAATTGAGTAATCTCTATAGTAAGCAACCAATAAGATATAAACCATCTCGTGACAAAAGACATTCCTATTAGTTCACAGGTATACACTTGTGTTAAGTATTGCTTTATTAAAATAAGTGCCTGTGGGGGCACCTGGCTGGCTCAGTCAGTGGAACATGTGACTCTTGACCTTAGGACTGTGGGCTTGAGCCCCATGTTGGGTACAGAAATTATTTAAATATTTTTTAAAATCCCTATCTAAAATAAGTGCCTATGAATAAGAAAAGTATTTACAACTGAATTCAAATAATATACTTCCTTTAACTGATAATACTTAAAATGACTTCACAATATATCACATACTATGTAAAATGCAAAAAATAATTCTGTAAATAAAACTCTAGGCAGTTCTCATATTGTAACGTATACCTGAATATGAAATAAAAATATTTAGCTAGCTTCAACTGTGAAAGTTACTGTTTTAGACATCTCTTATAAAACTCATTATATTTATAAATTTAGTAAATAGCTAAGAGAGCACAAAAGTGCTGCAAATGTTATTTGAAATTGGAGAAGAAGAGATTGTAATAAGTACATAGATTTAAAATTAATCTGAAAATTCAGGAATTATTAATGGAAGATGCACAAAAATGATACGTTTGTTTCATTAACTTGGGCCTTGAGTAGGGATGGGGGATTGGGGGCCATGTTTAAAGTGACACATAAAAACAGCAATTGTCTTAATTTGTGTGCAGTGCACTCCACACAAAAGCCCTAAATATGTTCAAATTAGAGCAAGCTGCTTGATTGTCACTGCAGTCTCATGTCACATTAATGCATGACAAACATTAAACCATACACTTAAATGGCAATTTATATCATTTAAATGTTTACTGCCAGACTAGCTCATCACTCATTTAAATGTGACTTTCTGACAGCTAATTTCAGTTAATTTTCTCCAATTCACTTAATTAGAACTTTCAATCAGGGAAGGACCTACGCATATCTTTGGGCTTATATCCTTTTTAGTTGTTCAAAATCTGAGTTAATAAACTGCTGAAAAGCCCTCCAATAATAGATTAGCATGTAATATCTCTGAGTCTACAAAAAAAGTGTGACTATATGAAGCAATCTCACAGTAGGTACTCTTAGAAAGAACCTACACTTATTTATGTAAATAATACTCTCGCCAGTAGTTTAAATAAAAAACATTTAGTTCATATACACGCACTATTGAAACAATAAAAAAAACCCTGCATCCAAGCTAATTAAAAATTAATGATTTCAAAATTGTTTAATAAGATAAAACAGTCAGGAGTCTCCTGAGTGTCCGTGGTGTTGTGATTTGAGACTATAAAATTCCAGAAGGCTCAGCAAATGATAAAGTACAAGAGAATTTTCTCAATATTAAAGCTCTAAAAACCAGTGCAATTTTATTTTATGTGTCATCAAACAAAGAATTGCGAGTGTTCCTAATGTTGATTACTTCTTTATGCACATTCAAAAATGGTGAAGTTGGTGACGTTTAGATGCTTAAACCTTTATATCTTGATGCTACATCAGAACGTTAAGCAAAAATACTGAAATGAAAGACACCGTATGCCCCTGTTATACCTCAAACACAGGTGCAGAGATGAGCACTGTGCCCTGGCTCACCCCTGCCTTTACACCGTCATACTGGTCAATCCCTTAAGAGGTCGACTGGTAATTCACAGAATTATTGGCGAAATCTTTCCCAGAAATTGAGAAACAAATTATTTTCATGGGTAGATTTTATTTACATTTCTTAAAACTAAACTAAAAATCTCATTAGTGGTTTTCAAACATTTCTTGCAATTTACCAAAGCTTTAAAAAGGGATACAAAAGAACAACTGCTATGGTTATAAGAGTTCCTAAAAAGTTTAAAATCATTTCAGAAAAAGTCAGTTCAGGACTTTAACATCCTTTCAGTAGTAGTGAATGACAACTGCTTAACCAAAGGTATATAATAATAAAAAGTTAGTAAAGAATTGAAGTAAGAGGTAAAGACAAGCAGAATAAAATTATTGAAGGACAGAAATACAACTAATTCAAAATGGAATATCCTGAGAATACATCTTATATCTTGTTTTTGAAATTCAAAAACATAAATTATAAAACATATTAAAATTCTTTAAATCCCTTTAAATGTTAAGATTTGAAAAAAACACTCCATATAAAATACATACATCCACATTTGTAGTCACAAAAAAATAGAAATATGACAGTGCAATGCTGAGCATTTGTGATTTTTCAAAGCCTTTAGGTCAGACAGTCCTCATTAAGACTGGAGTTAAATACGGTTTGCAGCTAGGGGATAGTAACATTCTTCCCATGCTGCTCTCAAACCTAACCAATCAATTGTTAGTACTCCCTTAGCAGGCTGGATACATCATTTACATCCAATGTGTGCTCTGAGTAAAATTTGTAAAAAGAAAATCCACTAAAATGTCCAACACAATACAATAATATTCAACTCATCTGAGTTATTATAAAATAAATCAGTGACTAATGTCCAATTGTTAAGGATCAAATAAGTCTATGAAAAGACTATCATATGAAGCCTCACACAAATTGTCAATCCAATCCAGGGGGACTCATATTAGTCTTGACAAACTGTCTTGGGGCTGATATCTGCTTTCTTAATGAGATCTATTAAGCAGAGACTAAAACACTTGAGATATGCTAAAAAGTACAGTATACAGATGTCAAATACAAACACTTATTAGTAACTTTCATTTGTTTGGTCCACATGCAGAACATCAACAAATTCAAGCTTTAATATTATAAAGATAATAGTAAATTATTCATAAACAACTCATTTGTGTAATCTTGTGTCAGAAATAATTATAACATATATGAATATGTGTCTTACAATCAATCTCATTGAAAGAATGTAATCTGTGTTTTCCTGCCACTAACCCATTAAGGAAGTGAATTATTTATGGATAAAAAATATTTTTTACAATTATTCTTGTTTCCTATAGTACAGTCAAATAATATGATAATTTATATAGAAATGGCTTGCTTTTTACTATTTGGGAATAAAAATTCTAAAATAAAAGGCATTAATAATGTGTTTGTTAATCTCTGTATGCTTTAGAGACACTCTAGCAATTTCCTTTTATTTTCAAACAAAATAATGTAAAAATGTAAAAATCAAGAAAAGCTATTTTATTTATTTAAAAATTTTTTATTTTAATTATTTAAACAAATTTTTTAAGGTTTATTTATTTTTGAGAGAGAGACAGAGCACCAGCAGGGGAGAGGCAGAGAGGGAGGGAGACACAGAATCCGAAGGAGCTCCAGGCTCTGAGCTGTCAGTAGAGAGCCCAACACGGAGCTCAAACTCAAGAACCATAAAATTATGACCGGAGCTGAAGTTGGATGCTTAACTGACTGAGCCACCCAGCGGCCCCTAAAAAATTTTATTTTAGAGAGAAAGAGCACACCAGGGGGGAAAAGGAGCAGAGGAAGAGTGAGAGAATCCAAAGCAGGATCCATGCTCATCACTGAGCCAGATGGTGGGGTTCTATCCCACGAACCCTGGGATCACGACCTGAGTTGAAATCAGGAGTCGAATACTTAACTGACTGAGCCACCCAGCCATCCCGAAAACCAATTTTAATTAACAAAAGAAAGGTAATTGTTTAATTCAAGACCTGAAAACCTTATTTGTGTATTATTCCCAAATTAATGCTAATATTTATTTATACTTTTGTTAAATGGTCTCATACTACACCGTTTTTAAAAACCACTAAATAAAAGCTACTGATATCTATAGGACATGATTTTTATGAAAAAACAAAACAAAACAAAACCCAAAGGATCAAATAGTATTTACAAACCTTTAAGTACAGAAATAATTGCATAACCAGAAGAAAGTAGGTCTGTGTAACACAGATACACTTTTCTCAAGACCTATATCACCACTTCCATTCGTAGGTTTCTAGAAGACCTGATTCAATTCTGAGATTCAAAATGCATTAGCTATAAGTATCAAAGAAGAAAATAAAAATGACTGACTCACCCTTTTGCCTTGGTATACATTTAATTATAAGATGTATTTAATCATATTTTAAAGATTTTAAACAATTTTTATGTACCCTCTATACCCAACTTGGGGCTCAAACTCACAACCCTGAGGTCAAGAGTTGCATCTTCTTTTGACTGAGCCAGCCAGGCACCCCAATTACATTTTAAATGGAAGAATAAAAATTAGTTTTGTAAATTTTTAATTGTACTTTTATAAATTAAGAGTATTAATTCATTTGAGTATTACATGTTTCAAAGGAGTTAATTTTGGGATTGGCCAGAACATTAAGAACTTGGAATTTTAAGTATTTTTCACTTCAAATACATGTAATACAGCCTTCTTCCTACACACACACACACACACACGCATATATACACACAGATTTAAAATGAACTGGTCTGTTATGTTTGCATGTGCTGGATTTCAAACACTAGTGGTAATGTTTCCTTAACATTGATATATGACCTTTGTAATTTACATTGAAGAAAGCTGTTTTTTTCAGCCTAATTAGAACTGTTTCAAATTTTCCTGCTAAATATATGATATAAAGTCCTTTCAACTTTTTTATTCTAGAGTTTCTTTCCATGTCAACTTTGTTCCAATCAAAATATGCTTTGAATTAAATGATTTTGATTGAATATGTGGATCACATTTCACTTCTAAGATTTAAAGTCCAAAAAGGAAAAGTTTAGCCTGTTCAAACAAAGCAAGAGCAGCCACTTTGCGGAAAGCTATTCACATTTAAGAAGACTGACAAATTGTTTGTGTGCACCATTAGGTCTAGTTTCTGCAATAGTTGCCAGATTTCCTGTCCCCCTAATAAGATACATTAACTCCTTAAATGCTGGCTCTGAATTTGTGATAAATCCAAGTAAATGTAGCAAATTTTTAATTCACCTGTAAGTTCCTTCTTTTAAATAAATTTAAAGAACAGTGAAGAAAACTTGTATTATGTTATATCAAAATCTTCAAGAAACAAAGGTCACAGAAAAAAATCATTTTTTCTAATTGGACAGATACAAATTCAGAATATAAACTTACTTGCCAAATGGGATTTCCAAAAGTGAAAAATCCACATTAATCCTCATTTTTTTCATAAAAATGTATTAAACTATAAAGAATTACTTGTTCAAATGAAACACAACAGTGAAAATGTTAGAAGATGTGGTGAACTATAATCTGACATGAGCTTAACACTGTTCTATATTAAGTACAAATATCATAGTGCTTCAGAATTCAGATATCTACCTTACTATAAATATATAACAAAAACATGAAACAAATTATATATTATTTACAAAGAAAAGTTTAACTTTAAAGGGTTAAAAATATGTGTGAAGCTGTAACATTAAAAACAATAAGTCATGAATGTTAAAGAAGAAAAAAGGAGAATCAAGGATTTAGGGAAAGAAACTGTGGGATGCTAAGAATAAAAATTATACCTGACAGTTAAGAAAAATGTAATTTAGTCACAACACATTGAAGTTCAGGCTGAAAAGCAGATAGAGAAATCACTAAAAGGAGTTCTGTACTTCTAAACTGCCCTTGAACTGTTGGGCAGAAGAAAGATTCTGGAGCTGGCAGTGCACTGTTCATTTCTACATTTATATCATTACTAAAGAAAAGTGTGAGTTAGTATCATATCTTGATATAACCATCAAGAACTCGTGCATCTTTTGGCAGGAGAATCATTCTGTCTACGATTGTTATTGTGTAGTTTTAAATGGACTAGTCAACCAGCTGTTATATATTTTACACACTGAAGGCCATGTTTCCTTTGAAATTCATAGTTTTAATCTCAACTGAAGTCTGTATTGCTGTGTGCCAAGATCAAAAGGATTAGGCAAACTTGTACAATTACCCTCCTTTTCAGAGAGATGATTTTTTTCTAATGTTTAAAATAGTCCTATATGCTGACATTTTATCCAACTATTTTCTTTAGAGCTACAGAACATTAAAACATTTAATTAACATTTCAACCTTAGGTCACTCTTAATCTAAAACCCAGGAATTCATAATATACAGATATTTTAAACTAGTTACAGTATAACACACATAGATGGAGCTCTAAAAAAATTCTATTTTACTAAGATCGAATGGGGAATAACTATAATTAAATGATAGATATACCCATCTATTTTATTATGTGTTTGCATTTTGCATGACTTCATGCAGAAAACAGTTCACAGAGCTTAAAGTAATGTGTATGCATCAAGATAAAATAAATTTAACATAAGAGAAGGTAATGCAAAAATAAGAAGTACATAACAATGATGCCATGAAATTCTATAGACTTAGAGGTGTGCCACGTATTTGTTCCTAAGCTTTCTAGCAGGCAACATAAAGAAAGAAACACGAACACTTACAAGAGTCAAAAATGACCATAATGTAAAAACAAACCAGATGGCCTAGAAAAACACATTATTTCTATTCCTGAGATAAGAAATTCCTCCCTTGGCAATATGATGGAATGCAGGTATGTGACTCTCAGAGGGACTGACTTAATCCTGGGATAGATTTAAAGTATAGACAAATGGAGAGACTACATATTCTTCAGGCAATGCTACATAAACATTATTTCTCTTAGGTGAGGCTTTGAATGGTAAATTCTAGATTACACTCCATGACAAGTACCTGGAATGCAGCCATTTTATTTTGTCAGCTAAATGTGGAGCCACATGTTTCAACAACAGCTAACTGAGTCACAGGACTAATAATATCTAAAAAATGTGAAGAGTATGAGGAGAAAGACACAAACAAGCCTCTATGGAAGGCAGGCCCACCTTCACCTGAAAGGGGTAGTAGCCTATGCTATGCTAAGACACATTCAAGATTCTCCTCAGAAAGTAATTTTGGGTTCACTTTCCCACATAGATAAATAGGCAACAAAAGTTTCCAAATGCCACCATGATCTCCTAATACTACAGCTGTTAAAATGTTTAAGAGTGCTATAGTTAAATGCTCAACCTTTGTAAAAGATTTAGGGAAGTATCATTGGAAAATTAATATTGAACACTGTAAATTATTGTTATGCTCTTTGAGGTAAACTAGTTAAAAATACCCTTAAGTAATTACAGTATTAATCTAAAATTCTCAATTATCCATCTATGTATAGAAAAAAGAAAAGACTTCTTCTTCAACAACATTGAAAATATATTACTTTGCTGTGTGAATTTCTGGAGTTTTTATTTTATAGTCACTTACAAAAGGAAGGAAAACAAAACCAAAAAAAAAAAAATTAATCCCTTCCCATTTGCTTATCCACATAGATCTGATAAATACTAGCAGTCTCTTGCCTTTGAAGATGGCCAGACCAGAATCCCTACTTATTGCCAGATGTAGTTTAATCCCATGGGGACTCCAGACAAAAACAAGGAGCTGTCTTCATGGCACCAATGATTCCCTGGACTGAATGCTATAAACTTATATTGGCAAATCAAAATCCTTCGCAAAATAGAACACTTATTATATCACCACTTCCAAGACTATCCAATAAAGAAAAAACCTGAACTAAGGAATATGATGCAAATTGAATATTTTTTTAAAGCATTGACAAGTTCAGCCAGAAAATTACATCTGCAGTTATTCTGTGTATGTAACTATATACACATACATTATGTAGGAATAAAAGTCTTTTTTTTCTCAGTGATCTCTATACCCAATGGGGGCTTGAACTCATGACCCTAAGATCAAGAGTTGCATGCTCTACCAACTGAGCCAACCAGGCACCCCTAAAAGTCTTTTTTTCATTCCACAACTTTTAATACCAGCATTTCAGTCATCCATTCAATCAACAAACATTTATTGAGTGCTTACTATACATTTTGTTCTATGCTAGACTCTGGAGGTAATGAGATGAGATGTCCCTTTGGAGGAAGAATAGGGAGGCAGGCAAAAGGTGATCTCTAAGATGACTACAACAGCCTATGTGAGAAGTACTGAGAGCCTCAAGAAAGCAGCAGTGGGAGTGAAGAAGAAGGGACAGATTTCAGAAAGATTGAAGTTATTATTAACACCAACTGATAACTACTGTGAAAGGTGAAGGAAAGGGAGTTCAGGATGATACCCAGGTTTCAATTTTGGACCTTAATTATACTGGAGAAGGAAGAGTTTATATGGTAAGAGATTAACTCAGTTTTGAATTTAGTATTAATATTTTGTACTTTTTAAAATAGATTTGAACTTAACCCTAAGCTTTATGTTTTGAATCTAAGGCTGCTAATTATAACAGAAACATATATACTACTTAAGTATTAAAATATGTTCATGTTCAATGCTGGAATGCCCCCCCACCAAAAAAAAAAAAAAAAACACAACTGGGAGAAACAAAATGATCACCAAGACATTATACCCATGCTGTCCAACAGAAATATAATGCAAGCCACATGTGTAACTTAAAATTTTCTAGAAGCTACACTAAAAAAATTAAACAGGTGAAATTAGTTTTAGGATAGCATATTTAATTGAGAATATTAAAAAAATCATTTAAAAATATAATCAGTATAAAACATTTTGTATTAAATCTTAGAAATATGGAATAAATTTTATACTTCCAACATATAGCACTTCTCAATTCAGACTAGTCAGATTTCAAGTGATCAATAGCCACATATGAATAATGGTTACAACACTGGACAGTAAAGCTTTATTCAGTTCCAAATACTGAATCTGCATTCAGATTTTTTTATTGAATTATAGTTGACACACTATGTTACATTAATTTCAGGTGTACAACACAGTGATTTGACAATACTATATGTTATACTAGGCTCACCACAAGGGCAGCTACCACCTGTCACCATACTATGCTATTACAATACCAATGACTGTATTCCCTATGCTGTACCTTTCATCTCAGTTGTATTCACATTTTTACAGCATTTTGATGTAAGATAGAATTCAGGGATTAACAATATTTAACCTTCTTAAAAATACAGATTCTCTTACTGAAAATAAAGGTAAACCTTACAAGGCACAGGTACCTGCACACCACAGAATGACCTTTGATGCAGTTTTAAAGACGTCATTACAATTCATAGTGCTAGAATGGCACTTCCCAGCGAAGAATGGCTAAATCTTAGGACATGACAGCAGAAATAAAACATCTTCAAGTATGAAACAGACATAATGTTCTTCATTGTATATTCTTTAGCCACTTACAAATCTCTGAAGAATTGTGGCAGCATTCAAAAGAAGGCATCAGGGGCGCCTGGGTGGCGCAGTCGGTTAAGCGTCCGACTTCAGCCAGGTCACGATCTCGCGGTCCGCGAGTTCGAGCCCCGCGTCGGGCTCTGGGCTGATGGCTCAGAGCCTGGAGCCTGTTTCCGATTCTGTGTCTCCCTCTCTCTCTGCCCCTCCCCCGTTCATGCTCTGTCTCTCTCTGTCCCAAAAATAAATAAACGTTGAAAAAAAAAAAAATTTAAAAGAAGGCATCATGACTACCCTCTCTTACACTAAAGGCAAAGGCCTAGAATAATTCTAGCAACTATGATGCCATTTGCAAACTTCATCCTCAAAAGTCCTTGGTTAGAATTCTTACATATTGTCTACACAACTGTATCAGCTACAGTCCATACAGCCATGGACTACAATTTAGTATAGAGAACACAACATTTGCTGAAAGCCAGTTATATGAAATCTGTAGGCAATATGGATATATTCAGAAGCCTCAAAAAAGTACCTCATTTTAGTAGCAGACAGAACTAGTTTCTGTTTGCCCACTCCTAGAAATTCCTTAATATATGTAATAATAGTCTATGATTCTCTAAATAACAATTAATCATAGGTCTGATTCCTTCTGAGTTATCGGTGAAATAATGTCTAGTTAATAGGGTCAGTCTTGTTTAATTATTTTTATGCAGCCATAATTAAACTGGCAATATGAGATAAATCTAAACTTCTTGAAAGATTTAAGTAAATTTCTTATTTATGCTTCCTTATCTCCCCTTTTACTTCTTAAGTAGTCTCTTCTCTTCCTATTATAGGTAACACCACAAAAAATGTTTTTGCTAACATTACCATGCCCAACTGTCTGAATCCAAAGGATGCTTATCCCCCTTCACCTCTCTGGGTTATGGCGTTTATGTTTCTCTCTCTTCTGTAAGCTTCTTTGATACCTTACCTCCAGATTCTCTTTCTACATTGCTGACTTTCCTTCTCACTTTTTATTTTTAAATTTTTTTTTCAACGTTTATTCATTTTTGGGACAGAGAGAGACAGAGCATGAACGGGGGAGGGGCAGAGAGAGAGGGAGACACAGAATCGGAAACAGGCTCCAGGCTCTGAGCCATCAGCCCAGAGCCTGATGCGGGGCTCGAACTCCCGGACCGCGAGATCGTGACCTGGCTGAAGTCGGACGCCTAACCGACTGCACCACCCAGGCGCCCCTCCTTCTCACTTTTTAAAAATTTCTATTTATTAAAAAAATTTTTTTTTAATTTTTTTATTTATTTTTGAGACAGAGAGAGACAGAGCATGAGGAGGGAGGGGCAGAGAGAGATGGAGACACAGAATCCAAAGCAGGCTCCAGGCTCTGAGCTGTCAGCACAGAGCTTGACGTGGGGCTCGAACTCACAGACTATGAGATCATGACCTGAGCTGAAGTCGGATGCTTAACTGACTGAGCCACCCAGGTGCCCCCCTGCCCTTTTTTTTAAAGTAAGCTCTATGCCCAACATGGGACTTGAACTCATGATCCTGAGATTAAGAGTTGCATGCTCTACCAACACAGCCAGCCAGGTGACCCTCCTCGCTTTTTAATGTAGGGTCTTTTTCATCTACCTGCTTAGTGTTAGTTCTTCTCATGATTCAGTCCCAGGCCCTTGTTTTTGATGTAACTCAGGTTAGTTGAGCTAGACCTTCAACTACCTTAACCGACAATTATCAACATTTCCAGACTTTCAAGTCCAAAATGTCAACTGCCCACTGGACTACTTATTTTGGTGTGCTTCTGGTAACTCAAACCTAATGTATCAAAAAAAAAAAAAAAAAAAAAAAAAGAATGAATAATTTTTTCTCCTAAACTTGCTTCCTTTCTTGCTTTTTTGATTACGGATATAGTCCTTCACCCAGCCAATTCAGAAATGTGGCAGTATCTTGACTTTTCCTTTTTCTTCTTCCTCTAAAACCTTATCTAATCAGACAGTAAGCCTCCAAAATATCTTTCCAATTCATTCTTTATTCCTCTTCCACTACGACTATTTTTGGTTGTGTGATTCATCATTTCTTAGTTCAGTTATTCTAACACTATCCAAACTGTTCTCTTTCTCTCTAGAACTCTCCCCACCCTCTTCAATCCCTCCTCCATACCAACTGCTATCTAAAACCTGGCTAAGTCACGACTCTCTTTTAAACTTTTTGATGCTTCTCTTTTCCCTGAAGCAGTGGATCTCCAACTTTAACACACTAAAATCACCTGGAGGACTTGTTAAAACACAGATTACTGGGCTCCCCTTGCCAAATTTTCTGTTTCTGTAGATCTGGACTTGAGCCCATGATTTGCCTTTTTAACAAGTTCTCAGGCAATACTGATGCTTCTGGCCTGGCAACCACCTTTTGGAGTCCACTATGCCAAAGAAAAAAAGTTCAAACTACTGACAAGCCATTAAAGTTGTTCACACAATCTGGCTCCAGTCTTATCTTTCCATAGGTATTGCTCACATTTCTCTTACACACATACTGCGCTCTACCTTCTGAATAAAGTATAGCTCATGTACTATACTGTAACAAGATCTTTGTTAACACTGCTTCTTATGTCTGTAATGCCCTTTCCAGCATCTTGCTCCTCCCTGGCAAACTCCAACTCATTCTTAAGGACGAAGATCAAATGTAGTTTCCTACAGTTAAGCCTTCCTCAACCTTTTCTGGAAGTAAAATAAAGTATTTCCTCATTCTGTCTCAGAGTAAAACAAAAAAAAAATTAACTAAGTATGGTGGCAGATGTTAACTAGACTTGTTTTGATCATTTCACAATATATACAAATACTGAACAGCTATGTTGTACATCTAAAACTGTTATGTATGTCAATTATACCTCAATTAGTAAGTATGTTTTAAAAATCACATATACACACATAAAGAAATAAAATGTCAAATGTTTTAATGGCAGCTTGTATGTCTCCTTCATGGTACACACAGGTATTATATTTTTTGTTACATAACACTATATATTATCACAAGTTATATGTTTATATTAGTTTCTTATTTATTGTCCATCTCCCTCACTAAACAATAAAGTTCCACAAGGGCAAGTACTATGCTGTATTTCTCACTATTATATTCCCAAAGACTAATAAGCAGAAGGAGGTCACAAAATATTTGTTGAATGAATACACAAATACATCACTTAATCTATTTCTCTAATTAGTTACTGCCATGTCTGTTTGATCTTCGTAATGACAGCCCCAAAAGGGCAGGTGTCATATTCTTCCAATTTTGTGATCACAGACCTAATTACCCAGTAGGCCCTTAATAAATGTCTGTTGAATGAATGAATGGCATTTAAGAAATTCTAGTGATTTTGCACAATTCAGTGTCTATGCTGTGGGACTATGATCTTCAAGCATTGTATGAGAAGCATGAAATTGACCACAGAAACTTTATCCAGTTGATACAGTAGTAATTTGCCAGAATTTTAGAAAATGTGAAGAATTTCTGTGATTACTAGCCATTGCAGATAAGATGTCTACAGTTTGTTAACTGAACAATCACATTTGGGGTAGGATGATTACATGGAAGGGACGAAAAAGTGAAGGAGATGTTACAGTATCATCTTTCAAGGTTTTATTTTCTCTTGAACAATGTCAGGAAGATGGATGCAAATGATGTCAATCATAAACTTGGCAAAGGCTCTAGAAAGACAATATATTATGCAGGGAAAATGCATCTGAAGGTCAACATGGGAGAAATTCACTAACCAACTAAACAACAACATAATAACAACAGCAGCACTTAACATTTATTGAGTGCCTTTGATGCACCCAGTTTTACGCTAAATGTTTTACATGGATTATTTTATTTAATCCTCACAATAATCTTATGAGATAAGCATTACATTTTTAAAAACTGGTTTACAAATGAGGCTAAAATGCTAAGTAAATTGCCTAATGTCACACAGCTAGTAAATGTCAGAGTTGCAGCAGGAACCCAGATCTGACTCCTAAAGCCATGTTATTAACCACTACATATCCTCTTGAAAAATTCTTTAACAGAATGGTATATGCCAAAGCCACATATAAAAATTCTAAAAGTATGAAACATTTCATACTATGAATTACTGTCAATGAGTTTCTCATATACCATTTGTTGACATCATTATTAAGAACTGCTGAATCTAATATGCCATGTCAACCTGAAGGCTTTATTTACAGATCCTTTTGTGTTTTCAACTTATTTATTTACAGGTTCTTTTGTTCTTTTTGGTTTTACATATGAAAACTAATACTTTCACTTTGTATTACAGTTTATTTTTCTGTGTTCCTCACTAAAATGTGAGTTCCTGAAAGGCAGAAATTTTATCGGCATCCTTGGAACTGAGCACATAGTACACATTCAATAAATATTTACAGAGCTGAGGAAGAAATTTATATTCTAGGCCACTTTTTCATTAATTTAACTGTACATTCATTGGGAGGGTTTTAAAAATCATACTTAAAAAAATCACCCTTTTGAGCAAGGTAAAGAATAAGAACATATTTGTTAATTGCTACGTCCAAAAACTCTTAATACAGAAACAATACATTAAACTATTTGGGGATAAGAATTAACAACCAGAGAGCTCATTCTGATTTCTGAACATTCACAGACATTAGCAACTTAAAAAAATGTGATTTCATGTATTTTAATGTGTATCATATTTTATTTTGACACACAAACTACTTAATTTCTTTAAATCAAACTACCATGTAAAAAGAACCAAGAAAATTTCTCTCATTTCCTAGTTAAATAAACATTTTCACTTAACTACCCAACCCAATATGTGTTTTTGTTACTTTTGGAAAATGTTTTAAATACTTTCATGTAATAACGCTGTCTGGAGTAACCTACTCAGGATACTGATGCCATGTTTTTCTTTTCTTTTTTATCTCTTTGATTCTTAAAAAGCACAGCACAAACATTATTTGCATTTGTGATGTAAATATCTCTTAAATGTGCCAGTTGGCAAACACTTTTAAATTTAACTACTATAATAATAAACAACAACGTCAAACAAATAAATCTGTTTTGAGATTTTTAAAAAGCTTTCCAGATAACTCCTATGATAAGCCTAAGACACACTAGAGTATTGTAAAATCAGAGTTGAAATCACGACCTTTATCAGGTTAACAGAATTGGATCAAGGACATAGATGTATTCGTTCTGAGAGGCCACCATTTTCCTCCTTTGTTGTTCAAAATATAACTCTTTTTTGTGGAATATCTACCTTTTCAGTTAAATTCAACTCAAAGGATGCAGTTACAAGGCCAGAATCTATCAACTATATTATAAGCATTTAAATTTTTCTTAAATATGTAGGTGAAAAGACAAACAGCAAAGCAAGAGTTAATTGAAACATTCCTCTTTAGAGCAACTGCCTTGAGGAGTGGGGGCTGGTGGATGGCGGGAGGAGGGAGCAAGGCCGAGAGATGCAGAGTTAATCAGGGAGCAAATCCAAAGCCAGGCATGGATAGGCCTCACTAATGAGCCTCAAGTACCCTGCAGTGGTTTTCAAACTTAACTGGCTTCAAACGATGCCACCCCATGACAGAATGCAGCTAGCCATAAGAGGAGGGTGATTAGAATAAATGACTGGAGTAATTAACTCTGATGTGAAACCACCTGATTGGAAAAGAGAAGCCAAGAGCTATTTAGCTGATGGTCTACCAGTAGAAAAAGGAAGCTTTCCCTTTCTCTTGTGTGGGTGTTCAGTTAGAACTCAACTCTTTCAAGTAGGTATTTGGTAGCACTAATGAAAAGCAGCTTTCATTCAAGGGCCTCTCAAGGGCCTTCCCATTCATTTTGAAAGGGGAAGAAAATAAAAGCTTCAAAGTAGAACTAATTTACTTTACTCCCCTACCTCTTGGTGAATTTTTGCATTAGTGAAGTCGGCATTAGTATTTATGCTTACCAATCTACCTCCAAATAATGTCATCAAATATCCCAAATTTTTATTTATGAAATAACAAGATAAAAACAAAACTTTAAAATTCCCCCTTCCTTAAAAATATTTTACAACATTCATGTACATACTGAATACACATATTTTTAATTTATCAATCACACTTTTCAAAAAGCTTAAAAATGTTTACATAGATAATTGTTCATCAGGGTCGATGCTTCTTTTATAAGTGCCATAGGAATTATTCTTCCTACGCAAGAGACCCTTGTGGAAAGGGAGGAGGTTTTAAAGTACCAATGGGGTACATTTGTTTTTGAAGAGAAAACAAAAAAACAAAAAACAAAAAGAATGTTAAAGCAAGGAAAAAGAGTACATACTTGCGCAAAAAATAGCTTTCTTGCAGTACAAATCGAATCCAGCCAAGGAATCCAATACACTTTCTAGTCTGCTTTATTTTACAAAGAGAGGAATTATAAAGACTGGGGGCATTACTACCTGCTGTTTTACAAGTAATCATCAATTCATTGGGCCAATGTTGTTCTGTACCTGCTGAGTTAATGTTCCTCGACACACCCCTTCCCCTAAAACAGGTTCACAAGCTGTCCCGTAGCAACTAACGGTGTAGTAGCGCCTGTAACTTAGCAAATGTTTACGCCTAAACTTAGATTTATTTGACAGCTTTACACCTTTGGGCATGATATAATTAAATGTTTTGACAGCTAAACAGAAACTGTATAAATTTAAAAGCTATTAGGAGCTCAGCATCTAGAATCAAAATGAAGTAATTTGCTTATACCCTGAACCACTTTTAGCAATGCATTCCAATAAAAAGCACAAAGACAGGAGTAAATGTCGGTACAAATGTTTTAGCTAATTCTTTCAAATTTCTTCTATGAAAAATATTCCCTTTATAAATATTGATAATGTCTTTAACATCAACAAAGGGAATATAAGCAGATTTAAGATTACCAATATAACCCTTAAACTCTGTCTCCGACTATTTTCTATCATTTTAGAAGTGACAGTATAAAAAAGGCACAGACTAAGAAATAGTATATTTTATATATTTTTACTTTTTTAAGATTAATTTTTTTAAGTAATCTCTACACCCACTGTGGGGTTCGAACTTACAACTCTGAGATCAAGAGTTGCATGTTCTACCAAGTGAGCCAGCCAGGCCCCCCAGTATATATTTTTAAAGGTCACCACTATATGGTATTTGAAAGGATTTAAAGCAACACAAAGAGAATGAATGGTTCTTCAAACTCAGCCATTAAAAACTGAAGAGTTATCCTCATTCTCCAAGGTGCCAGGCTCCAGATTTTCACAGTATTCTGTGCTGCTTGGTTCTCTCAGAGGTCAATTTTCACTTCTCGTGGAAGTGAGAAATCACAATGCTCCTAAGTCACTACTTACCTTCAGAAAAACCCACTGTTCATTATCTAACCTGCAGAAAAGGTTCCCATCAGTAGTACTACTCAAATACATAGATTAAAAACCTCTCTAAAAATGAAAAAGGCAAAGTCGTCCATTAAACTATCATTTTAAAAAAGAAAGCTGATTTATTTCACTATATTGCATCATGTTATCATTCTGGAGAGCACCTACAGCGTACTGGCTCATAGTCTAACAAAAAAAGCTCATGTAAACAATATCTAAGTCAGACCATTACTGAAGCATTTGGACTGTATCAAATATATAAAAACATTTAAAATGTACTTTTCATTACATAATGACCTGAGGAGACACCGTACCCACACTAAAGGTAACAATGATAAGTTGTTTATTTAAAAAAAAAAATCAATGAAATGTTTAGAAACCAGTTCACTTTCTCATGTGGTGTTTATATTTCACTTTATCATCCCTCTTGGAAAGACATTTCTAAAGGAAGAAACTACTATGAACCAAATCCTGTTTAACTTACATATGCTGATGTCAAGTAATTTAAAAAACATTTTCTAAAAAGAGCTTCTTATGTACACATCTAAAAACATTACTGTATTATCTAACTGTTCTCTTCCTCTCACTCATGTTTATAGGATGGATGTCTTTCTGTGAACCATATTTGGATCTACTGGAACATAGCCTGAAAATGGATTAAACTTTTTCCAAGTTTTAAATATCTGATAGTACCAACTGTAGGGATAAGGTGCTGAGGATTCAGAAGCTGAGATTTCCAATCTGGCTATGTCTTTTTAATGAATGAACCTTGAATTAGATCATTTAAACACTATTTATAACATTTAATATTCCTAGTAGTTGGATAGCTCTTTGAAGACTTAGTAAATTTAGAGACAAAGGAGAGTATTACTTTAACTATAAAGTATAAAATAAGAAACTGATCCTATTAAAATACTATATATTAAGAATATCCTCTTCTTAAGAAATGCTACCTCAATATCTTTTTTTTTTTAATTTTTTAAAATGTTTATTCATTTTGAAAGAGAGAGACAGAGCACAAGCAGGGGTGGGCGGAGAGACAGGAGGACACAAAATCTGAAGCAGGCTCCGGGCTCTAGGCTGTCAACACAGAGCCTGATGCACGGCTCAAACTCATGAACCAGGAGATCATGGCCTGAGCGAAAGTCACCCAGCTGCCCCATATCTCAGTATCTTTTTAATTATTTCAATGTTTCTCTTCTCCAAGGACATGCATTGAAAAATGTTCTCAAAGATGTATATATCTACCAAAACTTCTGATTAGAATGAGAAAGCCAGTGGCACTGATCTGATACAATTTAGCTATAAAAGCACAGATATAAATTGGCTATTCATAAAAAGTTTCACAGAGTCCAATTCTTCCGAATTACTTCCTGAGTCAAAGATGTTGAAGTCTGTTTTTCCACACAACATTGCCTGTAATACCTTTAAAAGTACTATGAGGCAGCATTTTAAAACAATTTTTTAAGGTTTATTTATTGCTAGAACGAGAGAGAGAGTGTGCATGGCGGCACATGCAAGAGTGTGGGGGAAGCGTGGAGAGGGAGAGAATCCCAAACAGGCTCTGCACTGTCAACATAGAGCCAGATGAGGGGCTCAAACTCACCAACTGAGAGATCATGACTTGAGCCAAAACTAGGATTCAGACACTTAACCAACTGAACCTTCCAGGCACTCCAAAATGAGGCAGTATTTTTAAAAAAGAATTCTCAGGGTATTTAGGTGGTTCAGTTGGTTGAGTGTCTGACTCTTGATTTTGGTTCAGGTCATGATGCCACTCTTGTGGGATAGAGCCCGGCATCAGGCTCTGTGCTGAGCATGGAGTCTGCTTAAGATTCTCTCTCCGTCTTCCCCACTCATGCTCTCTCTCAATACAGAGAGAGAGAGTGAGAGAGAGAGAGAGAGAGAATTCTCCACTATTAGCTCTGGAATTTTCTTCCCAAACCCAACATCCATTCTACAAATTTGATGCTCACATTTTGACATCTTCCCCTCTCTCTTATTTTTAGAACTGTCATTTAGGGCACTCTTCATGACTACTCCTATCCTCATACCTCCACTGTGATAACTCTACCTTAAAACATAACTAAGTACATAAAGAATGAAGTTTAATGGCGTAACATTGTTTAGTGGAATACAATTTGCCAGTTTCTTACAAAACTAAATATACTCTTGACATGTGACCCAGCAACTGCACTCCTTGGTAGTTACCCAAATGGGTTGAAAATTTATGACTACATGAAAACTTGCACATGAATGTTCATAGCAATTTTATTAATAACTACTAAAACTTAGAAGAAACCAAGATATCCTTCAGTAACTAAAGGGCTAAATAAACTGTGGTATACACTGGAATATTATTCTACAATAAAAATAAATCAGCCATCATATCAAGCCATGTAAAGACATGGAAGAACATTAATGCATATTGCTAGGTGAAAGAAGCCAATCTGGGGGTGCCTGGGTGGCTCAGTCGGTTGAGTGTCAGACTTCAGCTCAGGTCGTGATCTCATGGTCAGTGAGTTTGAGCCCCACATCGGGCTCTGTGCTGACAGCTCGAGGCTGGAGCCTGCTTCAGATTCTGTGTCTCCCTCTCTCGCTGCCCCTCTCCCACACATGCTTTCTGTCTCTCAAAAATGAATAAACGTTAAAAAAAAATTAAAAAAAAAGAAAGAAGCCAATCTGAAATGGCTATATATATTGTATGATTCTCAATATATGACATTCTAGAAAAAGAAAAACTATAGAAATGATAAAGTAATCAGTGGTTGCCAGGAGTTTGGAGTAGCGGGAGTGGGAAGAATAAAAAGGTAGAACAAAGGAGATTTTTAGGGCAGTGAAACTATTCTGTATGGTACTGTAATAGTAAAGATGTGTTATCATTTGCCAAAGCCCACAGAATGTACAACAAAATAAGTGAACCTTAACGTAATATGAAATTTAGTTAGTAGTAATGTATTGATATTGACATCAATTATAATAAATGTACCACATTAATTCAAGATGTTAATAATAGAGAGAATGGGGGGGGATGGAGAGTAAGGGGTGTATACAACTCTAAGTTTCCCACCGTTTTTCAAAAAAAAACTAAAACTGCTCTAAAAAATAAAGATTAATTTTTTAAATGATGTTTATATGTCTGCCTCTTCCTTCACTGAGCTATCTTAAAGACATGACTCACACAGCTCATTCATCTTTGGTTATCATGCCTAACGCAGTTATTAGTACACATTAGGGGCTTTAATTTCTATTTTTTGAAGAGCAAGGAGGATGGTTGCCATATTTAAAGGATTCTCAGAGCCTTCATTCCCACCATATGTGCCAAGGTCTACAGTTGAGAGGTGTTAATAAATACTAAATTCAGGATGCCTGGGTGGTTCAGTCAGTTGAATGTCTGAGTCCTGATGTTGGCTCAGGTCATGATCTCACAGTTGTGGGATCGAGCCCTGCATCGGGCTCCATGCTTAGTATGGAGCATGCTTGGGATTCTCTCTCTCCCTCTCTCTCTGTCCCTCCCCTGCTCACACACTCTCTCTCAAATTAAATAAACATTAAAAAAATATTAAATTCATACCTTTCTTATCATTTACATAAGCATACCCAGTATGAATATAACCTATCCCTTTTACAGAGTGAGTTGAAAAGTATGACCTGGCAAGCCACTAATTTATCTAATATTCACTACCTATTACTATGTTTAGGATACTGTGCTAGGCACATAGTGGGATAAAGATAAATGAATGAGGCATTTTTGTACCTGCCCTAGATGAGCTTCCAGTCCAGTGAAGACACAGATGTGAAAACAACTATGTACAAAGAGGTGTAGAGGGCAGAAAGAGGATAGCATAAAACAAGCTTAAGTAGGGTTTAACCTTTCATATAAATGTACAAATAATATTAAAGAAATACCTTTTTATATATTCTTGAGATAAAAATATAATTTGCATTAACCAACACTCAAGATATCATAAAGCTTAAAACTTAAAATACCGCCTATACTCTCATTTCAATATTTCATCAAATTATTCTTAAGGAAATTATGAACTGCCTTTATGAAGCACATACCATTTCCTTCCTATTTCAGACTTCGGGTCATAGTTCTATTCCCTGTCATCATTCTTGATGATTTCAGAATTCATATTAATGGTTCTTCTCTTGGAAGTCTTCCTTCTCTGCCCACTGTAGTCACCTTTAAGCATTAATATACTTTTGACTTAATAATCCAAGCAATTCAAATCTAAGTGTCCTTAAATAACCATATCCTACTTTCTGCCAGTTAATTTTCCTTTCAAACATGTCTTTCATCCTCACTTCTCGTAACTTCCTTTAGTTCTTAAATTACAAGGATACATAATAAAAACAGCCAATAAATATTTGTGTACAGTGATATATGCATAAACTGTATCAATTAAATCTCAACCAAACTTATGTCTTCAAAGTAGATGTACCAAACAACTACAACCATACTTTCTTTCCATATGATGAAATATTATGGGAACAGGCTAACAAACCTGGATTCCAAGCCTGGCTGAACTGTTATAAAATGTTTGGCAACAGTTAATTAAATTCTTAAAGCTTAAATTTACTCATCTCTAAAATGAGAAACTAATACATTCCTCACAAAGTTATTACAAGAATTAAATTATATGCCTGTACAAAGTTCTTTTTAGATGTCAATTCTCTTTCCAATTTTCCTTCTGTGGTGGTGAACTTCCAAAATGGCCCCTGATGATTCTTACTTTCTGGTATTCATGCTCTTGCTAGTTCCAGCCTCAACACAGCTGACCTCTATAACCAATTGGATAGAATAGAAATAACACAGTGGGACTTTTGAGACTAACTCATAAAAGATACTGTGCCTCCTACCCTCCTCTATTTTTGCTTGCTTGCTCTGGGGAAATCAGCTGCCATAGGGTAAAGTTATTCAAGCAGCTCTATGGAGAGGTCCTTGTAGTATGAAACTGAGGTCTCCTGCCAACTCATCAACAATGTGAGCAAGTCATCTTAGAAGCACATCTTCTAGCCCAGTCATACCTCTGGATGACTGTGCCTCCAATAAGCATCTTGGCTACAATCTAATGAGAGGTAGAGAGCCAGAAACACCTGGCTAAGCCATTCCCAAATTCCTGATCCAACAGGACTCTACAAGATAATAAAGGCCTACTGTTGTTTTAGCTGTTAAATTTTGGCCTAACTTGTTATATAGCAATAGATAACTAACACATCTTCTGGTTTACATTTTCCTCAGACTTCCTTGACCTATTTTAATCCATACCAGACCCCATGGTGGTTATTTTCAACTAGACTTTTTATAAGCAAACTAGACACTTCACCAACTTGACTCTTCCCATACCTACTTTGTTAACACTTCATCTTAGGAAATTCCATGATCTATTTTCCTAGCTTTTATACACAGGCTGCTATATTTCATTACAGAAAAATCAAAACAGATACCAGCATTTTTACTGTAATCCAAGCTCTCTGTCTTCAGCTGAGCCTCAAATTCTACACTGATTATTTTATGTTTCTAGTTCACTAATATCATATTCCTTTCAGTGGCTACTCCAAATTACATACCTGCCTCACTTTCTCAACTGATTATCTGGCCTTTGACTTCAAAATGATATCGTTTTTTCTTGATTTTCTTCTCCATTGCAAAATGTTTATATTTTGATCTTAGCTCTCTTGGCCCTGTGCTTTGGGGTAAGAAGTATCCTCACATTTCCTAAAAATATGCTATGTACTTGGTTTTTCAATTCTTCCCTTCTAAAAGTTATTTCTTCTCTGAGACTACTCAGATTCTGCTAACTAGAAAGAATCTTTCTCTTAACTCCTTTATATCCCAGAATCACCTCTTCTTTCATTATATAGCAGCATACTCTTCAAAAGAAGCATATTCATTCACTCCACAATCTCTTTACCCCTTCATTCCTCAACTCATTGAAACCTAGATTTCACCACACTCTACTGAAATTTTCTACTGAATGTTGCCAATATTCTCCCCTTTATGTCTGAAATGAAATGTTTGCCCCTCTGTGAGAGTGAACTATTGTGGCAGAGACCATTTGTCATCTAGTATCCACTCTTACTTTCTTTAATAACAAAAATCTAAGCCAGAAACACATTCACCACTCTCCCTTAAAATGTCATGAGGCCATGTCACCAAGTTATGGTGAAGGTAACCAAACAACTGGTATATGAACATTGGTATATGAACACTGGTAATTTGTTCCACTTCTGGGTAGCTCAGCTCAAAACAAATGGGCATGTTTCCTTTCTATCTTTCTATTGGCTGGGAAGCAAAGCAAACTAGACCCATCTTGGGCCCAGATATGGAAGTCACATGCTATAACTGGCAAATTTGCTCTCCTGCTTTAGTTTCCTTTCCTTTGTACATAAGAAAACAACGAGGAGATCCTAAATAATATTACCAGTAACAAGTCAAAAGTATATAATTCTTATGCACATGAAAGAGAAATAATAAGACTCTAAGATACAGTGTCTTAAACATAACAGAAAACAACTTAACCTGTAGTATAACTAACTAATACACTTAGTATATTGGTCAGGGTCCCAGCAGAGAACAGACGGTACAATTAGATGGAATTCTGATGAAAGTTCAACTCACATACAGGGTCAAGGGAACCAAAAAGACATTTTGAGGAACTTCCAGACTCACAACAATGAGTAGGAATTACAACCCATAGGCCTCAAGGAGAAAAGGGAGGAATTATTATTACTAGACACTGTTGAGTAGTGAAGGGAAATTACCTGAATGTAGCAAGAGCTGTAGGTCTACAGTCTAGAAGTGGTAGTGGTGGGGAATAATGTTACCTCTTTCTTCCCCTGCTCTCCTATCTACTACCTGCCATTTGCAATCTGTAGTGATAAGCCCTCTGGGACATAAAGGAGAGCAGAGAAGGGGGAATGACATGGAGGAGGAAAAGGAGGAAAGATAGGAAGTGTATCTATTAACAAGTTAAAAGTATAGCATCACATCGGGATTTGGTACTTTTGACCCACTCTGAAGCACATTTTTAAATGTCTAATTCCTCTTGAAAACCCCTCTCCTTTCTTACATTAACATCATACATTCTTACTTCTCCAGCTGCCATGGATATCTTTTTTTGTGGGTTCCACTCTGTCTTCTTGCTCTCAGAAGAAAATTATTTCCCAGGGCTTGTCCCTGGATTTCTTGCCTCTATGCCAAATATTACACAAGGTAAAGTCATGAACTCCCTCTACCTTCAACTATCATTCAATATAGATGCACACCAAATCTCTATCTCCAACACTAACCTCCCTCCTAATTGCTACACCAAAGGTTGCATATTTAAATATCTATGAAAACTAGGTAGGTAAAAAATAAATTAATATGGCAAGCTGGATATAAAACAGTAGAAAGAGAAGAAAACTAGAGAGATATGTCTGTCTATAGGTGTGGCCATCACTTAGCTCTAACTGAGACTGTGTAGTTCCAGGACAGTCAGATATTCTACTTCTAAAGAAAGGCTAGAAATCTAAATATGGGAAAGGAAGGGAACTCTGTTCTTTTTTTTTTAAATGATGGCAACCAAGTCCTTTCATTAAAATATCAGGTTGCTTATTTCAGAAATAAATTTGAAAGCCCTCTTTCTATAAAAACACCCAGAAAGGCTAAATAAAAACAAATATGCTTTCTTAAAACTTTGTTTTGAAATGCTTTACAGAAAAATTACAAAAATAGTACATTTTCTGTATACTCCTCACCCAAGTTTTACAAATGTTAACAACTTACATAACTATTACAATATCAAAACCAGAAAATCTATGTTGGTATCACGCTTAACTAATATGCAGAGATTAGGTGACTTTTACCATTTTCCCCAATGCCCTTTTTCTGTTCTAGGACCAAATAGAGAATCCCATATTGTATTTAGTTCCTGTACCTATCAATTACAAAGGAAAAAATAACAAGTAAGCTTTTAATTGAAAAACGAGTTAGAAAGGAAATAGCAAAAGAAATCCTTAGGAGTCACAAACCAACAATTAACAACAATAAAACGAGAAAACTATAGTAGCAAGTTATAAACAGGTAAAGGTAACCCCTGGGTGTTTTCTTCCAGTCTTAGTCACTGAGGAGCTTGGTTTTAATACTCGTGTAGAAAAAGTAGAGGATGCCTTGGCTCCCCTTTTCTGGTGGTGAGGGAAAAAGTTGGAAATGAGGTATTTTCACACATAAAACTGGAACCCACAAAGAGTCATGCACCAAGAAAAAGGGTGACCAGAAGAAACATCTATCTACCAACAACAGGATATTAGGACAAATTTATCTGTCTTCATTTGGGCTTAGGGTAGGAAAGCTTTCCCTAGGAATTCATATCTATAGGTCTGTCCCTTATATAGACACAGGACTTAAAAATATAACCAAGTGGTCTGAAATTTTCATACAAACTGGTCCTATGCTGTGATACAATGAAGAGGTAAAAGCAAAACACTATCAATCAAAGATTCTAATGGGAAATGGCTCTCCTAAAGATGAACACACAATCCAAAATTACCAAATATATGAGGAAATAGACTGCCATGAGTAAGAGTTATCAAACAACACAAAGGTAATAAGATACTAGTAATATTGAATAGGACTTTTAAAGTAACTGTTTTAAGCTATTAAGAGCATACAATGAATGAGAATTTAAGAAGATAATTTAAAAAATTTTTTTTCTAATGTTTTTATTTATTTTTGAGACAGAGAGAGACAGAGCACGAGCAGGGGAGGAGCAGAGAGAGAGGGAGACACAGAATCCAAAGCAGGCTCCAGGCTCTGAGCTGCCAGCACAGAGCCCGACGCAGGGCTTGAACTCATGGACTGTGAGATCATGACCTGAGCCGAAGTCGGACGGATGCCCAACCGACTGAGCCACCCAGGTGCCCCAAGAAGATAATTTTTTAAGTTGATTTGAAAAAGAACCAAAGAAATTCTAGGCAAAAAAGTCACTAAATTTATACTGGACTGCTTAAACAGATTTGAAATAGGCAAAAAGGCAACTGGTGATCTAAAAAATATGAGGAAATTACAAAAATGGAGCACAGAAATAATAAAATGGGAAATATAAAAGAGAGGTTTTATAGTCATAGAAGATAGAATGAGAAAGTCCAACATGCATCTAAAAGGAATTCTATCAAGAATACATTGAGAGAATGGGGAATAGACAGTATCAAAATGATAATTCCTGAAAACTTCCCAGAATGTACTTAAGACACAAATCTTTATTCAGGATACAAAATAAGTCACAAGCAGAATATAAAAATAAATCCAGGGTAGCCTGGGTGGCTCAGTCAGTTGAGCACCCGACTTCGGCTCAGGTCATGATCTCACAGATCATGGGTCTGAGCCCCACATTGGGCTCTGTGCTGACTAGCTCAGAGCCTGAAGCCTGCTTCATATTCTGTGTCTCCCTCTCTGTCCTTCCCCCACTCATACTCTGTTTCTGTCTCTCTCTCTCTCTCTCTCTCTCATAAATAAACATTAAACAATTTTATTTTTTTTTTAATTTTTTTTTCAACGTTTATTTATTTTTGGGACAGAGAGAGACACAGCATGAACGGGGGAGGGGCAGAGAGAGAGGGAGACACAGAATCGGAAACAGGCTCCAGGCTCTGAGCCATCAGCCCAGAGCCCGACGCGGGGCTCGAACTCACGGACCACGAGATCGTGACCTGGCTGAAGTCGGACGCTTAACCGACTGCGCCACCCAGGCGCCCCAACATTAAACAATTTTAAAAAATTAAAAATAAATCCATACTTAGACGCATTATCACAAAACTGCAAAATACTGGACAATTGGAAAAATGTTACAAGCAACCTAAAAAAGAACAGCTGATAGATTTCTCAACAGTAAGAACAAAAATGAGAAATAATGGTATCATCTAAATGCTAGGAGAGAGAATAATAGTCAACCTATTAGCCAGAGTGAGAATAAAAAAAACCAAAAAACATTTTAGATGAAAAACACCTCATCGAAACCATTTCTGTAGGTTTATACTGCCCATGGGCTAACACCAATTTGTCACTTCTGCTCTATCTCTAGAACTTAGAATTGTCAGGCTTCCTCCACCTGGGTGTTGGACCAACATCTAAAACTCAACCTGTCAAGGATGAACATGACTGTATTTCCAAAACCTTTTCCTCTTCTAGACTTTCCAATTGTGTTATATTCACCACCATCTTCCAGTCACCTAAAGTAAAAACTTTAAAATACCATTTAACTCCTATTCAGATACAAAATCCTACAAAACTACCTATATATTTGCCTTCTGTGCCATATATTCCAAATGTCACCATTCTGCCTCAGTCTCATATTATCTGGACATAAAAGATTGATTTCATAACTGTTGAAATTGTCCTTCATTCAATCCTATATGATGTTACTAGGTAAACTTCCTAAATTGGAACTTCAGTCATACCACTCTTCTCCACAAAATTCTTAAATGCTCCTCTGCCCATAGAGTCAATCCAACTCCTTATCATTGCATTCAAGTCCCTTTTGAATATCTGACCTCAAACTCCCTTTATGGTGTTAAGTCACAACTACTCTCTTTTCTTCATTAGTCAGACTGGATTGCCGTTAGCTCAAATAACATCTCTCTTGTGTGTCTCTGTACATGTTCTTTCATTTACTGGAATTCAATTAAAATAAAAATTTAACAGCTACAGAAGGTCTTTTATGCATAAGCAGCAGGAAGTGGGGATGGGGTAGAAACAAACTATTCACTTACGCATACCTTGTTCTTAGTCTGTGTCTCATGAGAGAACGCCCTCAATTTCCTCTTCCTTCATTCTTTCCCTTATTCAACATACTCACATGCATTTCTACCTGTCAGCTAAAGTGTTCACACAGAAGCCAGATAACCATCCCTGAGGGATATGTAGAGGGGCTTACTGCATTTCATGGATAGCAAAGCAAAATAACAATAGTGCTCCAGATTGTCTCAGACTGAGGGTCCTATTAATAATATACTGATGACCCTGAGACATCAAAGAGCCTGCTAAAGAAAGAGAATATCATTATCATCATGTATGTCATTTTTACCAAAGAATTAAATATGTTCTAAGTTAGTTGATCATAAAATTAAAGAAAATATTCCACTTACCTTGCATATTTCTAAATTATGCATTACTCAAACTAGATGTATTTGTGTATGAAACTAGAAATGCTGCTCTCACTTAGTGGTTCTAAATTACTCAGGAAGTCTACTTTAGAAAAGACAGTTTTGAGATGGATTTCAAAATACAGAACATATATGATTCAATGAAATGAGTGGTAAATTCTCTCAGTTTGATGGTATAGTGTAAAAAATGCATTAAAATGAAAGAACTGTTTGTTCACTCTCTAAATGAACAATGATCTCATCTGAATAAACAACTGTGAAATTTAAAAAGCAGGGAGCTAGAGCAGGAAAGGAAATTAAGAGTTGTCCCATCTTTGGCTAAATGTTTAAGGTCAGCTAGAAATTTAACCACTGTAATCTTGTGATTTTTATAGATTTTTCATTGTTGGCTTTTTGGAAGAATTGGCTTTATTTTTGTTTATGTTTTGATGTTAACTATGCTTTATTTTTTAAAAAAATATTTATTTATTTTGAGAGGGAGAGAGCAAGCAAGCAGGGGAGATGCAGAGAGAGGGAGAGAGAGAATCCCAAACACATTGAATCTCCATGCTGTCAGCCCAGAGCCTAATGCAGGGCTTGAATCCACGAACCGTGAGATCATGACTTGAGCCAAAGTCAAGAGTAGGACGCTTAACTGAGTGAGCCACCCAGGTGTCCCAGTGCTAACAATGCTTTAGATAGGCCTTGGCAAATTTTTTCTATAAAAGGCCAGATAGTAAATAGTTTGGCCATATGATCACTATCACAATTACAATTCTGTTACTGTAGCCCAGAGGCAGCCATAGACAATATAAACAAATAAACATGGTGGCTGTGTTCCAATAAAAGTTTATTTACAAAAACAGGCAGCAGGCTGGATGTGGCCCATGGACCATAGTTTGCTGATCCCTGCTTTAGACTCACAAAAGTAACTTTTATATAAATTAGTTGAATTTTGATCTTTTCTCTACTGAAAGAAGGTGATTAGGTATAGAATCCAAACTAAGAAGAACCCAAAGCTCTGCAGATGGCCCTAATGTCTCAAGAAATATGGCTTCTATATGGTCCCCAGTGGTATTTTTCTTTTCTCTTCATCGGCATATGAGATTGCCTCAGAGGACTTCCAATCTGAAACAGAATAATCTCTTCCTCAGTAGGACCAGAAACCCAGTCTATCAGCATCTCTGACTTAGAATCTCTTTAAGAATCAAAAGATTCTTCCCAGGCCAACTGTGACAAATAGGTAAGTAACTTATTTTTAATAAGCCTCAATTTCCTTAAAATAGGAGTAATATATCTAGAAGGGGAGAATAAAATAATGTATGAAAGAATGCCTAAAATAATGGCTGAAATATAGTAGGTATTCAACAAATGACCGTCCTCTTCTGGTGTACCACTGAACTTCCTTAGCCACAAAATCCTCTGACCCTAAGTTGATTCATTTATTCTACCACTATACATTCATTTAGTGTCAGGGGTCCCCGTACATGTCAGGGGTTGTGCTACAAACTGGGGACATAGCAGCGAAAAACACTGACAAAGTCTCTGTTCTCATTTTTTGTGGGAGTCTGACATTAACATACAAACTACTCAACAAAACGATGTCAAATAGTAATTAGCGCTACAGACAAAGTGATGGGATACATAATAACTGACAATTTTGAACAGAATAAGCAGGAAAAGTTTCTCTAGAAAGGTGACATATGACTGAGATGTAAAGGATAAAAATCAGCTAGTCAAAACAATTGAGGAAAGAGTCTTCTAGATGGGCTGAACAAGTACAAAATTCTAGAGGTTAGAAAAGGTTCTGGCAGGGGCGCCTGGGTGGCTCAGTCGGTTGAGCGTCTGATTTCGGCTCAGGTCATGATCTCGCGGTCCGTGAGTTTGACTATATATCATATAGTCCTAGAGTCAATACTTAATCTTTATTTTATTCAACAGCTCCATAATTCAATACATATAATCCATCTTCCCCTTCTTTATTATTTTTAATTCTAGTATAATTAACATACAAGATTATATTAGTCTCAAGTGTTTAATGTAGTGATTCAACAATTCTATACATTACTCAGTGCTTACCACAAGTGTACTCTTAATCCCCTTCACCTACTTCACCCATGTCTCTATCCACCTCCCCTCTGGTAACCACCAATTTGTTCTATACAGTTAAGTGTCTGTTTTTTAGTTTGTCTCTTTTTTCTTTGTTCGTTTGTTTTGTTTCTTAAATTCCACATATGAGTGAAATCATATATGGTATTTGTCTTTCTCTGACTTATTTCACTTAGCACAGTACCTTTTAGATCCATCTATATTGTTAGGACTTTGCCTTTTCTAATTTTGATACTCATCCTAACAGGTATGAAATGGTATTACTTTATAGTTTGATTTGCATTTCCCTGATGAGTAATGACTCTGAGCATATTTTCACACATGTTGGCCATTTGTTACTGTGAAGTTTTCTTTGCAGAAACGTCAATTCAAGTCTTTAGCACATTTTGAAAATCAGGTTATTAGGTTTCTTTTGTTATTGAGTTGCAGGAGTTCCTTACATATTTTGAAAATTAAGCCTTTATCTGATACACGGTTTGAAAATATCTTCTCATTCCATAGGATGCCTTATATCAATTGTTTTCTTTGCTGTGCACTTTCTAGTATAACATAGGCCCACTTGTCTATTTTTGTATTTGTTGCCTGTGCTTTTGGTAATCATATCCATGAAACCCTTGCCAAGACCAATGTCATGAAGCTTTACTGCTATGTTTTCTTCTAGGAGTTTTATGGATACAGGTCTTATGTTTAAGTCTTTCCATTCTGAGTTGATTTTTGCATATGGTATAGGAAAAGTGTTCAATTTCATTCTTTTGCATCTGAATATTCAGTTTTCCCAGTACCATTTATTTAAGGGACTATCCTTTTCCATCTATATATTCTTGGCACTCTTGTTTAAGATCAGCTCATCATATATTTATTTCTGGGTTCTCCATTCTGTTCCATTGGACTATATGGGTTCTCATCATTTATTTCTCGGTTCTCTATTCTGTTCCATTGGTCTATATGTCTGTTTAATGCCAGTATCATATTTTAATTACTGTAGCTTTGTAACATTTTTGAAATCAGTGAGTATGATGCCTCCAGCTTTGTTCTCCTCTCTCAAAATTGTTTTGGCTATTCAGGGTATTTTGTTCTTCCATATGAATTTAGGATTATTTTTTTCTATTTCTGGAAAAAATGACATCAGGATTTTTGATAGAGATTATACTGAATCTGTAGACTGCTTTGGGTAGTATGAGCATTTTAACAACATTAAGTCTTCAACTCATGGACACATCTTACCATTTGTTTGTACCTAATTTCTTTCATCAGTGTTTTGTAGTTTTCAGTGTTATGTCTTTCCTTAATTAAGTTTATTCCTAAGAATTTTATTGTTTTTTTGGTGCTATTATAAATGTAACTGTTCTTCTAATTTCCTTTTCAAATAGTTCATTGTCATTGTATAAAAAAGAACACTTTATTGAAATCACCTATTAGTTCTAATAGTTTTTTGTGTGTCTTTAGGATTTCTGTATATTAGACCATGTTATCTACAAATAGGAACAATTTTACTTTTAGCTTTGATTTGGATGACTTTCATTTCTTTTTCTTACCTAATTACTCTGGCTAGGACTTCCAGACCATGATTTATTATAAAACCACTAACCTACAACAAAGGATTCTTCCAAAGGTCAAATAAGATGTAGAAAAATTGCTTTGAAAATTATGAAGTACTATAATATGTAATTAAAAAGATGGGGTAATGGAACTGGATTCTGGAAATGCGATTTTGAATTTTTGCTACTTATTAATTGTGTAATCTTGCCTATCAGCCTTTCTGAATTTCTAAAAAATTAGGAGTATTTTCATTACCAGCCTCCAAGGACATTATGAGGCTCAAATGACTAAGGAGTGAAAGCTATTTATGAATGTTAAATACATACAAATTGAATTGATTATGCATTCTTTGGCCATAGTTTCTATATCTCATACCTAAAATGCTACTACTATTAATAATTAGCTAGGAATAAAATCTGTTTAGGAGCTACTTTTTATTGGTTAAAGTTGTTGTTAAAGATCATTAGGCCTTTAAGCAGAAACATTATTGGCTTTAGTAAACGTACTTCAAACACTTTAGTGTGAAGTATTTTAAAATAGTCTACCAATATGCAGACAATAGAACTACTTAGTTCATGCTGTTTTGCATGTGGAACCTCAGGTCCATAATCAACCATTCAGGGTGTTACTCATAAACTATGCAGTATACGGTGAACATGTCTACCAAGTAAATTAAAGAATTCATACACAATGCAGCAGCTGATGCAGACTACAACTTGACTTAAAATCTTTAGAAACAGAGATTATTTCAATCCTCAAAGTGGGAGAGGAAAAAGTCATATCTCTTTAACAAACAATACTTCAAGTATCTATAAGACCTGCAGTTTTTGTTTTGTTTTGTTTTTAAGAAAGAGCACATATGGCGGAGAGGCAGAGAGAGAGGGAGACAGAATCCCAAGCAGGCTCCTCCGGGTTGTCACCACAGAGTCCGACATGGGGCTTGAACTCCCAAACTGTGAGATCATGACCTCAGCCTAAGTTGCACGCTTAACCGACTGAGCCAGCCAGGTGCCCCAAGACCTGTAGTTTTCGATAAGGCACATGCCCATTTAGGAGATCATAGGTCAGGTTTTATAACATAAGACACTGTAAATAACATAAGTAATTAATCAATGTCCGATTTATAGGAACTTGGGAGTCTATCATATGTGTTTTAAATATTTGTTCTACACTACTTTAAAAGTGCCTTATTCTTGGGGGTGCCTGGCTGGCTCAGTCGGTTAAGTGTCTGACTCTTGGTTTCAGCTCAGGTCATGATCTCACAGTTTAGGAGTTTGAGCCCTACATTGGGCTCCACGCTGACAGCATGGAGCCTGCTTGGGATTCTCTCTTTCTCCCTCTTTCTTTGCCTATCCCCCACCTGTGTTCGCTCCTGCTCTGCTCTCTCTCAAAATAAATAAATCAAAACTTAAAAAAATTAACAAGGTGCCATATCCTTGTTGGTCCCTATGGGCATAACAAGTAGAATCTGTATTTGGCCACTTGAGAATCACCTGAATTTAAAACATGTAAGTCCTTATCTTCCTAAATTTCACATATCTTGCCATCATTGTGAATAGCATTCCAAATCATGTCAATTATTAGAAGTAACAAGACATTTTACTATTAGCACAAACCCTTACTTCTGATGTATAAGCGATTGATAAAAAGTTGTGTGCCCAGTTTGCTTTTGGAACTCCCCATTGAACACTGATCCTCTCATCAAGGCAGGAAATATTAATTTTTTTCTCATTACTGTTCTCTGCTTGACTGATCAGTGATCCCTAAAAGGTACACAATAATAATAACTGCCACTATTCATAAATTGGTCATAGTCATTCACAACCTCTATTTCTTCTGCACCTGAGTAAATCACATTTCCAGATGAAAATAAAACACACTTTTATTAATGGCTTTTATTATTTTTCAAAGTGCTATAATTTCAAAGTTCGCAATTGTCTGAAGAATGTACATGAATAAACTCCCCAGATCAATTTTCTAAAACGGAAGACCAGAAATATCAGGAGCAGACAAGGCTACTTGTGTGCAACCATCAGAGACAGGGAGACTGATGTTGAACAAAGCTAATAGGCTGCCTTATTGACAGGGAGGAAAGAGCCGAAAGAATTCTGGTAAACAGAACTTACAGCCACATCCAAAGGGAAGGTTAACATATATGTAATGTAGGAAAAACCCGCCATATCTACTACATATGTAACATAGAAAAAACACTGCACTATGATGAACCCAATAGCACAAATGTCTTCAAACAGAATGACAATATGTTACAAATATGACTAGTATGTTCCTGACCAGTTACTTAGACAATCATGTTAGATTCAGAATATAAAATTTACTAAAATAATCTTAATTATTCCTATTAGTTATATTCATAACTTCTCACATATTATTAATTTATCACTTAATAAAACATACTAATAGTAAACCACTACATAAAAGTAAATATTGGATCAAAATTTATCATTAATGCCTACATATAATAATTCCATAATTAAAAGTATCACTAGAAATTAAAAATTTAAATACCAAATGTACATTATATAAACAAAGGTTGTTCATTGGCTAAGATAGATAGAAAATGGCAGTAATGAGTGTTCTGTTATAGGTGCAATCCTAGAGTTGCACACAGAGAAAAGTACATTTATTTCATAGTCAAAGACAGGCCTCTGATCTCAGCAAAAAGAGTCACATATCCATCCTTTTAGTTGAAAAAAGGAATTAGGTTGGAGAGGTTTCGAACAAAAAAAACCCAAAAATAAACAAAAAACCCTCCAAAACTATCACTACTGAGAATATAATTCATAGCATGTGCCCTGACGATAAATGAGTAGTGCCATTTTCCTTGTAAATAACATCTTCAGCTGCACTATTTTAACTATTTCAACCATTTTATGCTGGACTTCTTGGCTTTATTTTCTAACACTGGCCACATATCATTGGTTGTTATGTTGCTAAGGTCATATTCATGAAATTAAATAAAAAGTAAACCATGAAATCCACACACAGGAAAAAAGCAAATAATTTAGGATCACAACAACATCACTTCTCAATGGAACAACTTAACCCAACTCATAATATTTCCAAAGTACCTGTAAACTAACTCTCAGCAAAGTTAGAGTTTTCCTTTCCTGTTAATCATTACATTCCGCCTTGAAATAAATGCAAAATTAAAATATTCCAAATATGGCAAGAGATTTGAAACCCATCTACTTCAGGATCACCTGGGGAGTTAGAAAATTATTCCAAGGCCTCTTCAAACTTGAGGAATCAATTTTAGCAAGCATGGTGTGAGATCCTCATATCTGCATTTTAAAGAAACTCTTAAACACTAAAAGTTTGGGAACTATTTGCTAACAAGAAAATGTGCATTTTATATAGAATGTACCCATTAGCAACACAAAAAGACATATTTTCATTGTTTTCTATTTGTTCATTTTTCTTACGTACATTTTGTTTTTTAACACTACTCTTTCAGAAAACAGCTTGAGAAGCTAAATTTAAGTGGCCTTATTCTCACAGACTCTTCTAAAGGTACCTATATGATTTATGCTAAAGCTCCTGAGTTTTTCTAAGACAACTTAAATCCCTTCATACAATTTGTCTTTATTTTTTAGAGACAGAGAGAGTGAGAAGGAGCATGTGTGAATGGGGCGGGGGGGGGGGGGGTGTGGAGAGAGAGAGAGAGAGAGAGAGAGAGAGAATCTCTTTTTTTTTAAATGTTTATTTATTTTTGAGACAGAGAGAGACACAGCATGAACGGGGGAGGGTCAGAGAGAGAGGGAGACACAGAATCTGAAGCAGGCTCCAGGCTCTGAGCTGTCAGCACAGAGCCCGACACTGGGCTCGAACCCACGAACCACGAGATCATGACCTGAGCCAAAGTCGGACGCTTAACCGACTGAGCCACCCAGGCGCCCTGAGAGAGAGATAATCTTAAGCAGGTTCCATGCTCAGCACAGAGCCCAATGTGGGCCTTGATCCCACAACCCCGGGATCATGACCTGAGCTGAATTCAAGGGTTAGATGATTAACTGAGCCACCCAGGTGCCCCCTTCATACAATTTTTGAATGAAAATGACAACTGGTGCACTTTTAAAAAACTGAAATATAATTCATACTTCACAGAATTCACTTTAAAAGCATACAGTTCTGTGGGTTTTAGTACATTCACAAAGCTGTACAACCACCATCACAAATTTTCACAAACCAAAAGGACATCCCGTATACATTAGCACTCACTCCCAATTTTCCAACCTCTACCACTTGGCAACCACAAATCTACTGTGTGTTTCTATGGATTTGCTTATTCTGGATATTTCATATAAGTGGAAGTATATCATATATGGCCTTTTGTGCCTGGATTCTTTGGCTTAACATCATGTTTTCATGGTTCATCCTCAGAGTAGCATTTATCAGTACTTCATTCTTTTTTATGACTGAAAAATATTAATTCATACGGATATACAATATTTTGTTAATCCATTCACCAGTGATAGACATTTAGGTTGTTTCCACTGTTTGGCTATTAAGAGTAATGCTTCTATGAGCATTAATGTACATATTTTTGTGTGGACATTAGCAAGGGGTATTGCATGCAGAAATTGGACAGTATTGCTCAAAAAAGTTATACTGCTCTTTAAAAATATATTTGTTAATGTCACCAAAGGAGAAATTACTTAAAATAATTATACTTTTTCAGTCAATTTTCTAAAGGTAACTTAAAAAAATTTTTTTTCAAAGGCATGAAGCACTTAGATGATTTGTAGTTTTGTGTGACTCAAGTATCCCAGGGCTCTGTATATGAACAAAAGGTATATGAAGAACCAAGAGCATCATTGCTGTATTCTCAGTACTTTCAGCACAAAACAAGTCTAAAAAAAATGGAAGTAGCAACTTCCTGAGGGTAGAACTTTTTTAAATGGGCTTACATTAGAGCAAGACACTCTCAAAAAGAATTTCTAAATGCTGAAATTGTTAGCACCCACCCATCTGCTGCAGGGGTGATGGGAGGCGGGTATGTGTGGCTTTACAGTCTGGCAGGGGTGATATGTGCACCTTTAAAAAGTATATTCAGGGGCGCCTGGGTGGCGCAGTCGGTTAAGCGTCCGACTTCAGCCAGGTCACGATCTCGCGGTCCGTGAGTTCGAGCCCCGCGTTGGGCTCTGGGCTGATGGCTCAGAGCCTGGAGCCTGTTTCCGATTCTGTGTCTCCCTCTCTCTCTGCCCCTCCCCCGTTCATGCTCTGTCTCTCTCTGTCCCAAAAATAAATAAAACGTTGAAAAAAAAATTTTTAAAAAGTATATTCAATTTGTTATAATAAGGTATCTATTGATTATTGTTTTCTTAATACAAACATTAAGGAACAGTGGTGCCGTTTTTATACCTATTTAAAAGGCTGTGAAACACCATATATAAAACGTTCTTTCTTAAAGAGCTATAAACTCAGAAGTTTTACTGAGGAATGTAATAAGCAGATGTCCCTCTCCTTTCCTGCTCCTCCCTTTCCCCTGGTCTCAGTAAAGCAACAGAGTGGTTGAGACTCATACCTAAGGTTCTGAAAAGGTAAGTAAAACACTTCTTATGGGTTGATGCTTCCTTTAAACATAAACCCAATATTAGACCTTACAATTAAACAAAAACACATGTAAGGTTTTATGATGAGAAAGATATTGTGTACCTTTACAATGCAGATTTAAATGCAGAGTAAGAGTAAACAATATATATTTTGGTTAAATAGGGTTATAGAAGAAGAATATACAATTGGTTAATTTATAAAACACAAATTTCGCCTGAAGTGTTTTTTTCCCCCTACAGTAAAGCATTAAAATAAAGGGGAATTAGGTAGGGAGAGATAAAGATTTTAAATGACTTATTCAGGTCTATTACTATCAATATGAGTTTTTCATGTTTCTATTTTACAGCCATTTAAAATTGTCCTATACATTTCTCAACAGTTAATGACTAAGGCCTGCAGAACACTGTTATTGAGTCCCAAATTAACAAGTATTACCTTTATTTTCTAATCTTTGGGTCAGAAGTCTCAAACTACAAATTTCTAAAGGTATTTATAAGCTATTACTTGAAAAATGAAAAGCTAACATTCACAGAATATTCAGAACGGAATTAGTTTGAAAAATAACTCAAACTGCACATTCAAATCATTTCAGGCAAAAACACAAACAACAAAAATAGCTAGATGGCTTTTCTTTTCCTTATTAAATATTTGCTGAGAATTCTTCATACCTTTTCCCATATTATATATTGACTTAAACAAGTAGACCTATGTAAATACAAAATCTACAACTCTGCATACAAAAGAAAAAAAAAAAAGAAAAGAAAATCCCCATGAACTTACATGACAGAACCTGCATTATAGCCATACAGTGGCCAGCAGACTAAGGTATTAAACAAAACACCTTTTTTTTTTAGTTGAACCAGTTAAAATATTGGGCAAACTTTAAAAATTTTTAGCATTTACTACTGTTTTACTTTCTACTACAAATATTTGCCTAATTCTGTGGCATCCACTATTCTAAAAAGAAAAAGAAAAAATTGTCAGGAAGAGTAAGAAGGGTAAGAAAAAGAAAGGGGAGACAAGGAAATGGATAAGGAGGAAAAAGAGAAAAGGAAGATGGACAGACACAGGAAAGAGGGAAGAGGAGGCAAATTGGCTTAGTCAAGCTCTCTGGGGACAGTGTGCTGAGTTACCAGACCAGAAATGAGGGGTTGAAAGCTACTACTGATAACTGGTGGAGGCTGAAAGTGCTACTTAAGTGCTTGGTGTCTGTTGAAAAAAAGAGGGAGGAGAGGTTTGAGACTGTGGATGCCAAGTGCATTCCCAGCCAGCAGAGTAAAAAGGAAGCATTAACAGCAGCCTCAGGGGAAGCTAAGCATTCTATCCCAGGAGCCAGAGGGCAAATGTGGCAATAGCTGTGAGTAGCAGCTGGATAGAGGGATAAAGAAATAAAGAAGCCACAGGAAAATTGGCAGCTATAGACATATAAGGCAGAGTAGGCCTAGCCTTGAAATTTGGATGAACAAACTGCCTGGAAAGAACACTGCCATCTTTCTGCTGCCAGTGGGTTACTAAACAACCAGGATGCAATGACTTCAGATTCAGTTTGCCAAACTATGCTAAGTATGGATTTAACTCTGTGGAACAGTAGCTCTAGTGAAAAGATATAACTAAGATACTCAGCTGTCTAATAATCAAAATGAGAATTCTTCTTAACTACCTAAATAGGACTCTAAAATATTTAAAATGAAGAAAAAAATACTTAAAATACCTATTTCTAACATTTCATTAATATTTTCTAAATATGGTTTCATAGAGAATATTTAAAAAAATAAAAGCATACATACCAATATTTCCATATGATACTCAAGAGAAGTGGAAAATTGCAAACATGAATTTTCTTAAAGGAACCTATGAAATAATACTCTACTCTTATTTTCATTCACACTTTGCTAAAAACATAAATAAAAAAGGCTCAAAGTCGTGTCAGAAGGCAATCTACATTACCTCTGCATTGTTCCAGAACACAAGGTAAAATCAGAGTTCTTGTTTTAAATAAGTATCTACTCAATATTTCAGTATAATATCCAAAGATAAGATTTATCAAACACATTTTTCAAATTACTAGGCCTGACTGGGGCATCTGGGTGGCTCAGTTGGTTAGGCATCCGACTTCACTCAGGTCATGATCTCACTGTTCGTGGTTTTGAGCCCCGCGTCGGGCTCTGTGGGGACAGCTCATAGCCTAGAGCCTGCTTTGAGATTCTTGTCTCCCTCTCTCTCTGCCCCTCCCCCATTCGCACTCTGTCTCTCTCTCTCAAAATAAATACACATTAAAAAAAAAGAAAGAAATTACTAGGCCTGATATATTGGATAAACAACAATTTGTGTTAGTTCAATAAATTTCCTTGGCTGAGTAAGTCAATTTTCTCTTCTCTTCATCAGGATTAAGCCAATTGAAGATTGATGTTTATAAAAAAGGTAAGATCCTAGCCCTAGAAGAATTTTACATGTTTAGGAACGTCAAACAGAAAAGAAACATCAATCAAGTTGTAGGAATTCCTATAGAATACCTAAATTCTATAGCAATTCAAAGAGGGGGAAGGGCTATGGTAGGGGAGTAAGTTCCTCAAGGAAGTAAAATTTAAGACAGTCCCTAAAGCATATACCATATTTGAATACAAATTTGGAAGGCAAGATGAAAATAATATTAATATAAGAAGAAGTAATAAAGCAACTATATTATATAGAGTTATCATTGGAAAACTAGATTTGACAACTATTTGCAACCAGCTTATAGAAAGTACAGAAGCTAAAGAATCATGATACTAATGTAGAATAGGAAGTCTGGGGGAGCGGGGAGGGGGGTCTTAGTGTACTCAGGCTATCCTAACAAACTACTATAGACTTAGTGGCTTAAACAACAGAAGTTTATTTTCTCAAAGTTCATGAGGCTGGAAAGACCAAGATCAAGGTTTTGGCAGGGTTAAGTTTCTGATGAGAGTTCTCTTCCTCACTTTCAGAAGTGCCGATTTATTACTGTGTCTTCACATGACAGAGAAAGAGTGGTCTCTGGCGTCTCTTTCTCTTGTATAAGGCCACCAATTCCTTTTTCTTTTTTAAATTTAAGTGTAACTGACATATTATATTAATTTCAGACGTATAACATAGTGATTTGACATTTATACACATTATGAAATATTCAATGTGATAAGTCTAGTTATCATGTGTCACCATACAAAGTTATTACAGTATTACTGACTATATTCCTTAAGCTGTACTTTAAATTTCCATGACTACTAATTTTATGACCGTAAGTTTGTACCCGTTAATCCTCTTCACCTATTATCCCTGTCACTTCCATACCTGTCCCCTCTGGCAACCATCATTTTTATTTTCTATTTATAATGAGTCTGTTTTGTTTGTTCATTTGTTTTGGTTTTTTTAGATTCCACATATAAAGTGAAATCATATGGTATTCAACTTTCTCTGTCTGACTTCACTCAGCATAATACCCTCTAGGTCCATCCATGTTGTCCCAACTGTCCCTAAGATTTCATTCTTTTTATGGCTGAATAATATTCCATTGTATATACATACCACATCTCCCTTATCCACTTCTCCACTGATGGAAAATTAGCTTGCTTCCATAGCTTGACTAGTGTAAAAAATACTAGTGCTATTGGATACAGGTTTCACCCTTATGACATCGTTTAACCTTAATTACTTCCTAAAATGCCCTAGCTCTAGTAGAGTTACATGGGGAATAGGGCTACAATATACAAATTTAAGAAGGGCACAATATAATCCATAGCGAGGAGTAAAATTAAAAGTTTTGAAACAAGTGATATAATCTTTTAAAAGACTTAAGTGAAGTTACATATAACACGGCACTTAACCTGACTCATGAGTATCACAGTAGAAAAGTACAAACTCTAAGAAGGTAGGCACTTTATTTTTAACCATTATATCTCAATAGCTGTACTGCAAATACAGTAGCCACTAGCTAATTATAGCTACTTAAATTTAAGTCAGTTAAAATTTAAAATTCAGTTCCTCAGTAACATTAGTAACATTTCATTTCAAGGGCTCAATAGCCACATATGGCTAGTGGCTACCATGAAGGGGTAGTGCAGATTTCCATCATCATCGTAGAAAGTTTTAGTGGACAACACTGTTCTAGAGCCTAGATAGGTAAGTGACACTACTAATTGTTGGATGAATAAAGAAATATAAGAACTATCAGCATGCATGATTCAAGATGATTAATGTTACATGCAGAAAAATGAATGATATCTTTAATTTATGCTTTCGTAAAAGAGCCAAAAGAATCACTTGTAACATCAGAGTCTCATTTACTTTTATAAAGGCAGTAAGTTTAATGCCAAGAACATTTAAATTAAGAAGTATTCTGCAGGAGATTAATACTGTTCAGAACTTTGCCTTATGACCTGAATCAAGAGAAGAATCAAAACTCTAAGGATGAGCCATGAATGTGTCTAGTAGTCTCACTCTCAGGTACCAGCAGTCTTACTTAAGCCACTGTAGGTGGCAAGATTAATAATGAATAAATTCACCAAGAAGTTCATATGGCACCTATTGTCAGTGTTGTTGGCAATAAATGTGGAACAGGTAGTCTGTTGTGAGAGTACCAGGATCTGGATTTCTATTTAGTTGTTGTGGGGTATTTTTGTTTTTTGTTTTTTGGGTTTTTTGCTGGTGGATGAGGATGATGGAATACCTGCAACTAATGTTATTTAGAAACATGCTTCTAATCTTTCCAAGCATTTGGAAATACATAAAGTTCAGTGCAATTACATGGCATTCTGACTGGTGATTCTACCTTATACTTTGATACTTCGGTACATATCATTAGTGTGAGATACTTTATCACATGAATTAAATACAGGAGGCTTCCTTCTGTAAGGGGCTAAGATTTTTCTGTGACCCCGTCACAGAAAAGAACTTATCTTCTTGATAAGTACAAAACCAGAGAATATACCTTTCTTGAACCTGCCTAAGCCATCTATTTTCTTGACAAATTTAGATAAATTTAAACCACAGAATGTGCTTTCCCAAAACTTATACTTTGGCTATCTTTCCTGAGAACTGAAAATAGTTAACTATCTATTGAATGTGTTTCCTATATTTAAGAACATCTTTTCTGAGAAATGAGAATAGTAAACTCATCTTACTAGACCATCTGCCCCATACCATATTCTCTATCACTCTGCCACAACTCATTTCTTCCCTGGTGACCTACTTTTCCTACTTCCTGATAAATGCCAGAAGTATAGAGCAATCACAGTTTGGTGGTGACTTTACTGCTAAATGTGAATAAAGTTTTCTCACCTGTTTTTCTCTGTTCTTACTCTAGAACCCTTGACCTTCCCTTCCTTTCAGAAATAGTTCTTGTACCACAGGAAATGGGATATACAACAGACAAAAATTTCCTCCTTCAGGGACTCAAGGTAATCCTCTTAAGCTTCTTCTTTCTACTACTAGATGATTCTTTCTTCTTCTTATTAATACCTTTGTTCCTCTCAGGTAGTATCAGGAAAGAAAAGCAAAGGATGACAAAGACAGTTCTAATAAAAATAAGGTGACAGTAACAAGGCCAAATAAACTGTTTTATTAGAACCTCCCAAGTACAAAACCAGAAATTTTCTCCTGGTATATTCTATAATATCAATTTCCTGATTTCTTATGTAGCATAAACTAAATCCCACTAATCCATTTTATCCTTCTTACTTTTATGAATAGATCCAGCCCCTTTGCAATTTTAGGCAGCTGAGCTTGATATTATACTTCCCAAACTCTCACGTAGCTAACAACAATCATGAGGCTAAATTTTAGAAATTAGGATATGAAGAGAAGTGATGCATTCAACTTTCTAGCTGCTTGTCTCTTTCCAAAATGGTAGAATGTGAATATGAAAGCTGACTGCAAAATAAGAACAAGGCAGTGGAAGAACAAGGCAGAAGTAACTGGGGACATCATAGATTAGATTTTTCCTAATTCCTTTGATTGCCTACCAGCTCAGACTTTACCCTAGGAAAAAACTTTCCATCTCCATTTAAACAACTACTTTGTGGTCTATATGAAAACTGTAAGTTAAAAAACCAGCAGTAAAAATAGTTATATTTATAAAAACATGATATGTATATACAATCTAAAAAGGCAGTATGATAAGATTAAAGCCCTAAAAGATCAACTACATACAAACATGAAATTATTTCTTAGTGACAGAAAATCCTTCAATACCTAGCTCAAATGTCTCTTAAATATCTTCCTTCACTGAACAAAGTTAGTTGCTCTGTCATCTATGCTCCAGTTTATCACATTCTGTACTGATTATTTCCATTACTAATGGTAAATTCCTACAGAGCAGGGTTCTATAATATTCATCTTTGTATCTTCCCAGAATTGAGCAACGTATTTGGCAAATGGTAGGTACCAATAAATATTTGCTGAAAGCAACACTGGACTTTGAGAAGCAATGAAAGAAATGTGCTGAAAAAAGACTTTTTAAAATGCTTTTCTCTACATGCAAGTCATGCATTATAATAAAATCTTTCCCTTTCAAGTCTACAACTCCAGACTATGAATTCATAATTTATTTCTTTTATGGGATCATCAATTTCATGTTATCCATAACCACTAATTTTTTGGAGTTGAAATGCATATTTTATCAACCAGTGCTAGATTATAAACATTTAATGCATGAATTGCAGACACTTTTACGTAGAGAGTAGGCTGAACACATTTTCACAGGCGTAATAAATAACTTCAGATGTCCTTGTAAGAAACTCAGACATAGTGTTCACCCATTAATTTTCCTACTGAATGCATTTTCACATCAAAAAAGTGTTACCTATCATTATTTTGTGTTACCACAGTAAAGATTTAATCCTCTTTTACATCACAATTCTCTTGTGTCAGTGGCCATGTGATCATTCAATATTATACCGATTCTAAATCTGTCATAATACTTAAAACCTACTGCCCTTATTTAATATCCATTATCTATTAACTGTCAAAAAAGGTTGAGTAACTTAACTATGGTCACAAGTTAGCTAATACTGAACATTGGGGACAACTGTCCTATTATTGAGTATATATGAATCATACATGTTTATGCATTTATCATGCAACTTTACAAAATTATTGAGGTAGTTGATATGGAAGTATAAAACATGACTGAATCTATTACATATGCTAATTCTGTTACTTACATTGACCTGAATTAGAATTATAGGTCTATCACTGAATATTCACTGGAATCTTACTAAATTTAAGCCATTATTATATATTATATCTATTATATATTATTATATATATTTATCATATAATGAGAAAGAAGAAAAATTAGGCTAATAGCAGCAGTATTATAGTAGTATAATACATGGCGGAGTAAAGAAAGTCATAAGAGAAGTACAATGTACACCCGGGATTTCATAGAAAAAAGGACTCTGTAGTCATGGCTCTTGTATTTATACAGTGTGCTGATGAACAACCTAGGGCTACACTAAAATCCATAAGTAACTTTTAACTCTCCAGAAACTTAACTGCTAATAGCCTACTGTTGACGGGAAGCCTTACTAATAACATAAACAATCAATTAACACATATTTTGTATGTTATATGTATTATATACTGTATTCTTATAATAAAGTAAGCTAAAGAAAATGTTATTAAGAAAACCATAAGGAAAATTCATTTAGAATGCTGTATTGTAAAATAAAAAAAAAAAAATCCATGTATAAACAGACCCAAGCAGTTCAAACCCATGTTATTCAAGGATCAACCATATATCAGAAGGACTAAAGTGAGATTTAAATTTGCTTTGTTTGGGTCTTAGGGAATGGAATAAATATCAATAGGAAGAAATTACAGGGAATAGCTTCCTCACTATAAAAGATATTTGAAAATAGAATGTCAGAGACAGAAAATTCCTATGACAATATACTTACTACAGGCATAATTTTTATGTAAGCTAAGGTCTCCATGGTGAGTTTGGGGCAGGCAGTTCTATAAGAAGGAATCCCACTTATAGTCATGATTTAAATGCAAGAGAACAATATGATTGCACTGCCCATTTGGAAGATAGATCCATCAGCAGGATATCAAATATATAAAGAGGTAGGGAAACTAGAAAGAAGCTTATTGGATACTCCAAATAAGAGATAAGAAAGGCTGGTATGGTGAAAATGAGCCAGAAGAGTCAAGAAAAGATGTTTTAATTACCTCAATCAATTACATGGTAATATTATCTATTACGTACTTGTAAGATAAAATAGGATTTTAAAAGTTTCTTAATGGCACTATCATTTATCCTATTATTATAATTTCTTAGCTTACTATGTTTTGAAATCCATATCAAAAATACATTATGATACATATGAAACTGAATTTATCTTTCTCAAAAAGTATATCTCTTCCTCTTCCTGTAATACATATTTCAGTTGTAAGATAATTCACCCAGTAATCTCATTTTAAAATCTCAAGGTCATCTTCAACTTCTTCTATTATGACTCACATATGTAGAATATCTTCTCTATCCCCTCTGCCATTGTTTTAACTAGGGTTACAATAATTTCTTGTTCAGTTCCCTTTAACTATAACAGCTTCCTAACTCATCTTCCTGTCTCCCCCACTTCCCAACTCTAGCCTAAAGTTCACATTGCCACCTTCCTAATGAATACATTAAATATAATTATGTCCCTTCTATGTCTTTCCAGTGGTTCTTGGCTGTCTGTAAGATGAAGTACCAACTCCTTAGCAAGCTATAAAGGCTTCTTCATAAATATGGCCTCAACCTACTTCTCAAGCCTTATCATTGGCTATTCTTGACCAAGAAACCCATGCTACAGCCATACAGAAAATCCCATTATTTCCTGGTCATTTCATACATTTTACAGACTCTAAGCTTATTCATTTCATATGGCAATTGTCAAATGTCAGGTCCTGGGCAAGGGATTTTTCTTTTTTTTTTTTTTTTTGTTTTTTTGTTTTTTTGTTTTTAAGACAATGAGAAAGAGAGAGAGTGAGAGGCAGGGAGGGGCAGAGAGAGAGAGAAAAAAAGAATCTTAAGCAGGCTCCTCGCTTAAGAATCTTAAACAGGATCGATACAGGGCTCAATCCCACAACCCTGGAAAAATGACCTGAGCTGAAATCAGAAGATGGATGCTTGGGACACCTGGGTGGCTCAGTTGGTTGAGCTTCTGACTTTGGCTCAGGTCATGATCTCACAGTTTGTGGGTTCAAGCCCCACATCAGGCTGTGTGCTGACAGCTCAGAGCCTGGAGCCTGCTTTGGATTTTGTGTCTCCACCTCTCTCTGCCCCTCCCCCATTCATGCTCTGTCTCTCTCTCTCTCTCTCTCTCTTTCTCTCTCTCTCTCTCAAAAATAAACAGACATTAAAAAAAATTTTGTTTTAAAAAGAGTTGGATGCTTAATTGACTGAGCCACCCAGGCACCCCTGGACATCTTAAATCAATCCATGTTTAATAAATAAACCAATGACCCTTGTATTCTATTAATAGTTGATTCTCTAGAATGATTGAAAAAATAGACTAGTAAACTTTTTTCTAATATATAATATACCCCCCGTTACCATTTTGCAAACACAATGTACTTATTTTTATTAAAAATAAGAGCTACTCAAAATTAACAACTCAGGAAACAACAGATGCTGGCAAGGATGTGGAGAAACGGGAACCCTCTTGCACGGTTGGTGGGAATGCAAACTGGTGCAGCCGCTCTGGAAAAGTGTAGAGGTTCCTCAAAAAATTAAAAATAGAACTACCCTACGATCCAGCTATAGCAGAAGGAATTTATCCGAAGGATACAGGAGTACTGATTCATAGGGGCACACGTACCCCCCAGTATTTATAGTAGCGCTTTCAACAATAGCCAAATTATGGAAAGAGCCTAAATGTCCATCAACTGATGAATAGATAAAGAAGATGTGGTTTATATACACAATGGAATACTACTTGGCAATGAAAAAGAAGGAAATCATGCCATTTTCAGCAACGTGAATGGAACTAGAAGGCATTATGCTAAGTGAAATAAGTCGGTCAGAGAAAGATAGATATCATATGTTTTCACTCATATGTGGATCTTGAGAAACTTCACAGAAGACCATGGGGGAAGGGAAGGGAGAAAAAAAGTTACAAACAGAGAGGGAGGGAGGCACACCATAAGAGACTCTTAAATACAGAGAACAAACTGAGGGTGGATGGAGGGGTGGAGGAGAGGGGAAAATGAGTGATGGGCATTGAGGAGGGCACTTGGGATGAGCACTGGGTGTTGTATGTAAGTGATGAACCACGGGAATCTACCCCAAAACCAAAAGCACACTTTACACACTGTATGTTAGCCAATTTGACAATAAGTTATATATATATATATATATATATATATATATATATATATATATATATGTATAAAGCTACTCACTAAAGAAAATTTAGAAGAAAGGAGAAAAACAAACCGTCCCCCAGCATCAACTATTAAGGTGTTGGTGTATTCCCTTACATTTTTATTATGTATAGATATCATATACATAAACATTATTTATATTTTTTAGATTTATTGAAGTACAACTGAGAAAACTGTATATGTTTAAAGTGTACATTGTGATGATTTCACATAGGTATACTTTGTGAAGTAATTATAACAATCAACAAATTAATTAAATAGAAGGTGGGAGAGGAGGGGCAGTAAGAGAGAGAAGGGTGAGGGAGAAGTATGCGTGTGTATCCACTGGGGTCGCCACGTGGAATATTTGCAGGCAAACTAAGTAGCTTATAAAATGTGACAGAATGTACAACTTTTGGAGAAGTTTAAGTCGCTCAGCATGACTATATTCTGCAAGAGCTGAAGTTGGGGAAGTAGGCAGACACTTGTGAAGGATCTTGTATGTTACACAAGGTTGGTAAACCTTATATATGTTATAAAGTATGAAAGACTATAAGTAACCACTAAGGTATTTTAAAAACAGCATTCGTGAGAGCCTCCAATTCAGGGAGTGCCCAATTTATAAAAATCTAGATACGGGTGAAAAAAAATAGTTGTTTTATATGATTTCTTATGGTGCCAAATAGAATGTTCTCAGAATGATCCATAAACATCCAACTGATGTGCTTCTAGATGCAAATGAAATTTCTTCAAGGAATCTGGATCACAACATATGCCATTTTACTTTTAAGAGGGATTTGAATCAGAATCCATTATATATAAGTCTCTGGTATAATTATTCAGTCTAACTGAAAACTGTAATATAGCTTAATGAAAAAAAAAGTGGATCATAAAAAGATTATTTCAAAGAATGTTTTAGAAAAGACAGGTTAATGTGAGGACACAGCGAGCAGACAATCATCTGCAAGGAAAGGAACCGGGCTCAGAAGAAACCCAAACCTGCCAAACATCTTGATCTTGGACTTTGTTTCCAGAACCATGGAAAAATTAATTTCTATTGTTTAATCCACCGAGTCTGTTGTATTTTGTTACAGCAGCCCTAGCAAAATAATACACATATTTAATATGTATGTATAAGGTTAAGTATTATGGGTTGTGTTCTCCCTAAAAAGATGTTGGAGTTCTAACCGCCAGTACCTTAGAATGTGACCTTATTTGGAGACAGGATCTTTAGAGAGGTAATGAGGTTAAACTGAAGTCAATTGGTAGGCCCTAATTCAATGACTGGTGTCCTTATAAAAAGGAGAAAATCTGGACACAGATATAGACATGCACACAGGGAGAATGCCATATGAAGATCAGAGTTATGCTGCTGCAAGACATGGAATTACAAAACTGAGAGTCCTGGAACAGGTCCTGCCCTCCTGTCTTCAGAGGAAGCATGACCCCGTGGACACCTTGATCTCAGACTTCTAGCTTCCCAAAGTGTGAGACAATAAATTTCTGTTCTTTAAGGCATCCAGTTTGTGGTACTTTGTCAGAACAGCCCCAGGAAACCAGTACAGTAGGGTTATAGGAAAAGTGGCTTCTAAGAACTTACATGGCAACTAAAAGTAATAATGTACACTACAATGGATCCTGTAGTGTAGGGTAAAAATTCTGCAGAGAACATTATTAAGTCAACTAACAAAAGAGACATATGGAAAGTACATTAAAGTACTGGATCAATTTAAATTTATGAAATGGTAAGTGTTACTGTGGTCATATAAGAAAATATCCCTATTTTTAGGACACATATACTAAAGTTTGGGGGGGTAAAGGATCATGAAACATGTCATTTACCCTCAAATGATTCAGTAAAAGTATTGTGTGTGTATTTTATATATATATTCATATATGGTTGACCCTTCAACAACATAGGTTTGAACTGCATGGGTCCACTTATACATGTTTTTTTCAATAAATATATGAACTTACAGTATCAATATAATACAGTATTATAAATGTATTTTCTCTTCCTTACAATTTTCCTAATATCATTTTTTTCTCTAGCTTACTTTACTGTAAGGATACAGTATATAACACACAACATGAAAAATGTGTGTTGGTTATTTATGACATTGGTAAGACTTCTGATCAACAGTAGGCTATTCGGAGATTCAAAGTTTCTGGGGAGTCAAAGTTATATGTGGATTTTTTACTGCAAATGGGTGGGTATTGGCACCCTTAGCACCCTGTTATTCAAGGGTCAGCTGTATTTAGATATGTGTGTGTGTATCATATGTGTATACACACACGCAGAGTGAGAAGAGAACAGAAGAGAAGGAGAAAGCTCAGATAAAAAAAAGAGAGGGGTGTAAAATCTTACCAATAAACTGGGCAAAGAGCTTATGAATGTTCTATGTGCTATTTTTATTCTTGCAACTTTTTGTAGGTTAAAAATATTCTCAAATAAAATGTAGAAAAAAATTTTAATGTTCATGTTCAAGTAGGGCATAAATATGTAAACAAAAAAAAGAGGAAAAAAAGAGAAAAAGGGAGGGAGAGGGAAGAAAGAAAAAAGAAAATTCAGGAATGGATTTAAGCAAGGAATTCTAAAATACCTCAGAAAAATATGAGATGTACCATGTAAAATTCAAGCACTATGACATTTAATATAGTATTTATTATTACAAAAAAATGCAAACTAAATTTGCCTTTGCTTAAAAATAAGACAGGGCGCCTGGGTGGCGCAGTCGGTTAGGCGTCCGACTTCAGCCAGGTCACGATCTCGCGGTCTGTGAGTTAGAGCCCCGCGTCGGGCTCTGGGCTGATGGCTCAGAGCCTGGAGCCTGTTTCCGATTCTGTGTCTCCCTCTCTCTCTGCCCCTCCCCCGTTCATGCTCTGTCTCTCTCTGTCCCAAAAATGAATAAACGTTGAAAAAAAAAATTAAAAAAAAAAAAAAATAAGAAACCACAGGGGTGCCTGGGTGGCTTAGTCAGTTAAGTGTATGACTTCAGTTCAGTCTCATGGTTCGTGGGATCAAGCCCCGCAACAGGCTCTCTGCTCTCAGTTCAGAGCCTGCTTCAGATCCTCTGTCTCCCCTTTTCTCTGCCCTTCCCCTGCTCACACATGTACTCTCTCAAAAAAATAAAATAAAAAAAAAGAAACCAGAATACCTACCCTTTACAGAAAATATCCTAACACTTATTGGAAATACCTGTTAATAGAAAACTAGACTACTTTTTCATATTTATACAATAATCTCACAACCATTCATTGTTTCTTAGCATTGAAGGTACTATGATATACAACCTAAAGTTTATTTTCTAATGATAGTTCTGAAATACAGAGTGAAAAGAATCAACCAGACCATAAAAAATAATCATGCTGGAAAAGAATGAAACAATCCTCTTCCTTCCTTCCTTTTTTTTTTTTTTTTTTTTTTGTAAAAGGTCACTTTCTGGCTACTATAACCAAGGAAATTTGCTGGTTTACACACATGTTTTAGCTGGAAAAAGATTTGTTGGATATGTACCACTTATTGGCAAATAAAACATATAAATACCACAGTAAGCAGTCACTTACTGGGTATCACTGTGCAGAGAGTTACATGACAGCATCCACAGGCAGAAGAAAACCCAGAGCAAAGATAACTTCTCAGGTGTACTGCCACTGTGGGTGACATGACTCAGTGTCAGAAACAAAGGCAGTAAGCTGCCGGAGGCAATGTCTTCCCAGCCCTACAGAGCACTGCCAGAAGCAACAGTGGTCCTGAGAAGAACTAGGTGAGTAAGCATTCATCTGTGAATTCAACTTCCAGTCTCACATTGTGAGCCCATTAGTCTCACTTTTCTTCTTCAACCATTGTCATTAGTCCCTGGCAGAAAGGAGAATTTCCAACTGTACCTGGCAGCACATTACTAAGATAATTTACACAAAGGTTAAATTTTCTATAAAATCTACCTCTTCTTCCTCCTCCTTCTCCTTCTTAATTCTAACCTCTAGAGAACTTAAATTGCTCTGGATAAGCACTAAATTCACCAAAAATGAGGTTTGTTTATTTTTTTCCCTCAAGTCAGCACATTAAGGTACTTCAACAACTTAAAGAAATAAATTAAATTATTCACATATTTATTCATCAATTATTTGTTTGGTACTTATTCTGTACTATCCTGGGGGTTCAGTGGTAATTGCCAGAAAAGGAGATTTACACTCCCTTCCAACCTCAAAACAGTGGGAAAAAATGAACTTCAAAATAAATGGCTAACCGTATGAATAAAGATAAACTTAGATCTGTTTTTCATACCAGAAACCAAGGATCAGACACCTAAATGTGAAAAAGTGAAGCAGGTACTGGAAGAAAGCATTAGTGAATTTCTGTGCAGCCTGAGAGTGGGAAAAACTGTATTGGAGAGTAAAGGAATCAGTCTAACATGGCCACTGCCTAAATTTTTTTTCACATCCCAATTACTGATGGATATTTTGGTTATTAACTTGCACTAAACAAATATGCAAGTGGTAACACATAAAGCAAAATTATTTGTCACAAGGAAAATAACTGTCAAGGTAATAAGCAAATTTCTTCTTTCTGGCTAACACTCTCTCTCAGCCAAAACTTTTCAGAAATACAAATATAAGCAAAAAAAAAAAATCACTGTATGGGTAAGTAACTGTCCTTCCAGGGGATTCTGATACAGATTGTGTTTTCCATGTGCCACATTTTAAAATACACTACTATGGGGCGCCTCGGTGGCTCAGTCGGTTGAGCGTATGGCTTCAGCTCAAGTCATGATCTCGTAGTCTGTGAGTTCGAGCCCCCGGGCTCTGTGCTGACAGCTTGGAGCCTGGAGCCTGCTTCGGATTCTGTGTCCCCCTCTCTCTCTGCCCCTCCCCCACACTCATGCTCTGTCTCTCTCTGTCTCAGAAATAAATAAACATTAAAAAAATAAAAAAAAAAATAAAATACACTACTGTAAGTGATACAGTTTACACCTGAAACCAGGATTCTATTTATAAAAAGGAAGAGAAGGTCCAGTAACCAACAGCCTGTGAGTCATACATGTAGAAAACCAAATTGAGAACGAATTATAGGAAGGCCATAGGGTAATATGTACAGGTTTTTATGAAAGATTTTGAGGAAGATGAGAGTTACGAGAAAAGCTGTTTGCAAGTTTTTGTTTTATTTTGCTTTTTGAGGAGGTGGTGGTAAGAAGGGTAAGGTTATGAGTTTTAAGATACAGTTTGGTTAGAAAAGGAGTAGAGTCACATTGCAATAAATAGGAATAGCATGTGGCAGGGACTGTGGTAAGAAAATAATGACATAACCTAGGAACTAGAAGTTATTCTAGAACCTAGATGCTAACACAACTTTTGTAGGTATTCTAGAAGCTAGAAGCTACCAACTACTCTATGTTCCTAGGTCAGGAGAAAAAGAAATCTGCATTCTCCCACACTTACACACTAAGCTGAAGTCTGCAGGGATGAGAAATCACTATTAGACACAATGCTTTTCAGAATTATGTAGATGGGGTATATGTGAGGAAGAATTATTTTATTATTCTAACAAAATTTAAAATGCTCTTTATATGTTACGTTAATATTTTAGCAAAATATTAATAATGTTAGCAGAAAGTCACTGAAAGTTTTATACTCCAGAATAAACACAGATTTGGATGTTTTTCCAACATGAATGTAGTATACCTAGGATATAGTTATCATTTCACTTTATTTTGCTTGTATAAAACACAATAATATGTCACTAAACAAAACACAGTTTATGTTTCATTTATCCAGAATTCAGATTTCAGGTCTTCAGAGGATCTAGAACATATCAAAACTCAAGGCAATTGAAGGCCACGAGGAAAACAAGTACAAGGCTTATGAGCTTTAAAGGTGGAAGTCACTAGGTCATCCTTCAGGCTTTTACCTTGCCATATATGCATAAAATAATGTAACAGCTCCAAGAAAGATGGAAACCTTAACAGAGAAAAGTGATAGGAAGTGACAGCTGACACAGGAAAGAACTCTGAAATGCTGACAGAAAAGCTAAAAGAAAGCAGAGGAATGTGGGTCATTTTAGCTAAGGAACAAAAAGCTTTATATATCTCAATAACTTTTCAGGACATCACAGAAAATATCTGAATATTTAACAATGAGTATTCCACAAAAGGCTATTTAAGTTCAGAATTCTCTGCTTAAGAGACAGGGAAATGTGTAATCCATTTTATAAAAAGATTTTTTTTCAAGAGAAACAGTGAAAAACATTGGTATTTGAAAATATAAACTTCAATACTACAGAACTTTTTCTACTTGGGAATTATCCCTTTCCTACATGATGCTGAGTATGTGAGATAATTTTTTTCATTTTGGAATATTTCTATCAAGGTAAGAGTAGCAACTAAAATTAATTCTTAAGTATTTTTTCCGGTCTTAGCTTCTTTAGAAGACATAGATTGCATAACGCAACAGTTACATAACACTGTGCAGTGGGTTTATAACGTATATAGATGTAATATACTTATGGCAGTAGCACAAAGTAGAGGGGAATGAACTGAGCTGAGTTTGAACAAAGTTACTATATCCAAATGAAATTAAGCTAGTATTAATATTAAGTGGATTGAGAATAAACTAAGATGCATATTGTCCCTAAAGTAATGACTAAGAAAACAACTACAAGAAAGAAATAGTGAAAAAAAAATTAATGAAATAAAATTGTAAACTAAAGATGATCTGTTTTTTTTTTTAATTTTGTTTTAACGTTTATTTATTTTTTGAGAGACAGAGACAGAGCATGAGCTGGGGAGGGGACAGAGAGAGAGGGGGAGTCACAGATTCTGAAGCAGGCTCCAGGCTCCGAGCTGTCAGCACAGAGCCCGACACGGGGCTCGAACTCATGAACCATGAGATCATGACCTGAGCCAAAGTCGGGCGCCTAACCCACTGAGCCACCCAGGCACCCCAAGATGATCAAGAAAATTATAAAGGGAAGAACAGAGAAACAAAAAGACCCAAGACTAAAGGACCTAATTAGCAAAATGGCAGACATGAATCTAACCACATCAATCATTGCGTTAAATGGCAAAGACTATCAGACTGGATAAATAACTGTATCCACCTATATGCTATCTACCAAAGACACACTTCAGAATCAAATACAAAATAGGTTGAAAGTCAAAGAAAAGAAAACTATATACCATGCAAACAGTTACTGAGAGAGCTGTTCTAGGCTACACTAACATCAGGTAAAACAGACTAAAAAATTACTAGAAACAAAGAGGGACAACTTACAATGAAAAAATAGTTCATCAGGAAAATATAATAATTATAAACACATATGCACAGTGGTAGGCTGAAAAATACTCCCACTGCCCCCCAAAAGATATTAAATCATAGTCTCTAGAACTTGTAAATAGTACTTTATATGGGAAAAAGGTCTGTTAAATTAAGGATCTCAAGATGGGAACATTATTCTGGATTATCAGGGACGACCTTAAATATAATCACATGTATCCTTATAAGGGGAAGGTAGAGAAAGATTTCACTACAGATAGAAGAGGAGATGGTGATGTGAGGGCAGAGGTGGGGATCTTCTGAAGGGTATGTAATACTCATTTTGGACTTGTTTCACAGAATAAATTTCTGTTGTGTTAAGCCACATGTTTTTGGTAATCTGTTACAGCAGTCATGGGAAACTAACATATACACCTAACATCAAAAATACACGAGGCAAAAACTGACAGAAGAGATGGTAATATTTGAGGACTTCAACATCCCACTAGTAAAAATGGGCTGAAATAGATAGAAAATCAGTGAATATGTAGAAGATATATCTTCTATATAAATAAATAAATTTATTGAGCACAATAAAACAATCTGACCAACTGACATCTATAGAACACTCAATAGCAGAATACCCATTCTTCTCAAGGGGAAATGGAGAATTCTCCAATACATACCATATGCTAGATCATGAAGCAAGTGTCAGCACATCTAGAACAACAGAAATTATACAAAGTATATTTTCCAATCACAACAAAATTAAATTAGAAATGAAAAACAGAAGGAAATTTGGAAAATTCATAAATGTTTGAAAACTAAGCAATATATTTCTGAATACTCCATAAGTCAAAAAAGAAATCACAAGGGAAATCAGAAAATGTTATGAGACAAATGAAAATAAACAAAATAACAAAATTTAGGTGATGCAAGCAAAAATAGTACATAATGGGAAACTTCTAGTTATAAAAGCCAGTATTAGTAAGAAAGAAAGAAATAAAAACCTACTTTCCCAAATGAAGAAACTAGTAAAAAAGAAAACTAAACCCAAAGCAAGCAGAAGGAAAGAAATAATGGATATTAGGGTGATCCCCCAATGAAAGAAAAAACAGAAACATTAATACAGAAAAACCAATGAAATGAAAAGCTAGTTCGTTGAAAAGATCAACACAACTGACAAATCTTTAGCAAGACTGACCTAGAAAAAAAAGATGATATAAATTACCAAAAATCAGGGATGAATGAGGTAACATCACCATTAACTTTAGAGAAATTGAAATAAGGCATATTATGAACAACTTTGAACCAATAAATTAGATTAAATGGACAAATTCCTAGAAACATACAGGTTACTGAAACCGAGTGAAGAAAAAAATTAGGAAGTCTGAATAAACATGTAACAAGTAAAAAAACAAAAACAAAAACAAAACTGAATTGGTAATTTAAAGTCTTCCTCCTTGGGACGCCTGGGTGGCTTGGTTTGTTTAGCATCCAACTCTTGATATTGACACAGGTTGTGATCCCATGGTTGTGGGACTGAGCATCGGGCACCAAGCATGGAGGCTGTTTGGGTTTCCCTCTCTCCTCTCTCTGTCCCTCTCCTACTCATGTGCTCTCTCTCCCTCTCTCTCTTAAAACAAATAAATACTTAATAAAATAAAATAAAACAATATAAATTAAAATAAAACAAAATACAATACAATACAATAAAAATCCTCCTCCAAAGAAAAGCCCATGTCCAGTGGCTTCAGTGGTGAATTCCACCAAATATTTTCAAAATGTCTTTCAGAAAGTAGGGAAAGAGAAACACTTAACCATATCTTATTCTATGAGACCAATATCATCCTGGTATTAAAGTCAAAGATATCATAAGAAAACTATATACCAATATTCATCATGAACACAGATGCAAACATCCTCAAAAGTAATAATTTCTCAACAAAATATTAACAAAAACAACAAAATACCATATATATTAAAAATATTTATACCATCCAAGTATGATATATTCAAGGACTGCAAGGTTGGTTTAATATCCAAAATCCAATTAATGTGATATACCATATTTCACTTTTTGTTTCTTGTTTGGAAAACTTCCCTATTTCAAGATCCCTATTCCCTATTTCAAATAGGGAAAACTTCCCTATTTCACAAAGGAATCCTTCTGTATTATCTCCTAAAAGTTTATCATTTATCTTCATATTTAAAGCATCAATATACTTTAATTTTTGTTTGTGGCATAAGAACAGTTCTGATCTATTTTTTCCATATTGATATGATTATGGGATGAACTATATTCCCCCAAATTCATATGTTGAAATCTTAACTTCTCTGTAACTCAACATATGATCTTATTTGGAAATAGGATCATTACTTACGTAATTATTTATGTTAAGATGAGGTCATACTGGAGTAGGGTGAGTCCCTAATCCAATATGGGTGGCGTCCTGATAAAAAGGGGAAATATGGACACAGAGACAGATGTGCATAGAGGGAAAATGCTGTGAAGAGACAAGACACAGAGAGAAGATGACTGCATATGAACGAAAAAAAGGCCTACAGCAGATTCTTCCCTCACAGCACTCACAAGGAACCAACCCTACTGAACTTTGTTCAGACTTCTAGCCTCCAGAATCGGGAATCAACAAATTTCTGCTGTTTAAGCCACTCAGTTTGTGGTTTGTTACACTTTGTTACAGCCACCCAAGAAACTAATACAGTAACTATCTCAGCATGAAATCAAAAGTCCTTCTTTTCCCCAAAGATCTGCAACATAATAGATGTCCTGGCCTGTTTCTGGGTTCTGTGTTCACTTCAGTTAGTCTACTTTCTCCTGGTTTCCCCTAATTACTATAGGTTTATAATAATTATTGATATATAATACAGCAAGGCCCCAAAACCTGTTCTTGTTCTCAGAAAAGGTCTTGGCCATAATTGGTCCTTTGTCCTTTATTACCAGTTTGTCATATTCCAACAAACAAAACCTATTGGGCCTTGAATTGATAGTTACATTTAATTTATAAGTAAGTTTGGGGAGAATCAATAACCTAACAACATCAAACATCTTTTTTTCTACTTAGATGTCCTTTTCAAACTAGAATTTCCAAAGTTACATACCAGGAGCAAAAGCAAACCAACGACAGTATTTTTGGTGTTTTTTTTTTTTTTTTCCAAACTTCACACATATCTGCTCCACCCCCCAGAGTTCTGGATCTGACCACTGCAGGGAGTAAAGAAAGGGTGGGAGGCTTATGTCCATAGTTGAGAATGATTACCAACTACAGCCATCATGGCTATTTACATTCTTGGCCACATCATTATCAATGTAGAAAATGAAAAGGCAACAGGAAAAAGAACAATATCAAAAAATTATGTTAGCCCCTGTTGATTCTATCCCAAAGAACAGAAAAATATTGCCTGGTCAGCTCTCTTTAGAAAGATTTTTTTAATGCCATTTTCCTCAAAAAATGGAAGCAAAGATGTGAATAAAGGTTAAAAAAAAAGTGCAAACCCTTTCAAATCTCAAACCTCTCAACCTTACAGTGTTGCTAAACACTGAAAATTGGGACATAATATGATAAAATTGTATCACTTCAAACTCAGTCATCTCAAGCTGCAGCTCTTGCCATTATGTACATATAACAGTCTTTCATTAAGGACATGAGATTTATAGTCTCAACTATTCTGTCATCGCTTAAGATTTGTAAATTTTCCAAATTCAAAAGAAGTTATGAAATACTGACCTAATTCCTTCAGAGATAAAAGATCTATGAAGGTTTAAGGTGAATAAATTTAAATCTTAGCAATAGATAAGAAAAAAAACAAAGTTGGTTGAGAAATCTGAAAATGTTTTTCTCAGACAATAATATAAAAAGATATCATCATTTTTAATTTGTCCATGTATCATCTGAAAAGGAGATAAGATACTCATTTTATTTTTCTTTACCTTCTCAAGGACGTAACTACTCATGTCACCATTCTGAAATAGTAGAGAAGACAAAAGCTATAGAAGATACACAAAAGCAAATGTGATTCTAACTGAAAACCTCAGGATAATCCATCAATAGAAGCCTTGCTTATTAGATTCATGCCACCTCTCAGCCTTTGAGAAGCCTTCCACTTCAAAAATCTAAGTTATCAAAAAGGAAGTAACCTACAAAAGAGAAGGGATATCGTCTTATTCACTGAATCTAGTTTGCTGGTACAAACATGGGCGCTCAATAAATACCTGTAAATGAAAGAATTATTTTTATTAAAATTTGAATAAATTACACATCCTTTGGCTAAAACAAAATGCTCCACTTCAACTTTTATAAATAGACCTATCATTACTGTTCAGAGTATGGGTTTCTTTGTCTCTTGAATTTCAACTTAAAACTCCAGGGTTGTAAGAGGCAATATAATATAGGTCCATAACATGAGCATTATATCGTAAAGATAATTGATGAGCAGTCTGAACTCATACAGTGTTATATTATTTTAAAGTATGAAAGCCTGTTTCTCATTTGTATTTCTGAAGCAGTTTTGGAATAAAAAAATTTTTTCTGGTTCAGGTAATATTAAATAACACAGGCCAATCTCTGGGATGTAGTTAAGATTGTTTGGGTTTTACCCTGATTCTAATTGTTCAGAACAAAGAAAATATAATTTATTTACCTGAAAGACTAATCAGACCTAGGTGGGTTTTCCTTCTAAAATACACAGGATATTGTCTTCTGTCCATAAATCCTACACTTTAGCCAATTTGCCAATCCTACATTTAGATCTTCATTACTTGCAGAAAGCTCTGAGGATTAAATTGGTTAAGGCAAGATAGTAGTTAGGGCCCTCTAACAAAAATAGAAAATGTGGCATTACGGGTCCACCATCAAAATCATGCTACTAAAAATATCCTATCCCCTTGAATTAATATCTGGGCAAACAAATACATTAAAAAGACGTGCTGGGTATCTTAAAACGAGTATGTCAGTTAATTAATTCTGTGATCCCCTGCTACCAGCGAGTACTGTACAATCTGTTATTATTCACTGTCCTATAGATCATCTGTTCTTGGTGCTGGTTTGTTCCAGGAAGAGAGACAGCTGCAACACTATATCCCTGTTCAACCTGAGGACCATCTGACTTTAATTGTAACACACAGCTTGATGTGGCTCTGGCTATGAGAAGCCAAAGTATCGTCTGTAATAATCTGGAAAAGCAGAAACCTGCCAACAGAGGGCTGAAAACAGGGACTTGTGCTGTCTGGCTGCCTGACGGGCTGCAGGAAATATGATTAATGAGTAAGGTATAATGATATCAGGAACCCGATTAGCACCACAAAAAGGTCACAGATCAAAGTAGTATGCATTTCATGAGCTACAATCATTGCATAAAATCTGTGGACTTGAAGAGGCAACCAAAAAGAGGAAGAGGATAAAATCCTTACTTGATAACATGCTAACAGATACATAAAATACCATACTAATAATTTAATCACTTGTAGAAAGTGAAGAGGAAATTATAAAATGAATCAATACAGACTGCACTTTAGGAGAGCTCTGCTCATCACAGGTGTATAATAAATATTTCTGAAAGAATGAATGAGTTATTGAATTCTTTCATAAAGATACATGTAAGTAAAATCAACTAACTTTCCTAGTTACAAATGTAAAAGATGAGAGATTTGATATTTGACTCTATGTTTGCATTTAATTTGCAATGAAATTTTTATACAGTTCTTTCAAGAATGCAAGCTCATTCAGAGCCTGAACTATGAAGACATTGTATAACTCACAGAGGAATCACTGGCACAAATGCTTAATAAAATTAATTCTAAGTTATAATAAACATGCAGTTGTAAAATACTATTTTGTATGTAATTTCATACAAAATGGCAGGCAAAACCTAAATCTTACTGAAAACAATTTGTTAATCTTCTTTTCCATGGTGCCCTTGGGAAGCCCATCCCGAAAGATCTGGCTCTTCTGAGGTAAAGGTTGTGAGAGCAGAGATAGGAAGTACTATGAAGAGAGAGGCTTACCCAATTTACACAATTAAATTCTCTTAATTGTCAAAATAATGTTGAAAAGCTTTTAATATAACTTATTCAAATGTTTTTCTCCTTCGGACCAGATTTAAGTAAACACTCTAACAAACCTCTTCATACTCTTAATAGTACTAAACATGGTAATAATTAATCGAGATTTGGCTCCCTTGAGACTTAAAATTTTAAATCATATTTAAGAAAGTGTTTCAATGATAAAATGATCTGAACATGATTTAAGTTTTTTTCTTTAAAATATATTCCTGAAGAATGAGAATGATTATTTATACCTTTCAAATGTTATATAAATGTTATTTCATATCTACCTAATAGTGAAACATTTTTTAAAAATGGTGATTCAAAAGAAAAATTAAAAAATGAAAAGACAGAGGCACCTGGGTGGCTTAGTCAGTTAAGTTTCCGAATCTGGATTTCAGCTCAGGTGATGATCTCATGGTTTGCAGAATCGAGTCCTGCATCAGGCTCTGTGATGAGTGTGTACCCTACTTGGGATTCTCTCTCTTTCTCTTTCTTCCTCTTTCTCTCTCAAAACAAATAAATGAACATTTTTTTAAAAATGAAAAGACAAGACTAGGAGAAAATTATTCACAAAACATATGTTGGATAAAGAACTTTCACAAAGAATATGTAAAGATTGCTTACATTACATAATGAGAAAAACAACCCAACTTAAAAATAGGCAAAAGATACGAATAGCTCCAAAGAACACTTCAGGGGGTGCCTGGGTGGCTCAGTCGGTTAAGCAGCCAACTCCAAATTTCAGCTCAGGTCAAGATCTCGTTGTTTGTGGATTCAAGCCCTGCATTGGGCTCTGTGCTCACAGTGAGGAGTAGCCTATTTCAGATCCTCTGTCTCCCTCTCTCTCTCAAAAAAACCTTCCCCGCTTGCATATGTGTGCGCTCCCTCTCTCTCTCAAAAATAAATATTAAAAACAAATTGTTTTAAAAAAAAACACAGATGAGTACAAAATAAGCCTGTGAAAAGGCAGTCAACATAATTAGTCATTTTGGAAATGCAAATTAAAATTACAACGAAATACCTACTAAAGCAGCTAAAATAAATAATACTGACAATACCAAGTCTTAGCAACTTATCATGTGATCCAACAAGGAAACTCCTAGGTATCTATCCCAGAGAAATGAAACCAGATGTTCACCCTAAGACATATGCAAATACTCATAATAGCCTCAAACTGGAAAAACTCAAATGTCCATACACTGGTAAATAAATAAAATGTATTATATCTATACAATAGAATATTATGCAGCAATACAATATGCCGTAATACATATGCAACATGGGTGAATCTCAAAAATATCATGCTAAATAAAAGAACCCAGGCACGTATTACATGATTTCATTTATATAAAATTTCTAAAAAAGTTAGAAAAAATGTCTCTACAGAGACAAAAAGTCCCAGAGCAGGGACTGACTGCAAACAAGTACAAGTGATGTTAAGTGTTCCAAAGCTGCACTGTGGTGATGGTTATACAATTGTCTAAATTTTCTAAAACTCAAAGCAATGTGCACTTTTAAAAGTAAATTTTGGGGCACCTGGGTGGTTCAATCTGTTAAGTATCCAACTCTTGATTTTGGCTCAGGTCATGATCTCATGGGTCATGTGATCCAGTCCCACATCAGGCTCTGCTGACAGCACAGAGTCTGCTTGGGATTCTCTCTCTGTCCCTTTTTCTCTGCCCCTCCCCTGCAGGTGCACACTATCTCTCTCAAAAAAGAAAAAGTAAATAAATAAATAAACGTTAAAAAAAATAAAGATTAATTTTATGGTACATACATTATACCTCAATAAATGTACTTCAAAAGGGCAATTACTGAAATAAAAAAAAAAAGAACTTGTGGTATAACTATACCTTCTATTGACTTCTAATAGTCTCTGAGGGGTGAGAGGGAATCACACAGCCATAGACAACTGTCACATTTAAAAGTCTGACGTCTCCTTCAATGTTTGCTACAACTAAGCTTTGCGTTGGGCTCTCATTTTAATTATAATCTTCCAAATTGCATGGGGTAAAAGTAAAATAAAACATGTACCTGAGGACTATGATAGAATAATGTTAGGTACTACTTTCTAAGTGCCTACTGTAAGCCAAAGAATATTACATACATAATTACAATTTTATATTCATAATTTTCAGACTACATATAAGGAAACCAAAGCTCAGAAAGATTAAACTGCCTAAAGTCCCATAATTAGCAAAGTGATTTATTCAAGATTAGAAAGTTGGTCTAACTCCAAGGACTATGTTCTTTCCATTTCCCCTGCATTACTTCCAATATACATAAAACGTGAAATTTCAGTAACAATAGGATTGCAATTAGGATCTGGAAGACAGGATTAAAATATAAATGTTGAGGGGCACCCGAGTGGCTCAGTCGGTTAAGCATCCGACTCTTGGTTTTGGTTCAGGTCATGATCTCACGGTTTCGTGAGTTTTAGCCCTGCATTGGGCTCTGCACTGGCAGCATGGAGCCTGCTTGGGATTCTCTTTCTCCCTCTCTCTGCCCCTTCCCCATTTGTACTGTCTCTGTCTCTCTCAATATAAATAAACAAAACTTAAAAATATATATATAAATGTTAGTATAAAAGGTAAGAAATGTCACTTAGAAAACTAAAATGCAATAATTTTCCTTAAGTGTAAATTAAAGACACGATGGAATTTAGCTTTCTTTTTTTTTTTAAACTAATCTCTCTGCCCAACATAGGGCTTGAACTCACAACCCTGAGATCAAGAGTTGCTCTACCAACTAAGCCAACAAGGTGCTCCTAGATTTCACTTTTAATATGCAGTATGACAGAGATTCTACTTTTAAAAACTGAGAATAGAGGTCCCAGACTCCAAACTTTTATGAAACTTAAAGGCAAAAACGGACAGACAGAACTTTTTCATAAAATAATTTAGAACCCACGTGTGAGGATTTTAAAGAGTTCACTAGAGAGGAGTCTGAAGAAAATAATGATTACTGGGCTTTTAAGTTTTTAAATTTTTATGTCCTGAATATTACATGAAGATTTCCTTTTAAAGAAAGATAATACATATAACTTGAAAATCTTTTTTCTATTACCAAAATGTGCAGTGGCCTTCTATCCCAGAGCACAGGATTACGTTCTTTACCTAGTACAAGAAACTCATGTTTCATGAAGCATACAATTCCAGTTTTACTTATAATTTCCCTTATAATTTTGAGGCGCTTGGTCATGATTTCACAGCTCGTGGGTTCAAGCCTCACACTGGGTTCTGTGCTGACAGCTCAGAGCCTGGAGCCTGCTTTGGATTCGGTGTCTCCCTCTCTCTCTCTGCCCCTCCCCCTCTCATGCTCTGTGTCTTTCTCTCTTAAAAATACATAAACATTAAAAAATTTCCTTTATAATTCTGAATTATCATGTGCACATGAAGGTTAGTAACCCACATTTCACATAAAAGGACAAAAAAACCACTATACTTTTCAAGTCAATAAAATTTAATAAAATATATATGGAGATTCATGAACTACTTTGTTACTTTCAGTTATCTCTATCAACTACAATTTTGTTGAGAAGAGCAAGGGTTAATGATTATACCAACACATGAAAGATACTTTGAGAAAAGGCTCATGACAGACAGAGTAGATGATTACTATCTTACCAGTCTGTTTATGCGAACAAATTCTTCTGAGGTTTTGGCCCAAGGAGGAAGTTCAACATCAGACACTACTGTCCCATCATCCATCACTCCAAGATTATAATTATTGAAGTTGACAAACATCTCAGGAAGATAATAAAATTCAGGAATCAACTCCTACATAAAAATAAAAGACATCATCATATTATAAACTGCAGAATACTGACTAGATATTCATAAAATGGCATAGTCATTTCCTTTTGTGCAGAAGAAGAACAAAATAAACACAAGAAATTTTTTCCTTTCTCTATCACAGATCACAAAGTTACTGTTAAGGTAGACAGTTCCCATCCAACCAAATTTAAATATTAACACCTTACCGGTTGGTATGTGCTTCCTTTCAGGACAATTCTCATAACTCAAAACTCTTAAATACCAACATTTGAGTATTATTTGAGGTTTGACAAAATAGAAGCAGAGAATAACATGCTGTTACAGCTTAAAGTAAATTTTTTATGAAGTATGTGGAATTTTTGCCCAAAAGACCAAAATCTTTAAAAGTATTAAAACACAACTGTATTAGTCCCTTCATCAAACAGGATAGTATTCATTACATTTAGCTATGATTTAACAACATGTTTTGCTCACATTTTAAAACATTCAAGTTTAGTTGTAACACACTACCTTTGAGAAAAAATATTTACAAGGAGTCTAAAAAAATGATCTGCAATGAAAAACTTGGTAAAATTAAATATATGACTTTATTAAGAACACTTAAAATATACTTCATTAAGGTATTTTATAAGCAGAAAATGAAGCTAGTTAGGGTTTTTGTGTACAATAAGCCCCATGTGTAACTATTTCAGAGGTCCTGTAGATCAGACTTTAAATCCAGTCTTGACATGGGTCAGTGACTCAGTGGTCTTTAGGATACCCCCTCAGGGCCAGCTATGGCAGGCCTGGCTTTCCAAACAGTTGAGTAAAATAGGGAGGTCATCAGATTTTGGACAAGGTCAGTGTGAACTCTCCAGAGTAAAGAACAAAGATCCAGCAGGAATTAAGCTATTATCACCTCGGTCATCCATGTGAATTGTTGCTTGACTTTGAATTGTACATCCTTTGTTTACAATCACAATAATTAACTAAGCAGGGTAAAAATGAGCTTGTCCTCCAAATGCCTGACAATCACCTGATCATTAGACTTGAAAAACATTTCAATTGGGCATTTTTTTTTTAAAAAAGGAAGGACCCTGTTAGAAGTTAAACCATAAATGAAATGACACAGTGATCATGCAAAAATATTAAGATTCTCATCTTCAAAAATGATGCATCTTAAGTCTTAACCGACAAAAAGAGGAAAGATGTATGTGTGTTATTTTTATGTAAACAAAAAGCTATATCCAATATGTTTGATATTGCATGAGATGAGTCAGGTGCTAAAATAAACTCTTTTTTATTTTATTTTATTTTATTTTTTTTGAGAGGGACAGAGGGAGCATGAGTTGGGGGGCGGGGCAGGCAGAGAGAGAGGGAGACAGAGAATCCCAAGCAGGCTCTGCGTGGTCACACAGAGCCTGATGTGGGGCTTGAGCTCACAAAACTGTGAGATCACATCTTGAGTCGAAATCAAGAGTTGGACACTTAACCGACTGAGCCACCCAGGCGACTCTAAAATAAACTCTTAATAAATCTTACCACAATTAATCTTAAGAACTTTACAACATATCACCTTCATTTTAAAAAAGAACTAAGGCTTAAAGAAGTTAAGTAAATTGCCTAAGGTTACATAGCTGACTTATGATAAATTTAGAGCTTAGATCAAGATCTGTCAAACCCTAAAGGCTATGCCCTTATTCGTCAAAATAAGCATGAGTTCTACTTAAACAGTATACATAATATATGCACATATGTATGTATTTTAGAGAAAGAGAGAGAGTGCGAACAGGGAAGAGGGGCAGAGTAGAGAGAATCTCAAGCAGGCTCCATGTTCCACACAGAGCCCAATGCTGGGATCATGACCTGAGTCTAAATCAAGAGTTGGACACTCAACCGACTGAGCCACCTAGGCGCCCCAATACTAAACGTTTTAAATACAAGTTTTTAATATATGTTCAAAGTAATTTTTTAAAAGTAAAAAAGATTTTTCATTCTTCCATAAGAAAGTGCTTTCCTGAAAAAAATTATTATGTGTATATATACTATATATATAGTATTTTTATGTAATAAAATTAATCAAGAAGAATTTTATAGTATGCTATAATTATCATTTACCCAAATATGAAGGTAATTCACTTTATAACTATTACTAATTTGCTAAAGTGTACATTCAATAAATTACAACTTTGAAAAATTGTACCAAAATCTTATTTTCACTCCAAATTACTTGTGCTGAAAAGAAGAATGTTACTTCTCCCAAGTCTTGTTCACAGTAAGAGGGAGGATCACACCTGTGTATTCAAAATCAAAAGCATATTTTGGCCTAATTATATACAAATTCTTTTAATTTCAATAACATCTGTCTGCCCTCATCCTTACCCCAAGGTTCTCCTGATTAGAAGATGTTGCCTTTCTTTTGCCTGTTATACTGACTCTGCTCATGTGTGATAATTTTCCTAGATTCAAAACAATAACAATGGCCGAATTTTAGATACTAGGTTTCTCCCAAGTTTTAAAATTTGGGAGAGCAGTCATTTTTATTATAAATGAAAGATATACACTGCATAGTAAAAATACATAAAAAGTATACTCTTTTTCAAGACCACATCTAGGAAGCAGAAATCAAACAGGGTGATACTTCATAACAATTTTCATACAAAGAAAGTCTTCAAATCTTCCTATGTATGGCACTAAAATTCTTATGATTTTGTATATTTTTCTCTATCTTCTACATGTGTCATTTTATTCAAGTTGCTGAACAAATTGACAAAGACATACTTGCTCAAAATAGAAATGCCCTTTCTCGTTCTTTTACAAGTTCTAAATTCAATTAACAGAAATATAGTTTGTTCCCAGCTCACTGTATTTAAACACATAAATTTATTATGAATTTAAATTATTTTGTTGCTTTAATACTAACAGCTTACCTTACATATAAATTCACTTAATTTAATTAATAGGGCAAAAATGCACATAAAACAAAAATGAAATAATTTTTAAAGTTTTATTTTATTTTGTAGGGGGGAGAGAAAGAGAAAGCACGTGTGAGCAAGCGTGTGTGGGAGGGGCAGAGAGAGAGAGAGAAAGAGAGAGGCAGAGAGAATGAATCTAAAGTAGGCTCCGCACTGTCAGCGAGGAGCCCAATGCAGGGCTTGAACCCACGAATAATGAGATCATGAACTGTCCCAAAATCAAGAGTTGGGCACTTCACGGACTGAGCCACCCAGGTGCCCCCCAAAATAAATTTTTAACGAAAGATATAAACAAAGCAATTTTATACTTTTGAAGTCTTTAGTGCACAATTTTAAACTTTCAGATCTATAATTTCTATTATGCTGGCAAGAAAGTAGTAAGTCATCAATTTCCATTTAATTACCATAGATTTTTTTTGTGACTTCCTTCTAAGGATATCCTGTAAATGTTATACAGTGGGCATTATAAAAATATTTCAAAATTAAAAATTTATTAAAAATTAAGCTTAATATTTCACTTTTTAGTGAGATATGAATTAAATCTCTATTTTTTACCTCTCACCCCAAACCTCTCCAATTTCAAAAGAGTAGTCATATAGTTCCAGAACATTTGCAGGGTCTACAGCAGAAGCCTCTTCAAGACACCCTTTTTTTCTGTCTTTTGTGCAAGTCTAAGCAAACAGAACCAATTATGTAAGGTGTCCAGAAGAAGCAGTTTCAAAAGTTAGTATTTTTTTAATGTTTTATTTATTTTTGAGACAGAGAGAGAGACAGAGCATGAGCAGGGGAGGGGCAGAGAGAGAGGGAGACACATAATCGGAAGCAGGCTCCAGGCTCTGAGCTGTCAGCACAGAGCCCGACGTGGGGCTTGAACTCACGAACTGTGAGATCATGACCTGAGCCAAAGTCAGATGCTCAACCAACTGAGCCACCCAGGCGCCCCTCAAAAGTTAGTATTTTTAAAGATAGAAGCTAAAGAAGAGGGAGGTTGTCCCCAAGATTAGAGAAACATATTTCTCAAAATCTATATATAATCGGCTTTTGGGAGAGGTGGGGATGAAGAGGTTAAGCTAAAACCCAGGGGATAGCAAGCGGTGATCAGGCTCATTGCCTGCTCATATAGTACCTATTTATGGATTAGAAAAAGGTAACCCTTCTAGACTAATGGAGCAAAAGGGTACTTAGTTTGGTAAGTATGCTACTGGCTGGATTTCAGCTCCTATTCCTTCCTTCAGTCAAGTGCCAGTACATACAATCTGCCCAACTGCCCAACATGGTAGGCTCATGATGGTGCACTTAGGAAAGTTAGTCCCTTGGCACCAAGGTCTTTGTAATCAGCGAGTATTTCTTAACCCAAACAGAGCTGCCTGCTTCCAAAAGACCATGAGGATACGACCAATGAATAAGATGGACAGAAGATGTGAGGGCCACTTTTCTAGGTATCACATAAGCCTGGAATAAGAGGTCCCTGCTCTACTCTCTAATGACTGTGAATGAATTTCCCACTAGCCTAATATGAAGAAGATGTGAATTCATATTGGGACATTTCTTATACACTTGAGTAGTTGGTAATTATGAATTATATATGCTCCAATCATAAAAAGATATCAATATATTCAATGATAATTCTTTTTTTCTCAGTGATAATTATTTCTAAGGAGGCAAAATGGTAGGAAGAATGCAGTACAGGAAGAAATATAATGTAAATGCTACTTTCATTAAAAGAATAAAACTTCACAATGTATAGAACTGTTGAATCATCATTATATTGTACATCTGAAACTAATATAACAGTGGATGTTAATTATATATGAATAAGAAAATATAAGCTAAAATATTTGAAAAATTAAAAATATTAAAGAATAAAATGTTAAAGAAGTTCCTCTTATTTCATTATTTTATTAAGCCTTAGGTAGGCTTCTAAAGGGTAATAGAACACATTATCACAAAGAAGTATTCATTTACTTTTTGTTCTTTGCAGAAAACTGTGTTAAAATCTGGGATATAGAGACATGATTATCTAAATTTCTAAATAAGAGTGAAAGGATACATTTATTGGGAGGAAACTCGTTGTAGGAACAAACAGCACTCCAGAAATTCAAAAAAAGAAAATGATGCATAAATGTTGGGGTGGACAGAGAAACCTTTAGGGAAAGAGCATAATACATTGTATTTCCCTAATACAGTGTTCATCAAACGGTACTGTAATTGTCTGCTTCTATCTCCCTTTAAATTGAAGGTTCCATGAGATTGAAGACTACCTATCTTGTTCAGCATTAAACCTCCACAGCCTAGGCACAGTGTGTAACCCATATTAGGCATTCAGAAAAACTCTGTTGAATGAATGATTGAAAATGGTATTTAAAATAAATAATCAGAGAAGAAAGATGAGAATAGTCCTGAGAAGGGGAATACAGAGATTGAAATGTGCCTATCATTTGTTTCCAATGATCAATGAAGAACAATTTAATTGGTTTAGAGAGGACTGTATACATGTAGAGGCAGATGAAACTAGAGATATAGGTAGGGTCAAACTGTGGAAAGCCCTGAATGCCAGGCTATGAATTTCAGCTTTTTCTTCATAAGAAAAAAATTTTCCATTAGGAAATTTTAAAAATGAACATGAATTTAAAATGATATAAATGTTTCTAAGAAATTAACAGTGAAGAGAAAGATTACAAAGAATCTACATGTAATATCAAGGACATAATCAAGTAAGCACAATTAAGTTGAGTAAAGAAGGGACCGTATACACTTAAAACATGTTACAACCTCATTAAAAGAAAATCTGCATAAATAAATCAGTTGATAGGAGTTGAATACCCTCTTACTATAAAACAAATACACTGAACTCAACTGAGATACAAACAACATTTGACAAAAAAGTACATATAATGCCTAAAATTTACTATGGATATAGTGACATTCAAGTATACGTTGCAGAATTCCATCTTAATCCTAAAAGTATCTTCCTAAGAACCATACTTCAATACCAAACATTAAGTTCAAAATTATCTCCTTTGACAGACGATATTTAGTAACAGAGTCAAAGATTATGTCTAATACTTCTAATGTACATTTACAAAGTGAAGTATGTTTTATATTCATCAGAACAGAACATTCTGCCCTGGATAAAAAACATATGCTCAGGAATTCTTTCTAACACCAGCGGAAAATGAGAAGCAAAAAACACAGACAGAAGACAGAGATATTTATAATTCACATTTTCTTCTGACTTGCTGACAATAATTTTAATCCCTTTCTTTTAATTAGGCAGATGGGTCATAGAGGCAGGTAACATGGTCAAAATATACTGCATCATCTCCTAAAATAAAAACTTGAAAGGTTCAACCAGAGGTTATACCACAGTTCAGGATAAGCCCATTGCTTTGATCACCAATCCTAAGGCTTTCATGGCATAATGACAAGCATTGGTTGTGACCACACATATGCTTCAGTTTTCTTTATTAGGATATGATCCTCACTGATACAGCCTCTGCAGTGAGGTTGTATGATTCTCCTAATAGACATCAATTCCGTCCATTCAACTAAACCCATCACTTCTATAATACCTGGGTAACCTAGAAAATACTGATCTATTAACCCAAAGAAACAAGAAAATCAAACTAAAAACAAAACAAAAGATGCTACTTTGGAGCTAAAGTTAAATTTTTATTCTATTCTTACTAAATTATAAAATCCTGACAACTCAAATATAAGAATAATAGCAAGGTAACATGTGCTTTGGGGACACTGACAGTAAAAAATGATGTTGAAGGCAAAATTTTGGCTTTTCATCATTGGGAACATGATATATTTTATGAAGGAAAAAAAAATCCAAACAAGCTTTATTAGTAAATAAAAGAGTTAGTGAACAACATGTTATGGAAAAAATAATGAACATGTTCTGAGACATTTTAACATTCAAATATTTATTTTCTTAGCCCACAAATGAGAAAAACCTTTTTAAAAAATTGATTAGAGTTGAACTGTACCTATAAGTCATTTTAAATGGACTGTATATCAGTAAGTTTTCAAATTAATGTTTAAATTTAGTTTCTCTTTATTTGGTAGATAAAATGCTATTTTTTCCTTTAACAAAAGAAACATAATAGCAATTTTTAAAACTGGAGAAGGAAAAATAATCTATAATCCTTCTAGACAAATCTAATAAATATCATGTGGTTTTAGGTATTATAAAACTGTCATTTCAAAAGCACTTAAATAAAGAAAAATCATGGATTACAAACCAATAAATAATAGATAATCTATACCAATCTAATACAGTAGAGAAAAATAACTGCATTTGAGTCTTATCTACTCAAATTACTGGTCACATGCCCTTAAATGAATTTTTCTTCTGACCTAACCCTTATTCACGTGAATTGTCATTTTTAAAACACAGGGTTGCTGTCAGGCTAACAACACAAAATTTTATGTACACATAAGATATTATTATTACTATTACTATTATTGTTATTAACATGACCCGTGATAAAAATCCAAAATTAGAGACTCAACTTGACTGACTTTGAAAGCAAACAGGTCATTCGCTGAATTATGCCCATTCATAAAAGCATTTAATATAATTCTAAGGGCATTTTAAAAAATTTACTTATAAAAATATGTCCACAAAAATATTTGAGACTTAATAATTCCCACTAAATATCATATTTAAAACAAATATAGTTATTTTTTATTAGCAATCACTGTAGAGCTTAACATGGCTCACTTTATGAAGACCCTGAATATTTTAGTTTTCTTCTGCTTTCAACACGTTTTACACTTCTATATTTGAACTGGACATCTTAACTGAGCCATTTGCTGTTCTAGGCCCTATCTTCAAGGAAATCGTAATTTAAGAAGAGATAATGAACATTAATAATGCAAACAACATGCAAGGTGTAACTGCCATAAATAAAATGCCCACCTAAAATCCTTTCTAGAGTAAGTTGTAAAATACATAAATATATGCATACAGCTATGAGTATGGGAGAGAACAGTTAATATCAGTGTCTATGAACATATTAATGTACAGCCCACATTTTTAATTGAATAAAAATATCATAAGATCATCAGTCAAAAAGCAAATCACAGCTGATGTGTGTACATCTTTATAATTCAGGAAGAATTTTCTAAGTGCCTTTTAAAAGATTTTTTTTCTGCTTAGTACATAAGTAGCATAAGAAAAATATTCAGTGTTTCAAGTAATTTTTATCAAAGACCAAAATAATAGTTCATTGTAGACAAAAGAGTACAAAGTTCAGTGCTAAAAAAATTAGTGCATAGATACATCATTTAACCAACTGACACATGAAGAAGAAAAGGGTTACAGAGATGTGGTTAAATGAACAAAGCTGAAAGTTGTGCATAAGTTGTATATATAAACATGAACGAATAGGTAGTTCCATTAAAGTGTAAATGTTTTACATTGTTAAGAGAGAGGTGAGAAAACTTTAGCTAACTCTAATGTGGATGTGAGTGTGAAAGAGAGAGACTGATGGAAAAATACAAAAGAAAGAGAGAGAGAAGGCAGGCAGTGGGGGAAGGGAGGACATACACCAGAAGTGTGCAAAGGATGTATGGAAAGGTAAGATTTTAATTTTATTTTATTTTAGCTTTAAAAAAACTCTGAATTGTTTAAAAATATGTCTGAAAACAGGAAGAATACATAATGAAAATATTTTAACTAAGAAACTAAAACCACTACATAATCAAAGTTTAAGCTTAAAAAAAAAAAAACAAATGCATCAAGAAATACATTTCCAGTGATTATGTTCGATTAGCTATACTTAAGCACTTTCTCATAAATGGCTCTAACACTGATGCCATCAGCATCCATGGAATGTATTATGGTAGAAGGCATGCTTATGGGAGAAAAAAGGAACCTAACTTATCTTCAGATTACAGACTCCTGGGATTTCTGAGGCAGTAGAGGATAAGTCAAAGGTCTCATGTTTTACAATCTCACACGACACAAATAAAACTATTCTATCATCTCCATTTTGATCGCCTCCATTATTTAACAAACATATGTATACTCAAAACTTTTGAGAGCTAATTCTTAAAGCTAAAACTCATTCATGTAATATTACTGATAGTCATTTATTTAAAAATATTATTTAGCTCAGGGGTTGAAAAAATATTATTTATAATCTCTTAGAATTTAATTGCATTCTCTCTACTTAATTTTAAGTACAGAATATGCTGTATTGACCCTACTCATTTTTTAAGTTAATACAAATTTTACATTCATTACTAATAACATACATTATAATATAGGCTTTTAAATTCAATATCCAAGATATGACCAGTGACAGGATGTCCAAATAGACTTCTTTTGAAAGCTATAACAGTAACAACTCAATCTGTCTTAATTGTTAAAATGTAGAAAACTGAACCATTCCTACCTCTTGGCCAGCAGATGACATTCAGCTATCAGTTCTCCTGAGGACAGAAAAGCCCTTCCTAAAATATGAAGTATTCGTAACCCCCTTCTATGTGAAGTGCATATCTACCTAGGTTTTGCTGTTCCCTTCTAGCCAGGATGGCCATACACTCTCCTCTTTATCCACAAATGACCTCTCAGTTTCTGCCAGGCTCTTCCACAATTCTTTTTTAGTTGACATTTTACCATCTATTCATTCATTCAACCAGTATTTCCTGATTTCTAACTAAATGCAAGGCACTGTTCAAAATGCTGAGATCACAGGGTAGCCAATACAAAAAGTCCCTGCCTTTATAAAGCTCTAGTGATGGAGACATAAACAAACTAATACATATGTATCACACCAAATGGTGACAAGTACTACGTAAAAAAAATAAAACAAGATAAGGGAATACAGAATGATGAGAGGTGATGTGGTATTATTTTAGTAAGGGTGTTCAGAGAAGCCCACTCTGAGGAGGGGACCTTTTTATAGAAATCTGAATAAAATGACAAAACAAGCAAAGTAAGTATCTCGGGGGAAAGTGGTTCAGGCAGATGGAACATCATATGCAGGAGTGGACTTGGCATTTCTGAAGAGGAACAACAACGAAGGCAAGTGAGGGTACAGTAGAGTAAGAGAGAACAGTCAGGCAACCCAATAACCAAGATGTTTTCTTTGGGTGGGGAGGAGGGTAAGAGGAGAATAAAGAGTTTGATACTGGACATGTCCAGTTTAAAATACCTATGAATATATATCTAGTTCAAAAGGAGCTAGATATATAAATCTAGAATTCAGGGGAGAGCCATGAGATAAGGTGCAGTCATCTAGGGAAAAAGTACTCATACAGAAGAGATCTAAAACTTGAGCCCTAAGGTACTCTAATAATTTAGGGTATGAAAACAAGATAATCCAGTAAAAGAGACTGAAAAAAATAAATGGTAAGAAGATAGCCAGGAAAAGGTGGCTCCTTATTCCAGACACCAGGTAAAGAAAAGGTTACTCCTCTCCCCACCTCCCAAAAAGAGGATCAATTAATTTTGTCAATAATGGTGGGAGATCAAGTACAATGAGAACTGAGTATGTGCATTTGACAGCACAGAAGCTGTTCATCAATGCCTCTGACAAGACTGATTTCAAAAGTAGTGCAGAAGAAAGCTTATTTTGAGTAGGCTCAGGAGATAATGGAAAACTGTGAGGAAGTGGACAAAAAGGAATAGACAACTCTTTTGGAGTTCATGATAAGTATCACCCATTATTCTTTCTTACCCTACATGCCTATGAGACATTTCTGAAAATTAGGTTTGGATTTTCAATAGGTGATATTATCCTTGTTATTGTGGAAATATATTAACATGTCAAAACTTGAATTCAGACATTTGCTCTATAAGCCTGCTTTACTGTAATTCATAGCATCATTTATGAAGACACCTGATCTAAAGAATCCTCTTGAGGCATATGGTCAAGAGACACACAAAAAGATGCTGAACATCACCTATCATCAGGGAAATACAAATCTCTTCCACAATGAGGTATGACCACACATCACACAGTGGACCACACAGTGGAATGGGTAGAATCAAAAAGTAAGAAATAACAAATGTTGGCAAGGATATGGAGAAAAGGGAACCCCCATGCACTGTTGACGGAAATGCAAAATGGCACAGCCACTTTGAAAAACAGTATGGAGGTTCCTCAAAAGATTAAAAATAGAACAACACAATCCAGCAAGTCCACTTCTGGGCATTTATCCAAACAAAACAAAAACACTAATCCAAAAAGATATATACAGCCCTATGTTTCCTGCAGCATTATTTACTAAAGAGCCAAGATACAGAAGCAACCTAAAGGGCCAAGAATAGATGAATGAATGAATGAAGAAAATGTGTGTGTGTGTGTGTGTGTGTGTGTGTGTGTGTGTGTACATAGATAGGTAGACGGAAAGAATATTACTCAACCATAAAAAAAGAATGAAATCTTACTATTTGTTACAACATGGAAGGGTCTAGATGGTATTATGCTACATGAAATAAGTCAGATGGAGAAAGACAAATACCGTATCATTTCACTTATATGTAAAATCTACAAACAAATGAACAAACAGAAAAAACGGAAATAGGCTCACAGACACAGAGGACAATCTAGTGGTTGCCAGAGGAGACAGTGGTGGGAAGTTGGGTGAAATAGGTAAAAGTGATTAAAATGAACAAACTTCCAGGGCACTTGGCTGGCTTAGTCAGTAGAGCATGAGACTCTTGATCTCAGGAATGTGGGTTCAAGCCCAATGATGTGTGTAGAGATTATTTAAAAACAGTATCTTTAAAAAAAAGGAACAAACTTCCAGTTATACAATAAATAAGTCACAGAAATGTACTACACAGCATGGGGAATATAGTTAATAATATAATTTTGTATGGTGACAGATGGTAGCTTGATTTATCATGGTGATCACTCTGTAATTATACAAATGTTGAAGCATTATGTTGTACACCTGAAATTAATATAATATTGTATGTCAACTATATTTCAAATGAATAAATAAACAAAATAAAGAAACACGTTTTTGTCTTTCTATCCTTATAGTCAACCAAATTCCACGTCCTGGAGAATTACTTTTAACCCAATCCCTTGAATTCATCCTCTTAACTACTTAATTGTTTTAAGCTCTGGGAAAAAACCGGTGAGCAAAACAGTTCAATTCATGCTGTCATGGAGCTAATGTTCCAACAAAATAAGACATAATAAACAAATAGATATATGTATGTCAGACGGTGAGTCATATGAAGAAAAATGAAATTGGGAATAAAAGGGCTTGGTGTGAGAGATGTAATTTTATTTTATTTATTTTTTTTACTGTTTATTTATTTTTGAGAGACAGAGAGAGACAGAGCACGAGTTGGGAAGGAGGGGAGAGAAAGGGAGACACAGAATCCAAAGCAGGCTCCAGGCTATGAGCTGTCAGTACAGAGCCCAAAGCGGGCTTGAACTCACTAACCACAAGATCATAACCTGAGACGAAGTCGGAGCTGAGTGAGCCACCTGGGTGAGTGGCTGACTGAGCCACCTGGGTGCCCCGGGATGTAATTTTAAATGGAGAAGACAGAGAAGGTGACATCTTACTAAGAGGGTGACATCGGAGAGGCACCTGGGTGGCTCAGTCGGTTAAGCGTCCTACTTGATTTTGGCTTAGGTCATGATTTCACAGTTTGTGGGATCGAGCTCCACATCAGGCTCTGCACTGACGGCACAAAGCCTGCTTGGGATTCTCTCTCTCCCTCTTTCTTTGCTCCTCCCCTGTTCGCACATGCTCACTCTCTCAAAATAAATAAACATTTTTAAAAAGGTGACATTTGAGCAAAGACTTGAAAAGGGTGAAGGAATAAATCCTTAAGGATATCTATCTGAAGGAATTTTTAAGGAAAAAGGAAAAATAAAAACAAAGGCCATGAGTTGGGAAGATACTGGAATATTTGAAGAATACCCTGGAGGGCGTGCTTAGTTAGAACAGAGTGAGCAAGGGAGCCAACAGTACAAAAAGAGGTCAAGACTAATAGGATTTTGGAAGGTAGGGGTAGGTGGCATAGTCTTGCACAGTAAGGACTTCAGCTTTTCCTCTCAACTGGAAAACCAGTTACTTGAAGGGCAAAGACTGCGGGAAGGGCAGGTTTAAAGGAGTAAAGATGAGGAATTTGGTTTTGAACATGTTAATTTTGAGATACATTTTATATATTCAAAGGGAGATATTGACGAGGGACTTAGACGTCAGGAAAAACGTACAGGCTAGAGACATAAATCTGGGGGGTTAAGACTCTCTAGCATCCTTTAAGATACAACTCCAGACGCTCTATGAAGTCACTCCTTCACCTCCCCAGTTAGAATTAATTTCATTTTGTATATATCTTATGACAGCACTTATGAATGTCTGACTTGTATTAAAAATAGTTTTATGTTGGGGCACCTGGGTGGCTCAGTCCAGCAAGCGTCCAACTTCGGCTCAGATGATCTCATGGTTTGTGGGTTCGGGCCCCATATCGGGCTCTGTGCTGACAGCTCAGACCCTAGAGCCTGCTTCGGATTCTGTGTCTCCCTCTCTCTCTGCTCCTCCTCCCTCACTCACACTCTTTCTCAAAAATAAATAAACATTAAAAGTTTTTTAAAAATAGTTTTATGTATATCTGTCATTCTCATCCGAAGGTATGTGAAATAAAGAACTGATTGTCTTACCCTTTTACTCCAAGTGCTGCCTAGTATGTACTGCATGTGATAAATAATCAATAAATGCTGACTTAGGTGTGTTTTTGAGGATTTTAGTTCAGCTGTCATAGGAGGTTTTCCCTGAAGGCAGGGAGCTGGATACTTATTTCCTAACTAAACCTGCTCCTCTGTGTACTCTACACGCATGTCCTAGTCAAATTTCATTTCTTTCTCTCTGGTCTACAGGATCAATCAATCACCAAATCACAACAGTTTTTACCTTCTAAGTACATTATGAAATTCATCTACATTTCTCTACTACCATTGCCACTACTTTATTCAAGCCTCCACTGCCTCTTCTCTATTTTAAAAGTTTACTGATTGTTTCCATTCTTGCTCATCGCATAATACATATTCAAACACCAACCACAGTGTTCTCTTAAAACCACAAAAATCTGCTCGCGTCACGCCTCTGCTTCAATACTTCCGATGTCTCCTTACTTCCCCAGGATAAATTCCAACCTCCTCACCAAAGCTTATGCAGCCTTTCATGGTAGGTCTTCGATTTCCTCTTTCCTCTCCCTTCTCTTCATTTCAGATGCTATGAGCCCACATAGCCTCAATTATACTGAACTGCAGGGACTGTTTTACTATCAGTACCTCCTCTAATGAGTAAGTTCATTGAAGGCAATGGCTGTGTCTTACTTGTTGCTGTATCACAACCAGGGCTTTGACAGAGCGTAAATATAATTAAAATAAAAAGTTTAAAATTAAATATTACCTCGGGATTCCATCAAACCTTTTACTCCAATTTTTCTAAAATTTTAACACAGGTTATTTTAGTACTGTATTACTGCCCTAAATTCTAGGCCTCTGGAGAAGTACAGTTCTCCAATAATCTTCATTTTAGATCCATCTACTACTGCCCTCCATTCTGAAATAATGAACCTAGGTAATACTTATGACTTCTTCCACTCTTCAATCCTAATTATTAATAATTCCTTAGAAGAGAAGGAAAAGAGTTTAAGATGAGCAAGTCAGATTGTACTTACCCATTAGATTAAATGACTGACAATAAGGGTACCTGAAATAAGTATGGAGCCTCAGAGCCAGGGGAAAAATCAGTGACATGAACTACATAGAAAAACTTAGATATCTGTGTAATATTCAGATGTGGATTGCCTACTGAAATTCATTCAAGCTTTATGAGTCTGTGATTTGCTTCACAAAATTTGGCCATAATGATTCAGTAATCTATTCTGCACTTCAGTTTCTAAACTTAAGTGAGTTTTTAAAACTTGAAACACAGAATCTGTTGGGGATTTTAAAATGTTATTTATCACAGTGAAGATTCTCCAACCCAATTTTAACACTTCCTATTTCAATCCTCAAGAATTCCTATTATTGCTACTACCTATCAATATTTACATGAAGTACAACATCAGGAATATTGTTCTAAGCATCCATGGCTTGAGATGGTAGCCATTAATCTAATAATTTCATATTGATTACATGTTGAAAGAACAATATTTTGGATATATATGTTAAACATATTACTACAATTAATTTATTCACATGGTTCTGTTCACTTTTTAAAATGTGACTACAAGAAAATTTAAAATTATACATGTGGCTGGCAATTGTGGCTTGCATTATGTTTCTATTGACTAGTAGTAAGCCTACTTAAAGAACTGACCAACACATCTAACAGTTTATCCAGTAAGAATGAAAAACATCATTGAGGGTCATACCTGAAATGAAACCACCAATGATACACAAAAGTACAAATGATCCCCGTAATTTTTTTGTTAATTTTTTTTTTAACGTTTATTTATTTTTGAGACAGGGAGAGACAGAGCATGAACGGGGGAGGGTCAGAGAGAGAGGGAGACACAGAATCTGAAACAGGCTCCAGGCTCTGAGCTGTCAGCACAGAGCCCGACGCGGGGCTCGAACTCACAGAGTGAGAGATCGTGACCTGAGCCGAAGTCGGCCGCTTAACCGACTGAGCCACCCAGGCGCCCCGATCCCCGTAATTTTAAAATGATAAATCATGCTAAAAAAATCAAAGGCTGTTTTAGTAAAGTTTAATAAGGTCTTTTTCTTCTCTGAAATAAAAGAATTCATATTTTTACTTTTATTTCATAGAAATAACCTTTATTTTTTAGTAAGTTATTCTCTCAGTATTAGCAGAATGCAAGAAATAGGGTTTCTAAGATATTAAGGTGACAGTTCCCCTAGGGCACAAAAAGAGTTAAGTAGTAGAAATGTTACCATGTTGTTATTTTTCCCTAAAAATAAATAATTAAATACATCTTCTATCTACCTCACAACACTTCATTTGTGTATATGTGTTTGAAGATGTTATTTTTAAGTAATTTCTACATCTAATGTAGGGTTTGAACTTATAACCTCGAGATCAAGAGTTGCATTCTCTATAGACTGAGCCAGCCGAGCACTTCACAACACTTCATTTTTGTAAAACGTCATGAAAACATTTTAGAAAATGGATATCATATTCATCAAGCAAGGTATACTTTAGAATACACTCAATAAAGTGATTCTTACTACCCAGCCTCATGTTTCACTATTCTCTCTGTACTGTTTTTTTTTTTTTTTCAACGTTTATTTATTTTTGGGACAGAGAGAGACAGAGCATGAACGGGGGAGGGGCAGAGAGAGAGAGAGGGAGACACAGAATCGGAAACAGGCTCCAGGCTCTGAGCCATCAGCCCAGAGCCTGACGCGGGGCTCGAACTCACGGACCATGAGATCGTGACCTGGCTGAAGTCGGACGCTTGCTTAACCGACTGCGCCATCCAGGCGCCCCTCTCTCTGTACTGTTTAACATCTTCCTTGGTATTTTCAGAAATTCAACACAACAATACAAATAAAGATCAGACTATAATTAATATGATTCCATATTCCACATTCCAATGGTGTATGTATTACATACTCTTCAAAATATTTGAAAAGTTGTAGGGACCAAATTAGTTCATTATCAATAGAGAAAATGGGGTAGATAGGACATCCTATCTACCCTACAGATATTTTGTGGTTTAAAAAAAAAAAAAGAGAATACGCATATTAGTTAGAAGAACAAGTACATTTTAGCAAACAGTCCTGAAGAAAATTTCTGTGCCTCTGATCATAATGAAATAGTATTTATGAATAAAACTATTACTTTTAACCAAGCCAAATCAACTTGACACTTGGAATTAAAAAAAAAATAATTAACTTTTCCCTTCACTTTGTGCTCTACTTCTTCATACAGATGCTCTATATAACACTGCTAGAAAGCCAGAAATTAATACAATAGCAAGAACTGAAATCCTAGTATTTGTCTAGTAGTTAGAGCTGTTTTATTAAAGTCTGCTGAGGCATTCAAAAGAAAGTGAGATGAATTTGATTTTTAATTACTTGTGAAGGAATAAGAAAAATTGGGAAAGAGAAAGGTAAAGAAGTTCATGTGGGTTTTATTCTTTGTTGGTTTTAAAGTTGCAGCTATTTTGTGTGGGTTTTAAATTTTTTTACAGGTAGGGTATTTTAAGGCAAGTGTTTGGGTAAATGGAACTAGGCTTGTGCTCACCGAGGAATCTTGACAGAAAAAGGCTGAGATTTGGGAAAAAGAGATGTCAAAACTACAAGGATCTATCAGATGTACCTGCTGTCCAACAAAGCATTAAGCAGGAATGTCTAGTACTTAGGGGTAGAAAGCTAAAGATATACACACTGTCTGTTTATTATGGAGCAGAAAAAAAAATCAAATTCATGCTTTTATTTTTAAATTTCAAGTACCAAATTCAAGTACGAGGTTATAACTTGGTCATGAGATGCTTAACAAATGAAGGAACTAACAAATTTTTTTAAAATCATGTCTTCAATTTGACAAAAAAGTTAGGCTTAACACTATTTTCACGTGTCCATATCCCTCACTTCTCAAAAGAGGTAAATGAGTAATTCAATAGCTTTGGAATCAGAAGTAGAACTCAACAATAATTATTAAATCTATTAGCTATTCTCATTTACTGTTATCTAATTACTCATTTCAAAATTATCTACTGATGATTCTTTTTTTTTTAAAGTAAGCTCTAGGCCCAATGAGGGGCTTAAACTCACAAGCCTCAGATCAAGAGTCACTTGCTCTACCAAATGAGCCAGCCAGGAGCTCCTCTACTGATAACTCTTAAAGAATATGATATATAACTTCAAGAGAATTTCAGAGTACATTATTTGCAATATCAAAAAATCCTATCGATTTCCCCAAATAAAAGATTCCTTCATATAATGTAATCTTCAATAAAATAGCTTTGATAGAGGCAATGTTATACTCTACTATAAAGTGTGTGAATACATTTTATAAAGTATCATATTAAAATATATAATTATCATATTAATTTTTTAAAGTACTCTATAGTAACATGTTTAAACATTAGTAATGTAGCTTTTCCTCTTCTAAACCCCAATATTTCTTATATGGTGCCTATCATTTTCTTCCATATAGTATAAATAGTTACACATAAATCATATTTCTTTATGAGACCATAAGGAGTTTACATCCATAGGCATATCTCAGTATATTCAACAGCATCTGACCCAGCAGATAGAGACATTATGTTTGAAAGTAAAATACTGTAATTTCTGAGGGTAGAAACAAAGATCTAGTATGAATTATGTTAGCTACTGTGCAAAGTTTTTGATTTTTTACAGTAGTGAACATATTAGGAGCAGAACTCTTCTTTCCCCTCACTAATAGTGCAGTTTTATACCAAAGAGAAGCAGGTATGAATTTAGAAGTGGTAGCAGGTAAAAGAGGATTACCTTAAGAAAAGACACATGGGATCTCTAAAATAAAATGAAATGAAATGAAATAAAATACATGAAATTAAAATGCTGAGATTCTTCTCACAGTATTTTACCGACTGTATTAATTTTATTCACTGAGTCTGGAATGCCATTAAGCATGCTATCTTACATTCATATTACTATATTTTTCCTTTAAAAAAATACTTAAAGGAAGCAGAAAAACAACCATTCTACAACTAAAGAGAAAGAGACAGGGAGACATACAGCAGGTACTGACAGACAAAGAAAAGAGAGAGATAGGCAGAGAGAAATTCTATACAGTGGTTCTTGGTCATTTAATTAAAGCTTCAGGCTTTGAGGCTTCTCTTCAGTAAACAGTGCTACACTGCTAGGAGAGAAATTGTCAACATTCATTCAACAAGGAACATACTGACAATAATAACTGTAAAATCAAACATTTCTGGGTGAAAAAAAAGAAACATTTCTGTACCTTAATATCAGATGTATCACGCTGACAGTTTCGCCAGGCTCTGGAAACTGATGAAAAGGTTCGATCTGCATGATCAAATTTCCCTCCTTGCAAATTTAGGAAATAAGTTGTGAAAGGTTCCTAAAAAATAAGCAATTAAAAAAATCGGTATGTTTCCTCATGCATAAAAATATGGTTTTTATAAATCATTATATTTAGATACTGTAATGACAGACATTAACCAGATATATACAAACTAGATATAGAATGGGAATTATATCTAAATTACTACATTAATGTACTTAAATTATTTTTGTTTCAGAACAAAAGAAATATTTCCAAAATTTGGCATTTTCAACATTTTTCAGATTCTCTTCTTTTCCAAGAACAATTTATTAATAAAATTCAGACATATATTAGATTGCATTTTCTTCATAATATAGGGGAATAGCTTAATATGTAATTTTCTGATTGTTATGGCTCAATATTTAATTTATGATTAAGAAAAGAAAAATGTTTAGAAGATTTAAAAGCCTCCTCTTAGTTAAAGAACACTTAAACACATATTAGTGGATAATTGCTGGAAATTAGCTAAGCACTATAAATTACTTCTAGGATTTATGTCTGCCTTACCCTTCTAACAAGCTTTAATTAATGATGTGCTGCTAATGCTTTCCCAAAGAAATTACTTTCTAGTAGATGAATCACCTTTCAATTTTACAGAAACATTTCTTGTTTAACCAATATATTATCAATACACAGCAGCCTTGGTATAATCTATAAACATACCTTATTCCATTTGGGGCAACTGAAGTTTCTGAAACATATGAATGTATGTCTATCTTAACAAAATCTTATTTAGCTCTTATTTTAATAGACTCTATTTCAAATTACCTATACTACAATTTAGAGTCTGAGGAGATATCGACCATTTGAAGAGGCAAATTTAAGAAAAAAAATTCACATCGTTCCAGGTGAAACATTTTCAAGGCTATTCTATTGTAAAATGTTATCAGATACATACCAAATGGGATAAAGAGATATTTATAATTAGAAATCTAATCACTGAAAAAAATTAGCATTCAAAAAAGATGCTGATGACTTTTAATTGCTGCATATTCTTCACAACACTGAATTTATGTATTCATGGTTTATTACTCAAACTGAACTTACTATTCTTAGCAGCCATGCAAGAACGAAACTTGCAGTTGAGTAATGAGTACCATAGTGGAACCTGGGAACCTGATCATCTTCCCACGATTCATAACGTTCTGCAAAGAATGCTGCTCTTTTTGGATTCAAAGCTCCTACTGGCTGCCAATAGAGAAGGAAAAAACAAAATAAGAATGCATAAATGTAATCATCTTTTATTTCTTTCTTCCAGTGTTGTCCTATTAGCCAGTGTGAAAGTGAATTTTAAAAGACATATATACACTATTGGAGCTAAAACATTGTGTTATATACAGAGAGTGGATAGAATTTTTTTTTCCAATGCAGGTTAAACATACACAAAAAAGTGAAAGAAGAAACCGGTCATTTCTCAATGAGTCCAATTTCTGTTGAATATAGGTTTTTAATCAGCCCATAACAAGCATTTTCATAAAGACAATTACATAAAATGAGTATTAGCTATATAATACTTTGGAAAGCACCTATAAAATCCTATTTAGTTAATTAGAAGCAACAACCAGAAACACAATCTTGATGTTAGAGGATTAATTTACAATAGCTTCTAAGAAGATGAAACAAAACTGGAAGGGAACAAGGAGTGTAAGGAAGAGACTGAGTGAAAAGGGATTAATGTAAATCTAGAAATTTCTACTAGTATACATAAAAGTAGAATTTAGAATATAAAAAATCTATGCCTAAAATATAAAATATATATATGTATATGTATATATATTATATATACAAACATAGTTGAAGAACGTGGCCTCACTGAGATAGTAATAGCACCCAGTCAGAAGGTTGTTTTGAAAATGAATAATTACATGTAAAGTCCTACAAACCATGCCTGACAACATTCAATGATTGCTAACTATTTCTTTTAAGATTATCTTCCAGAATTGGGGTAAAGTTTGATTGAAATAATAGCCTGTAAAACCCCTGGAACATCGCTTGGCATAAGATAGTAGCTTGATAAATGTTAGCTGGTATCAGTATTGTTGCTGTAGCTGTTGTTACTTAGGGAATACACGAACTCCATTAAAAAGTATGCAAAATTTTGTGTGATTATGCACATGTACATTTTCTTAAGGAAGGCATACAGAGTATTAAGATTCTCAGAGGGGTCTGACGGCTCAAAGAATGTTAAAATCAACTGCTTTAAGTAATAACTCATTTTCATAAAACATTCTGATCTCTAGAAAATGTCTATTCTTTATTTAAAATATAATTACCATTTCACTGAAAAAAAGCTATATATAAGGTTACTTAATGAAAACTTAGGAGTTAGTCACTCTTCACTAATAAGAGGAAGAAAATACTTAAATTTATCTTATTATTTATGGGGGATATGTGTTAAACTGAAATAAATAAAAAATGTGGGTTTAAAAACAGACATATTCAGAAATATTCTGTTAAAAATGAAGCAAAGTTGAATTTGTTTTTAAATTGCTTTTCATGTTAACATGTGATTTAAAGCAACATTTTAAATTCATCATTTTGGCTATCTTATGTTAATTGTTAACTATTTTTTAAAACTATTTATCTTTAGCACTGTCCTCTTTCTATAGATTGGTTTGAATCAATATTGTAAGTCATTTTTTACTGTACAAGCAAATCTTCAAAAAATCTTTCATTGATTACTATTTTAAATCAGTACCATGGTACACTAATTTAAAATGCCATCTTTTAAAGCAGTAGTTTCTGTACAGAAGAATTAAATCTGATTTACTACATTTATGCCAGTTAAGAGTGAAAGTGACTCCAAAAAATCTTTGTTACAAAACCAATTTGGAATGCCTTTAAATGTATTTTAGTTGTTGTCCCTAAAGACTGAGGCATGCAAAAGGAAAGAAAGAAGAAATAAAATCATTGGAAGACAAATTATGTGAATTAAAAATAGAATCAATGCTCTTTTTGTATAGTTCTGCAGCATATTAAGTATTCACTTTATCTGCTATTTTTATTACTCTCCAAATGAGTATACCTCCAAAATCAATAGTTATAGAATCACGTTTCTTGAATATAATGCTAAAACCAATTAGGATTGATTTCACCAGCATCTGAGAAAAAAATGGCATCGTGCAGAGATCCATATAGGTAGAACCCACAGTATTGATTCTGGCTGTTATTGTTACAGTTGGTTTCTGAAGCCTGCTACAGGACAGCTATCAAGACATACCACATTTATTTGTAAGCATATAAAAAAGAAGTCCCCAAATAAAAGAAGGTTAAAAAAAAAAAAAGACCAGTGGAGCTGTGCAATGACAATGATACACTATCAGCTTACTCAGAGAAGTTACAGTGGGAATACACACATTGAATTATACATTACGCGAAAGCACTGATTTATTGTGGTAATAACATCCACCTCATTAAAAGATTCTGCTTTGCTGCAGTTGGAAGGCTACATATTGTTTACTGCTATAAATTAATGGCAGTGCAAAGAAGACTGTGGAACCATCCTAACAATAGATCTGTAATGACAGTGCTGTATATCACAGCTTCCTCAGCAGCTTCATAATAAAATGGAGACAATGTATTGAGCTAATACATTCTACCATGCTGGCCCATATTTTTCTGACAACTGCTTTAAAAGATGAGCTGGATCCAACTACGTTATAATGCTGCAAAACATTTAACTAAGCAAGAGTCAGTCATACACCAAAGTGCTTCGCAGCATTTTTAAAACATTGTCTAAATCAGCATTTCAAGATGTTTATTCATCTCTGCAAAAGAACTAAAAGTAAATGCTGATGGCTCCTCTTACTTACACAGTATATTAAGAGTAACAATTGGAAGGCAATTCAAGAAGATGCCTAGCACTATCTCCTACAGGGAGCTCTTTGTACAGTTTAACTATAAAAGCTTGACAGAGTATTTTTTTACATCAGCAAATTGATTAAGGGAAGAAGAGCAAAAATACTGGTCATTTAAAATGGTCATAACTTCCTGGAAAAAAATCAATAAAAAATAGGTATTGATTAGAGAGGTGCAATTCAAGGTCATAACAAAGTAAAAATAAATAGCCCTAGGACATAGAAAAATAATTTTAAAAATTATAAAAAGCTAATAAAATTATATAAGATTTTTAAATCTACAGAATAAAAAGCACTTCCACCAAAACAAGATAAAAAAGTGGTTCAAATAAAACAGAATAATTTAAAAATTACACTGTGAGGACTACCAACAGAAGCATTACATTTGGAAAAAATAGAAGAATCTGGATTAAAATAGGAAAAGAAAAAATTAAAGAAAAAACCCACCAAAAGCCTTGAAAATGTATAAATAGAAAAAAAATCACTATTCTTAGGATATTCTAATCTCACTAATAGCAAAATTGACAACTGTGGTAGAGTGATAAGTAATTTTTTTAACAACTCTTTTTTTTTAATTTTAGAGAAAGAGAGTGCAAGCAGGGGAGAGGGGCAAAGGGAGACAGAATCCCAAGCAGGCTCCATACCCAGCATGGAGCCTGGTGCAGGACTCGATCCAACCATCCTGGGATCATAACCTGACCCGAAATTAAGAGCCAGATACCTAACTGACTGAGCTACCCAGGTGCCGAAGTGTAAGTATTCTGTTTGAGAAATAATAATAACCCTTCCAGAACAAGATATGCAAAAGAAAACTTTCTAAATCAAGTGTCCTAAGAGTATTACAATTAAAAAAAATCTTTTTATTACCTTTCTTGAGAAGTAATTTTGCTAATTAGTAGAGAAATAAAAATACTGCATGTAAAATGCCCAGCTCAGTGCCTGGCATACAGTAAGTTATTCATTATAATAATTATTACTATTTTGAAGCTTATTTGATGAATAATATTAAAGAAAAAAAGCTACTAAACAAGCCTGATGAAATTAGCAGAGTCTGTTAGGAAAAAGGTAATTAAACATCATAATCTTCTAATGGTACATATGGTACTGTGCATTATCTGTCAGAAGCCCAATAGTACACAGTAGTCCCAATAAACTACATTATCCCACCTCAAGAAAATAACTAAAAGCAAAACTACTCTTCAGAAGTCCAAAGGGCATCCAAATGTTACTATGAAAAGCATATGAAATGTCAAGCAAATTACAATCATCTTCTACTACATCAATTAAAAACAAACTGCTTTGGTTTCATAGACCCCTTCAAAGGCATATAACAGACTTTCATCTAATTACTAGTAAAAGTTAACTGTAAAAAGAAAAGGCTTTTTTAGAGTTGATACATTCTAAGTTTTTTTTCTTTTTAAAAATTTTAGGAAATGTTACCTGAGGTTATTAATACCTCTAGCTAACACTTTGCAGTTTATGAGATATTATTACACATTCTTACAATACATATGTGAGCTAGATATCCCTGTTTTTTGTTTGTTTTTATTTGAGAGAGAGCATGTGCCTAGAAAGGGAGAGAAAGAGAAAAAGGGGGGGGGGGGAGAGAGAGAGAGAGAGAGAGAGAGAGAGAGAGAGAGAGAGAGAGAGAGAGAGAGAATCATAGGCAGGCTCCACACCGAAGTTAGGCCTGATCCCACACCCCTGGGATCATGACCTGAGCTGAAATCAAAAGCTCGATGCTCAACTGACTGAGCCACCAAGATGTCCCTAGATACCCTTGTTTAAAATTTTTGTTAATGTTTGTTTATTTTTTAGAGAGAGAGAGAGACAGAAAGAGACAGAGAGAGAACAAGTGGGGGGGGAAGAGAGAGAGAGAGAGAGAGAGAGAGAGAGAGAGAGAGAAAGAGGGAGGAAGGGAGGGAGGGAGGGAGAGAAAAGGAGACAGAATCCAAAGCAGGCTCCAGGCTCTGAGCTGTCAGCACAGAGCCTGATGGGGGACTCAAACCCATGAACAGTGAGATCATGACCTGAGCCAAAGTCTGACACTTACCCAACTGAGCCACCCAAGTGCACCTAGATATCCCTGTTTTAAAAATGAAGAAGTATCTTGAGTAACCTAATTCAAAACCAACATAAATCTAGGAGACACAAATTCAGTGCTCAAAAATCCAGTTTTGGATCATTTTATCCATCTAAAAACTGTTGTATTAATTAAAAATTGCTTTTCCTAATTTCAAAAATTTCCCAATTTCTTACATTTCCATTTTTCAAATATGATACTTACTTAACAAGTTGACACAAAGGCTAATAATTTATGTAAAGTGCTTAGCAGAGATCCTGGCACAAAGAAAGTACTTGACAAGCACAGCTGCTATGAATGTTGTTGTAACTGTTATTACCACCATGACTGACATAAATCCTTCTTCCTTTTGAGATTTATATGTTAACTGTTCTAATTTATATCAACCTTTCAGAAGTGAAGTTCCAAACTCTTGGACCATGATTACAGTTACTAAGAAAGTTAAAGGGAATTGGCAAGGAATTTCACAAATTCAACAAAGCAGAAATTTGCTTGAGTTAACAAATTTCCCTTTTAAAATCCAAGTCTCAAAGAGTTTTTTACATCTTTCTGTGAAGGCCTTCTTTGGAAAATCATTAGATACTATGTGGGATAAGAAGCAGAAGAGAAATTTAAAGAAGAAGTAAAAGATTGTTCTGGCATACAAGACACAGAAATGGGCCTTTGGAAACATTAAAGGATAGGATATCATAAAAAATACATTTTGTAGTTACAGGGGAGTGGTGAAGAGATGTTAAAAGTGAAAAGGGGCTCAGGAAGGGGAGGCAAAAGAGCGTAACTATTTTCAGTATCTTGCTTAGGATCTGGATGACTGGCCTAAAGCCATCTGCCAATGTCATCTTCATTTGGTATGATTAGGAAACTGGAAACATCCTTTAATTCTATGACTACACATAAAGCCTGCCTTACAGCATTTACGAGGTCATGAGCAAGACAGGTTATACATTATTTTATTTTTTCCTGGAAGTAGGGTAGGCCTACAGACACTGAAAGAGGGCCATTGCAAAATAAGGGCTAAAAACTAGCAAAGAAAAAAGAACAAAATTGTTGAACTCAATGTTATAGGAATCCAATGTTATATGTTATAAAAATGCCAGATTAAAGGATTGAAGATTGTTAATTAGGTAAAAGGTATCTCATATTCATGGATAGATTAAACAAAAAAAAAAAATCAAATTCGGAGGATGAAAGAGGATGGACTATCAGCAAATGTGATATCATAAGAGACAATCATTCTGATTAGAGAATAATGATTTGTTTTATAAGATTACAGGGAATAAATATGGTATACAGACTTAAGGGTCCAGTCAATCTGATGACAAAAACTTATTGGGTATAAGTGAAGGTTCTAAGAATCTTACACAAATTACCTCATATTCACAGCAACCCCTTAATATATAAACCTATTAGCATTCCTAATTTATAGGCAAGAAAGTTTAGTCAGAGTAGTTAAATGACTACTAATGATTGGTTACCTAGACAGTGACAGGGACAAGATTTAGAACTTACTCTAACTATACTGACTAGCAGATCCTAGAATGATCTGGGTTATGTGAGTTGGTAAAAATGCTGGTGCTGAATTTGTAAAGCCATTAGAACCCTTTCATGAGAGGTTTGGACTAAAGATCCTTTTGAAAAAGTGCTATTTACATTTGTATCCCCCTACCTATCTAATGTGTGTGGATATCACTTTAGCAGAAGGTTACACAAATGAATTTAAAAAAAGAATATTTTGCTTGGGGACATGGAAAGATGCCTGGCAAAAAAAAGCTTAGGAAAAGAAGTCAACAAAAATAGATTAAGTGTGGTCACTAAAGTTTATAGCTTTACTTTTCTGTTAATTTTTGTATTTATATATCCGCATCCATTAACCCCGTACCAGCCTTTCATTCTCTGTGCCCCTAAGGCTTTTTAAAGAAGCCACTGAATTTTATTCTGTGCATCTCCACCACCTGCCTTCTTCCCCCACCAGCAAAAGAAGAAAATAAACGAACAGCCTCTGTTATTGAAGCCATGTTGCCACTGTTAGGGGGTGCAGCAACTATTTTGTGTCAGCTGTAGCAGCTCTTTTATCTAAATGACAAGTATAACAAACAGCCTGATCAGCATTTTTACTCAACCTTGGCTTTTAGGGTATTTTGTCACATGCTATATATGGCTAAAATGGTTCAGCACTTATCTTCATGCACTCTACATTTTATTTAATATTGTCAAGAAGAAAATTTCATTGGCACACTACTGTGGCTTTTAGAGTTAACAAATAAGCACTTTTGTTTTCAAATACCAGAGTAGTTTTTAATCCCTTGAAAACACACTTTCTTGCAAGTGGTATTAAACATATACCCTCTATACTATTTCAATTTAACGAACACATCTTGGGAAAAAGAAAGTATTCCGTTTTACTTATTGTACCTATGTAGAATCTAAATCATTTCGAATGCTCACACTGGTAGATTTAGTAGCCTCTGTAGTTCTATGTTATTCAGCTACGGTTCACATTAAGTGATAGATTTTTACCTGACTTTGAGAAAGGCACATAAATTGATTAGAATAATCTGATAATCCAATGCCAGTGTTGAGCTAAATGCCTGGAAGAACCCCCAAAAAACAATTTGACAATCCAAGGCCACAGGGAAAAAACATTTTAAGTAATTATGAAAATGGTAAACACCCAAGAGGCCCAAACCTGATATAATAAAGCCTATTCATTTTCAGATAGATTCAACTCTCCACTTAAAGAAATGGTTAAGAGCATTGACATCAGGAGTTCCAGTTCAAGATGATGACATAAGTTCCTGAACTCACTTCTTCCCATGGACAAACTCAATCTACAGTTACACATGGATTAATTCCCTCTGGAAGAAATCCTGCTACTAGCTGCCCTACACATCAGGCAAATGAGAAAAAAAAGCCCACATCATAACAGGTGCGAAAGTCTGTGACACATTCTTGCCGTAAATCTCACCTCCAAGACGGTGACATACAATTGGGAAGGAACTCACAACTCACAGCTCCTCCCTAAGGAGTGATGGTTTTGGGCCTAACATGTAGCACCCCAATGTTTAAGACTTCCACCTGTGAGAAAGGCCCCCAAAATGCCTAGCTCTGAAAGCCAAGGAGGCTTGCGTCCATGAGACCATTAGACAATACAAAAACAAAAACAGAAACACAGTTCTTAACTGGCTCAGGAGGACTCAGCTTGGCCATCACCCAGAGCTCAGCGCTGAGAGAGCAGACAGAAATGCCCATCTCCCAGTCTTTCCTTGAAAGAGGCCTATCTGCACATCTTAAAAGCTGCAGCCTCAGAGTCAGGATCCTAATTTAACACAAATCTAGGAACTGCAATCCTCCCCTGAGACCAGAGAAGCCAGCATTCTCTGCAGAGAAGCCAGCATATCTGCATTCTCCCTGTATGTAGACAGAATCTCCAAATCACCAATGTCACCCTGGAAGGAGCTCATACACTGGTCTGGCACTTCAGCTTTCATGGCTGCCATCTAGAAAATGTACCCCTTGATCACCTGGTTCTTGTGGCCATCAGGGCTTGTGTTCACCGTTTGTAGCAAACAGTTCTTTAACAGGCTATCACCTGAGGGCTCAATGTCCAGTTCCCAGTCTTTCCCTGAAAGAGGTCTACTTGTAAACTTTAAAAGCTGTTGCCCGAGGGTCTGGCATCCAATCAGCCTGCACCTACTGCTGACTGAGACACTTACTTTTAGGGCACTGATAGGTCTTAGCACACCGTCAATGGCTGGGAGCAACTAAGAACAAACAAGGTGGCTTAGACAATCAGTTAGTTTTGAGAGATAGAACGTGATTTGCTATTAATGAGGACAGGCACAAAATACTACCCACTTCCCCAAATCTTTTTCTTATAATGAATAAAAACTGTTAGGCTGATGGAGGAGGAATACCAATGCTCTAATCTCAGGGTCCGGAAGAGAGACAGGGAACACTATATTATCCCTACAACCAGACAAAAATCTACTGCTTCTGGTGTAAGGTAAAAGTAAAAGCTCTTTTACCCAGAAGAGGGGGAAAATCTTTGAGCCAGGATTCTTCACTGGTCCAAAAGACAGGTTTTCTATTATTGGAAGAGGGATGAGAAAATCTCTCTGGCCTAAGACCTACCACAAACACAAGAAAGGGTCTGGATGTCATGCAGAGTATGGGCAAGAACACTGAGAAGGCCCACTGAGAAGAACCCATAGCGTTCATCACAGAGTGATGCTGGATCAGGGGAATGAAGAAGTTGCCCTACCCTGACCATAAGCCTTACACTGGGTCACGAGCAACAGCCATCTACCTCTGGGGAAAGGCAACAGAGGAGAGAGAAAAAGTCCTCAGTGGCACAGGCATTGAGGGCCTGCCAGAGAGTAGAGCAGAAGCAGTGAGACAAAATCTCTAACACCCTAGGGCCCATGCTAAGGACAAATTCAAATGGAAGAACTGAAGGAATTTGTGAAAATGTGCTACACTAGAAGTAACAATGATGACAAGAAACCCAACTGAGCTCACCTACTGTCTACATGGACTGAACTCCCCACACAAATTGCTGATATAAGAAAAGGCACCCATATTTCTGGGCATAAAATATTATTCACATCCCAGTCTCTAATTCAACCAAAAATTATGAGATGCTTAAAGTAATAAGAAAACAATGACCCACTGTGAAGAAACAAAGCAATCAAAAGAACCAGTCTCAGAGATAATATAGGTGTTGGAACCATCAGACAGGTTATTTAAAATAACTATAATTCACATACTAACAGATCTAGCAGAAAAAGTGGAAAACTTACACGAACAGGTGGGAAATTGCAGCAGAGAAGGAAACTATAAAAAAAGAATCAAATATAAATGCTAGAAACAAACAAAAAAAAAAAATCAGAAGCGAAGAATTCTTCTGATGACCTTATGAGCAGAGTAGACACAGCTAAGAAAAGAATAAGTAAATTTTAAGGTAGATTAACAGAAAAAAATACTGCAAGTAATAAAATAATGCTGCCATGGCTATATTAATATCAAAAAAAAAAGAATTCAGGACATGGAATATAACCAAATATAATGATAAAGGGACCATTTATGAAGAAAACCTAACAATTTGAAATTAGTTTCCTAGGGTTCTTGTTACAAGGTACCACAAACTGAGGGTGGCTTAAAACAATAGAAATGTATTGTCTCATAGTCCTGGAGTTTAAAAGTCCAAAATCAAGTTGTTGGCAGAGCCATGTTCTCTCTGAAGCCTCTAGTGGGAAAATGTTTCCTCCCTTCTTCCAGTTTCTTGGAGCCCCAGGTGTTTCTGGACTGTGGCAACCTAACTCCAATCTCTATTTCCATCACCACATGGTATTTATTCCTCTGATGTGTGTCTTAAATGGTGTTTTCACCTTCCTATAAGGACACCAGTCATATTGGATTTGGGCCTACTCTAATGACCTCATCTTAACTTGATTACAAATAAGGTCATATATACAGGTACCCTAGTACTTGTGAGGACTTCAATATATCATTTTGAGAGACACAATTCAACTCACAACATGTACCAAATACAAATGATTCAAATACATAAAACAAAAATTGATAGAAATAAAACATACAGACAAATCTAAATTGTAGTTGGAGACTTCAACACTCCTCTCATTTATATTAATCAATACAGCATGTAGAAAATCAGTGAAAATATAGAAGATATGAACAACACTATTAACCAATTTTACCTAATTGGTTGTAAATAACATGTATACAACACTTTACCCAACAAGAGAATACATATTCTTTTCAAGTACACACAGAGCAATAACCAGCATAGACCATATTCTGAGCAATAAACCAAATTTCAACTCATTTTTAAAAATAAAAATCATACAATGTTCAACAATCATAATGGAATTAAACAAGAAATCAACAGGAGAAAGATGTCTGACAAATCCCCAAACCTGTGGGGGGTGTGGGGTAGGAAACTCTTCTAAATAATCCATGGGTCAAAGAGAAAGTCACAAGGAAATTTAGAAAATATTTTGAATGAAATAAAAATAAAAATACAATATATAAAAATTTGTTGGGCTTTGTAAAATCAATGCTTTGAGAAAAATTTGTAGCATTGCATTTTTACATTAGAAAGAAAAATAAATCTCAAATCAAAAGATTAAAGCATTCACCTGAAAATCCCAAAAAAGGAAGAGGAATTAAATCAAAATCAAGAAGAAAAGTAGGAGAAAAGCAAAGATCACTGAACACAGGAAAAGCAACAGAAGAATAAATAAACTACACAGCCAGGCTGATGGGGGGTGGAGAAGGGAGGGGGAGAAAGAAAGAAAACAAACTACCAAAATCAAGCATAAAAGATGAAATAAGCAAATTCTGTGAGACAGTCACACTACCAAAGATCATTCAAGAACAAAAAGGTATCAGGAATAGCCCTATATCTATTAATTTAATTCAAAGTTTTAAGAAAACCTTCCCAGAAATAAAATTCCTGGACCAAATAGTTTCACTAATGAATTCCACTAAGGATGAAATTAATTTCTACACCATCTTCTCCAGGAAAGAGAACAAGAGGGAATAACTTCAAAACTAATTTTACCCCGCCAGCATTGCCCTGAAGCCAAAACTAGACAAGGACATTACAAATATACTTCCTGAACACAGATGCAAAAATTCGTAAGTGAATATTAGCAAAGCAAATCCAGCAGTTTATTAAAACGGATGATACATCATGATCAAATATGGTTTGTCTTAGGAATGAATCCAAAATTAACCAGTATAAAATTTATCATTTTAACATATGAAGAAAAACCATATGATTATCTTCAGAAAAAGTATCTGACAAAATTCAATATCCAACTATAATAAAACTTTGAACAAACTAGAAATAGAACTTCCTCAACCTGATAAAGGGCATCTATGAAAAACCCATATAGCTAATATACAAAAAGGTAAAAGATAGAATACTTTTAACCTAATACCAAAGACAAGACCTTCTTAACACTTCTAGTCAATATTCCATAATGTAGTAAGTGTTCATTCAGAGATGATATATTCTTGTATGCAGGAAGTCCCAAAAAGTCTGCAAAAAGGCTGCCAATAAAAATAACTGAGTCTAGCAACGTTGCAAAATACAGGTCAATGTACAAAATTCAGCTGTAATTCTGTATACAAACAATAAATAACTGAAGTTGAAAACTTTATACCTATTAAAAATATGAAAAATTTAAGGGTAAACTAACAGAATATGTACAAGAATTGCATGCCAAAATCTGCAAAACATTAGAGATTAAAGAAAACCTAAATGAATGGAATCAAATTCATGGACTGAAGGACTGTCTTTTTTTATATATAACATTCTTAGCAAAAATGGCCTAACCAATTAATATAATACCTATAAAAATCCCAGCTGGATTGATAAAATAATTCTAAAATTTATATGAAAAATAGAGGGACTGGAAAGCTAAAACAATTTTGAAAAAAAGAGTACAGTTAGAGGTTTCATATGACCTGATTTTATGACTTACTATAAAGCTACAGTAATCAAGACAGTGTGATACTGATATAAGAAAAGATATATGATTGAGCAGAACAAAGCTTAGAAATGGACCCACACATATATAGTTAATTTATTTCCAACAAAGGTGCCAAGACATTTCATGAGAAAACAGTCTTTTCACGAAACAGTGTTGAAAGAATTGGACTTCCATTTGTAAAAACTGAACTTCAACCCTTACCTTGTACCCTTATAATATATTATAGATTAAAAATAGGTTGCATCTGCTAGTGGGGCATCTGGTTGGTTTGGTCAGTTAAGTATCTGACTTTGGCTCAGGTCATGATCTCACGGTTCATGAGTTCGAGACCCATGTAGGGCTCTGTGCTGACAGCTAATAGCCTGGAGCTGCTTCAGATTCTGTGTCCCTCTCTCTCTGCCCCTCCCCCTGCTGATGCGCACATTCTCTCTCTCTCTCTCTCTCTCTCAAAAATAAACATTAAAAAAAATTTAAAAATTAGGCTGCATCAGAAGTCACAATATGAGTGTAATAATAGTTATATTTGACCCAATTTGTTTTTAGAAAAGCCAAAACGCTGTTGGTTAATAATAAGCATATAGTCAACTAAATAATCTAAATCATCAGCTTTAACTTTTCCAGTAAGACAGTCTCTTGTATATATAATGAATCAAAAGACCTCTTGCAATGAACAGTCCCCTTGGAAGTACCAGAATCTATAGTTTAGTAAAAATTGCCACATTTTTATATTCCTTCCCATTAACAAGACTACTGCCATTTATAGTTTTTAACACCGACTTTTCTTTATCCTTTTTTCCTGTTTTTTTTTGTACTAGAAATTTCTAAGAGTAAATGCAAAACTTTATATTATTTCTTTGTACTTCATTCAAATATTTCAGGTATTCGATTTTGCCAAAATTATCTAAATTTTTTTTTATTTTAATGGGGTGTCTGGGTGGCTCAGTTGGCTGACCATCTGACTTTGGCTCTGGTCCTGATCTCACAGTTCATGAGTTTGAGCCCTGCATCGGGCTCACTGATGTCAGCATGGCGCCTGTTTTGGATACTCTGTGCCACTCTCTCTCTGCCCTTCCCCTGCTTGTGCTCGCTCTCTCTCTCTCTCTCTCTCTCTCTCTTAAAAATCAGTAAATATTTTTTTAAAAAGCTTTTTATTTTAATTAACTGCAAAGCAATCTGTATGATCAATTTGTAATATTAGTGAAATTGTTTAACAAATCAGAGCCTAGAACAGAATACAACAAAGGAACAATAAAGAAATACCTTAAGTTTATAAAGCCATTAAACAATAGGGTTATAAGTGATTTGAACAGTTCTGAACACTATTAATGTCTTTTAATCATCTTGTCTAATTATCAGAAAGGTATTACTCAGATTTTCAAATAATTTGCTGAGATATGTCACATTATATCTATAACTTCCATAATTTATTAACTTAACCAAAACACATTTTTAAAGAAAAGAAGTTAATATAGTTTTACAGGATATATTTCTAAGTAAAACTACTGATTTTCTTTTCTTCCTAACGTTAAAAAGTTTACCTATTTAATCATCATTTTACTTTTTATACCAGGCCAGTGTTTTTTGTTTTCAGAATTTACCCTTTTTCCATTTTCAAAAAGTTGGTTCACATCATAAATCATGAACTCACATTAAAAAAAATCCTTTTCTAAAAGTGGAACTGTTTAAAATTAAGTCATACAGAAATAAAATATTTCTGATTATATTATTCTCCTATAAATGGCTCATATATAACATACATTCAGTTATAAAACTTTAAAAAGTGGAGACTATTTCATCCACGTTTGTTCCTGGCACAGTCCTCAGAATAATGTCTACAAAACTTAGCTGGCAAATTAATAATTCTTTGAGTAAGCACATTTATTCAACATAAACTTGTGTTGAATTTAAATAAGTGGACTTTGGGAATAAAGAATTGGACAAGAATGTGGACATGTGACTAAAAGATACTACATTACCCACTATAAAATGCACACTACAGATGTTTAATTAGATTTATTATGGTGATCATTCTGCAATATATACAGATATCAAATCACTATTTTGTATACCTGAAACTGATAGAATGTTTGATGTCAATTATACCTCAACTAAAAAAAAAACTGCCCCCCCCAAAACATACCACATATTCACATAAAATAAATTTTGATGATCAGAGGGAAATATAAGAATAACAAGCTGAAAAGTTGACACATACAGGTATATAAAGAAAACTACAAATATTCAGGTTCCTAAAATGTCTTCCTACTACATTTACTCCCCATAAACACACACACACACACCCTGAAATCAGAAGTATAGCTTACTATCAACCTTATTGCTACTATAAACCAGTACTTATTAAACTTACACAACCCAAATTCTAGGTGTTTTGAAAACAATTTTTATGTAAATTCATGGTAGATACGTGTTCCCTCCTCTGAATCTACCCAAGTTAGTACACCCAGCACTAAACTAAGAAAACAGGAAGTATTAAGGGATAAAATTGGCAATGCTGTGCAAATAAAATAATTCATTTATAAATAATAATAAATGGTCACTCCACACCACAGTAACTTAGGATGATTAGAGAATAAATACTTAACTTTGAGGATTACTGACTGGCAGTGTGTTGCTGGTGTATGTCAGGATTATTCATCACCCTGACAGTAATATTAACCACAATCCATTTCAGTTACTTCAGTTTATCATATTCTGACTAATGTTAAAAAACAATGTCATTGAAGGCTGCTTAAATTAAGTGTAAGGTTAACCTCTGTTAGAGTCATTTGAAAGCTTCTCATAAAAGGTAGCTTCTAGTAGAAAACCAAATCTGCTCTAAAGAGTGCTAATACTTAATAAGTAAATTTTTAAAAAAGTCACACAAAACATTCTTTTCCTGATTTAAAAACCAAACTTCAGCAAATCTTCTAAATGCACCACAACCTCTCTCTCTCTCCGTTTATACCTTTCACACTTTGCTGAACTTATTTTACATTTTGAGGGAAGAGTTGCACAACCATATTTTAAACTAAATACATCACATTGAACACACATTAAAGTTTAAAAAGATCAGTGTACCCATGAAATTTTTTCGTCAGTATCACATAAATAACTATATAATACTACCTATAAAAATATATTTAAATAGCTGTTTGCTATTTAGGACCACCCCTCCCACCAATTAAGTAATTGAGAAACGTCCCTTACTAATAAATGAAAGCAGACTGACATAATGTGTTATCTAAATCCAAAGATTTCCTACTTTAGTCCTCTAATTTTATCTTTCTAGGCTATTTTCCTATATCATTTTGATGTCTTTTAAAAACCATCTGCCCTAACATTCTGCTTTCTATAGGATCATTTTCCTTTCTCTATTAATGCCTGAGTTTTCTGTTACCTCTGTGAGGATATTTATTCTGATTTTGTTTTTAAGGTTTCTTCTGTTTCCTAACTTGTCTTTGTTTCTTCTGGTTTCTTTCATTTTTCTATTTGTTTTAGTCTTTGTCATCTTTGACAATGGAGACTGTCTTTAAATGTTTGCTAACACTTGGATGTATGTTCAGTTTTAGTACGAGGCACAAAAGAGCTGACTGTAGTACATCAAGCCTAAGTAGCATTGTGAGCTGGCAGACTTCACTGAAGAGAAATCAGGTGGGCTCCAAGTGGAATCTCTAAATCGTTAACATTTCTTAGGTCTTTTCTCTTGAGCCAGTCAATACGTCCAAAGAGTAATACAATCTTCTGTCTTACAGGGTGGGGCTGGTATAAGCCTGGCTGCCAGAGTTCTGATAGCATGACAGCAAAAGGGGTCTGGGGGCCTTCAACATTCAGTACTTAAAGCTTTCGGTTCATCCTGTTTTCCATTCTTTCCCTTCAACCCTTCCTCTGTTGTTCTTGGTTTTCTCAAATCAGAAACTTCTCTGGTATAATTTCTCTAACAAGTACACCTCTGTCCCTTATGCTAAGATAAAGGGAAGAGTAGTTGGATTTGGGGAAACAAGTGGACATAAATGCAAGTATTCAATCTAAAATATTCTTTCCACTTATCCCTAAAGCCTACCAGTTCACTGACATGGACATGTCTGAGAGCCTAACACTGGGAAAATGTGTGACCTTGGAGAGTTCCTTAACCTCACTATATCTTAGTTTCCTTATCTGTGAAATATAGATAATAACACATCCCTTATAGTACTGTTGAGGAGATTAAATAAAATAGCATGTGTAAAATGTGTGTTTACATAGGAAGGCACCTACTAGGGCTTCCCTCACAATCCAAATCAAATAATATTCTAAACTCTCCCCACATAATTCTTCTGCTGATTAGACTGTAAACTCTCCAAAGCAAGAATATAATTTATACCAAACTCCTCAACATCCTTGTGGCACATTACAGCATCCATATTAGATACCAAGATTTAAATATTTTAAACATATTTTATCAGCCAAAAAAAAAGAAAACGAAAGGAAAGGAAAGAAAGGAAAGGAAAGGAAAGAAAAATCTGAGCATGGGATAATTAATTTCTTTCTCTGTATTTACATTTTACTGAAATGCTTTAAGATCCAATATTTGCTGTTGTAATATCATAAGGTTTTTAAAAACTTTTGAATTCCTTTGGTTTGATTGAAGCCTAATAAGTTAAAATAAAGTAAAGGTTATAACACCTATCATATTTAAACAATATTCCCCTCGCCTCCAAAAAGAGTGTTCTTTTCCCTCCGTGACATCTAGATGGTATACTGATTCCTGGTATATCTGTTACAGAGCAGGACTAAAAGGACTGGCATTCGTCAGAAACAGCACTTAAAACTTAAAGAGATAAAGAAGTGCTGTCTGATCAACAACAGTTAAATGTCGGTAGTCAATTCCAGGTCAAGATGAATGCTGTATATTAAATGCGTGTGTTAGAGAGACATATCTCACATATAAAAATACACAACCAAATGGTAAAAGACAAATGAGAGACAGAGAAAATCACCTACTTTTGCTTTAAACAGAGAGAGAGAGAAAGAAGAAAAAGCCAATAAATGCTACAGACAAATAATAGCAACTCATCAGCAAATAAGTAAATTCAAGAGAGTATTGTCATTCAATTCTCTTAAGTTATCTGAGAATTTACTCATTAGAAACATTTTGATCCAGATTAGGGCAACAGAAGCTGTCAGTTCAACAGAGTTGTGAATGGGTATGGCATTGTAACATATGCAATCCTGGTGGAAAAAAACCACTATGATTTACTAGGGCCTGGACCACAATTTGAAATTCAGTTTGAAGATATGGTAATAGTAAATTCTCCTTAGATTCCTACACTGCAAGGAAGAATCAAGCAATTGTGGTGCAAGTTCATTTCCCCCTAATATTTACTTTTCTTGTTTCTGCACTCTGAACCTAAAGAACAGCTCATATTGTGCTTGCACTCTAAAGCTGAAAAATGGATGATTAATTTTCTTTTCCCTCTACCTCAAACTCTCTTAGTATTTTCCATCATTTTAAGAATGTAAGCTTTAATTATTAAAAAATAAAATACTTGCTTATACCTTGGCCATTTCTTCATTTTCACCCCAACCTTCAGTTTATTTTTTAGTAGGAGAGTAACTACCTAATTTTATTCTTTTGGATTTCCAGAAATGAAGAGTCCCTGGCACACAATATTATTCAATAAACAAAAGAAAAAAAATAAATGAATACTCAAGTTATAACATCAGGGATTCAATAGTTTAAAGCAAACATTCAGTTTTTTTCATAAAACAGGCTTAGGCAAAAAAGGCGTAGAGCATAACCTGGGACAAGCACACTAAGAAGAACAATTTGGAAAAGCTTTCCTCTTTAAAGCCATAGAATGCTGGTTGCATTTTACCTTGTATTTCAGCATGAGAGGTGAAAGGCAACTTGACAAAATAACGTTAAAACAGACTCAGAAATTGATGGCAAATGTAGAAGCAATATAGCACACTGTGGTATTTCTCAAACATTCTGGGCCAAAACTTATAGTAAGAAACAGGTCACATAAACCATAACCCAGTGCACACATGTACACACACACACACACAGCTTAAGCAGAAGATTCATACATAATGCACACTGATATTTTCTTCATGTTATACTTTGTAATTTTATTCATTTCTTTCTCTACAAAATCTATCTACCTATTTATCCATTTTGAGAGTAGTTGACACACAATATCACATTAGTTTCAGGTGTACAACTTAGTGATTTGACAAGTTTATACATTATGCCATGTTCACCACAAGTATAGCTACCAATTCTCCCATTACATTGCTATTACAGTATCACTGGCTGAATTCCTTATTCTGTGCTTTTTATCCCCATGATTTATTCATTTCATAACTGCAAGCCTGTATCTCCCACTCACCACCCAAACCATCCCAGGTTTGGTATCTGCCCAACCCCCCACGTCCTTCCCCTCTGGCAACCATCAGTTTGTTCTCTACAGTTGAGGTCTGATTCTGTTTTTTGTTTGTTTATTTGGTTTTTGTTTTTTGTTCTCTATTTATTATCTTTAATTTTTTCTATTCATTTTTTAAAATGTTAGCTGTAAACTGCAGTTTGAAAACCACTGGCTTAGTGTTTAAATTCTGGTGCTACCCACTACCTGTGTGACCTTATGCAACTTGCTTAACTTCATAGTGCCTCAGTTCCTGTCTCTGTAAAAGACAGTAAGTAACGTTACCTATCTTATAAGGGCTTTGTGAGGGTTAACACATGTAACATTCTTAAATAAGAGCCTGACAAAAAGTAAGTTCTCAATAAAAATTAATTAACAACAATAAGGTGGCATGTTCTTTCTTAGTTGTGCAGTTTTCATTTGGAAGTTAATGGTTATCAACTGCATTTCAATCTAAGAACAAACTCATTTTGTGGAACAGGTATTCAGATGACAGTACATATACATATTAAATATTCCAAAATAACTATGTTGATCAATTAGAAGAGAAATAATTGCCTCAGATCATCTGGGTTTTCCTCTCTTGGAAAACTGGTTTACACAATCAATCCCTTATTAAGGAAAAAAAAAAATCACAGTGATAAAGAAAATCTTCCTAATCTACAAAGAAAGCCCTGTTACTGAAACACTCTGCCATCATAATTTGTTTCTATGATATGACATTTTGTAAATATATTCCTGTCCTAATTATAATTTCTTATATAGAAAAGACAAAAAGAAAATGTTCATTCTTATCTCTTTCAAGAAGGTTGTCAAAATATAAAAATCAATGTATTCTGTAAAATATAGATTAATGTCACTCCAAAGTCTATGCATGGTTAGATCTGTCTTCTCATCAGTCAGGATTTTTTTTCCCCATCAGTCAGGATTTTACACTAGCAATGAAATAACTGTGAAAGCGAAGGAAAAAAATCAGCTTCAAAATTCATTCCTACCTTTTTTCAGCTTTGAAAGAATAGATTAAACCATTATGTTACGTGAGGACCTTCTCAATATATCCATACAAAAAAAAATTAACTTTCATCAGATTTTCAGACTATTTGATCTTCTCAACAGGCAATACTAATTTGTAATTATTACAAGGAGATATTGTGCATAAAATAAAAGTTTATACCTTCAAGAAGACTTTTTTTTTTAATTTTCCTTCTAACCCATTTCACAAAGAATGATCAGAAAAATAATACAGAAGAAAGGCTGTTGATTATATTAATTCAGTTTCAGAAAGAAAATTCCCTGTGCAACGTGGAAGAAATTACCAAGTAAAATTGTAGCATTGTATCAAAGCTGCTAAAACTCCTCTAAAAAACAGCATTGAGGAAATTAAATGGACATAAGTATGCATAAATAATTCAATACATTTTAAAGCCAGTCAGGGTATATAATCTACTTAAGAATGGGGATAAGATCTGTTTATGTTTTAAATTAGACTTTGCACAGAATGTTTTCTATGATTTCACAAGTTTATTTAAACAAATAGTAATGTTTGCTAAATGCATACTATGAGAAAAATTTTAATATAATTCTCTTATAATCATTATTAATACAGAAACAACTCATTTTATGTATGAGATGTATCCCTGAAAGTATGTATATAAACAGATATCTGCAAATTGAATCACACTGTAAACATTATGGAGGATTTTAATGCCAACAGGAATGATATGCTTTTATAAAGTAGACAGTTACTATTATTTTATACATGAAAAGAACAATTTTCAAAAATCTAATATGCTTATTTCACCTACAATAATGTAGTTAATTCCAAATTCACTTATTTCCATCAATATTTAATGAAAACACTTAGAACTAGAATTCCATTTTCTTGAATTTGAAGGACTTTTATAGCATTTGAACTACTGCTGCTAAGTTATAAGATATGTGGTTGAATGTTAGAGCTTCCCACTTCTTCCTAGCCCTGCTAATTACTACTGTTCACTATTCAATGGTGTATCCCTCAGTTCTTGTTGAAAGCATTCTTTATATTCCTTCCTCAGCCCAAAGTATAAATCTCTCACAAAATCTCTCAAAATATAAAAGTGGATACCACTACTATAATTAAAGGCACTAAATCATCAAAATTATATTTTTATGCCTCTATATGTATAGTGGATGTGGACATATATGGATAGACTAACAAAATCAATTCTTTTAGTTTAAGGCCCTCTACCAGTTTTACAAATTTTTACAAAAAAAAATAAAAAGAGCAAAATTACTATTGGTCATCTAGTATGGCATAAAAACAAACTTATTTATCATATACAGAAGATAAATTACAAAGGCGTTAGTTAAAACAGTATTTTATCCACCCAACAAAAGTATTTGTCAAGTTCCTTAGAAATAGCTGTAACATATAAATAAAATTGGGTTTTAAAAAAGGATTCTATTTTGCTGGCAAATCATTTACTACAGCGTTTTGCTGACATTATTTTAATGAATTCTCATAATGAAAAACACAATATAGCGTACATTAAAAAAAGGAAGAAGAAAAAACTGGAGGCTTTCCTCTGTTCATACAAGATTTTTAGTGGGATAGAGAACCAAGGTGAGAGGCAGAGAATAGAGGAAGTTAGCAAAGAACAATGGTAGGAAGAGGCAACAGGGTTATGGGAGCTCTTGTTCAGGTACAATGATAGCAGAAGACAGAATTACAACCTCAGCAGAAATTTCCAAACAGCCTCCCACTCATCACCATTAGTAACTGTTCTATCAAGACAGAAACATGCACCCTGTCTATAATCCATCTTACTACCCACTGTATCTTGAAGAGCCTACCAAAAACCCTCCTAAGCACAAAAAAAATCTTAAGCTATGTGCTTAAATAGAAGTCCAAACTGAAAGACTCGGTTTAAAAAATTTTTACACAGGCAATTTTTCTGGAACACTAGAAAGGTTATTTATTTAAATGCAATTTATTTTGTGAGGCAAACTTTACATTTTAACAAATTAGTGAAAGATGAGATTTTTAATTTTACATACATAAAATTCAAATAATGGAAAGAGAGGATATAATAGCCTGAGAATTAAAGAGTTGGGAAGTTTTTATTACTGACTTACTGCATGACTCACTATACAAGTCAAACTAATACAAAGTCCTCAATTATTAGACTAGAGAGTTCTACAGATTCAAGTGAAATACTACAGGGTTTTATAACAAATATGATACCAAAATGTAAGTAAAGCTTTCCTTTTTCTAAAACAAAACAAAATAAAAACAAAGACCCCAGGAAACAACCATTTATGCATTTATTATTCCTCATAGTCAATGGGTTACCTGGGAAATTCTGCTACTCTGGGCCAGATTTAGTTCTCTTGGTTATACTCAGTCATGTGTTTGTATTCAGCTGAGGGCTGGCTTAAGATGGCCTCTGCTGGTACAACCTAGACATTCCCCATGTGTTAGTCACATCCTTCTAGCAGGTTAACCCAGGCATGTTCTCAAGGTGATCGCAGAGAAGCAAAAGCAGAACATGAAAGCACTTTTTCAAACCTCTACTTTGTGTCCAGTTTACTAATATTTTTTTCCCTTGCTGACCTTTTCTTAAAAATTGTGGTAAATATACAGAACATAAAATTTACCATTTTTACCAATATATTTTTTTATTTAGAGAGAGAAAGCATGAGCAGGAGAGAGAGAGAGAAAGAGTGAGTGAGAGAGAGAGAGAGAGAGAGAGTTAGAGAGAGAGAATCATAAACAGGCTCCAATGTCAGAATGGAGCCTGACGCAGGGCTCAATCCCATGACCTGGGGATCACAACCTGAGCCGAAATCAAGAGTCAGGTGCTCAACCAACTGAGCCACCCAGGTGCCCCCCCCCCACCATTTTAACCACTTTTAAATGTACAGCTCAAAGGCATTAAGTACATTCATACGGTTGGGCAACCATCACTACCATTAATTCCAGAACTTGTTTCATCTTGCAAAATTGAAACTCTATACTCATTAAAGAAGTCCCCATTCCTCCCTCCCTCCTCCCTCCCATCCCCTAGCAACCAGCATTCTATTTTGTCTCTATGATTAGGGCTAATCTAAATACCTCATATGAGTGGAACCATACAGTATTTGTCCTTTTGTGAAAGGCTTACTTCATTCAGCATAATGTCTTCAAGGCTCATCCATCTTGTGGTGTGTATCCTAACTCCTTAAGGAGTTGTATGTATGTATATACCACATTCTGTTTACCTATTTATCCAGCAATTGATATTGGATTGCTTCCATTTTTTGGTTGCTATAAAGTTGCTATGAATATAAAAATGGGTATACAAATACCTCTTCAAGTCTCTGCTGTAAATTCTTTTAAATATATATCCAGAAGTGGAATAGCTAGATCTTATAGTAAATCTATTTATAATTTTTAAGGAAGCACCAAACTTGTTCCATATCAACTGTACCATTTTACATTCCCATCCACAGTGTACAATAGTCCTAAGTTCTCCACATCTTCACCAACACTTGTTATGTTATGCTTATATTTTTTTACAATACCAAGTCTAATGGGTGCGAAGTGGTATATCATTTGTGGCTCTGATTTACATTCCATAACTATCAGTAATGTTGGGCACCTTTTCATGTACTCATTGGCCATTTGTAAATCTTCTTTAGAGAAATGTCTATTCAAGTCCTTCACCCAGTTTTGAATCAGGTTGTTTGGTCTTTTGTTGAGTTTCAAGAGTTCTCTACATATTCTGGATATTAATCCCTTATCAGATATGATCTGTAAAAAAAAGACTTTCTCTTGAAAATTAAAACTCTTTTAAAGTGAAAATATATATATACAAACTGCTATAATTTTTTAGTTTTAAGAACGATACCAGACACCAGAGATAAAAAAAAAAATTAATGGAATCTTTCTATTTAATAATTTCCCTTAAGAGGGAACAGCGAGAAAAAAAATGTCAAAATTATAATAGATTATGTAATGTGTTGTAATAGACATGTACAGACAGTACCATGGAAGTACAAATTTCTAGATGATGGGAAAAGCAACATCAAAGGGATAAAGGTGAAAGAGAACATGAGGCATTACAGGATCAGATGATGATCGCAAAGATGGGGGATAGAGACAGAAGGTATGATAATCAAAGAGAAAGTGGCCAGTAACTGAATACCGCTATTTGTCATAATGAAAATGTTAACCTTTGTGTTGACATCACCGATGAGTACCGTGATTATCTGGACTGTGTGAAAAAACATTATATCCTATGGATCCAGAGTAGAGGTTACTCCCAAACATTCCTAATAATAATCATGCTAGGGCATAAAAGGGTATATCCTGAGGTGGGTAAAGAAGGGAATACTCTCCCTCTGATACCGGAAAAGTGGAAGCTCCTGGATTCTATGTGAAAGAAACTGAATATGGCAGTGAACTGGTACCTGCATATGGGGATCTGCAGAAACAAGGAAGTGATCCTCAGATTGAGATGGTAATCACTGACAGCCTTGCACTTCTGCTATGACTGGGTAATCAGTAGAGGTTTATTTAAATACTTCACCATAAAGGAAGAACTAGGCATATTCTTGGAATAAGTCAGCACTAAAAGCAAGAAGTCTGGCATCCTGAGAACTTTAGAATGACTGGTTCAAGAGACAGGCAGGGGAGAAGCAACAAAGAACCTCTAGGTTAGATAAATATATAAAAATTCTTTAGGTTTTGCTAGAAATTACGAATGAAAGTACTTAGGAGAAAGACTGGATTTCCTGCCCATCTGAAAAATGGGTGCAGGGTCTCAGACTCCTGATACATTAAAGGACATAAGATCCTAAATTTAAATGATAGAAATCAATTTCAATTTATGATGTATTTCATCTTAAATTTCTTCCCAAGTCATTCTAAAAGGGCCGAGAAATAATGACAAATCCAGCAGTAACAATCACAATAGGCCAAACTAGTCTTCAGATATTATCTCCCTTTAAAAGGGCTCCCAATAACTCCTTAAAGAAATACATGATTCTAGAACTGCCAGAAAATATAAGAGTTAAGACTGGAGCACTTTGTCACACAAGAACGCATGAAGTTATCAAAGACTACTAAGATTATACTAAAATGACTCAGGAGCAATTTAAAGAAGGTTCTCGTGGTCAGAAACAGAAACAACTGAATGGACACCAGAGGAAATAATAACTGCAATGGATGGAAACATCAAATACATTTAGGTCTATGAGTTCATAAAGATGTTTTTTATTTTTATTTTTTTAATATTTTATTTATTTTTGACAGAGAGAGTGCAAGCGGGGCATGGGCAGAGAGGTAGGGGGACAAAAGATCCAAAGCCGGCTCTGTGCTGATAGCAGCAAGCCCTATGTGGGGCTTAAACTCACGAACCGTGAGATCATGACCTGAGCTGAAGCAAAGCGCTCAACCAACTGAGCCACTCAGGCACCCCATGAAGATGTTTTTTAAAAACTTAGGTGCCACTGGAGGATGTTAGGAACCAGTTCACTGTTTTAAAAGCTGGCATAAGAGGAGAAAAATTTAAAGGTTTATCCTGCTTTTCCAATGCAATGTACCACTGAATAACCTAACAGTAGATGAAGGGAATGGGTCCCCAATAACAAATGAAATTAGAGTGAGAGAATGTAAATATCATGATTTTTTCAGTCATTACAGAACCAATGAATCCAGGCATTAAATATCAATGGCTACTAACATCACAAAAGAGAAAGAAGATACTACACGCCCTCTGACAGAAGAAGGCAAAAACTTCCTATGAAGTAGTATCCAATCTGAATTCTATCAACCTCTGGACCCAACTACCAATTTATACGAAATATAGAAGATGGAGGAACCTGTTAGACTATAACACAGGGATGCAATAAGCAAACTCCATACTATGAGGAAATACATACAACAAACAATATGTTTCTTCAACTAATGAATTAGATAGAAAGAAAAGATGAAAGAGAAACCTACAGAATTAAGAGAGACTTGAGACTTAATCAGTATCAACTGACTACACTATGTGGTCCTTATTTGGATCTGATCTGAATAAACACACTAAAAAGAATTATGAAAGTTGTAATTTAATTGGAAATGTGATACTTAGTAGGTTTTTGATGATATTAAGACATTATTGATACTATTTTAGGTTTGCTAATGGTATAATGGTTATTCTTTAAAAAGGGACCTTCATTTTTAGAAGTACATATTGAAATATTTATGAATAAAATTATGTCTAGGATTTGCTTCAAAGTACTATGAGAAGGCAGAAAGAAAATGAATATAAAAATAAAATAAGAGTATCCACGAGTTGACAACTGTTGAAGCAGGGTAATTTGGTAGATGTAAATTTATTATGCTAATTTGTCTACTTTTATATATGCTTGAAATTCTCTATGAAAAAAAGTTAAAAGAAAAAAAGGACATATAACCTTATTTTATATCACAAAATGATGGTACAGAATACTCTATTTACTGATAGTCTAGGACAGAAAAGGAAAGTTCTTAAAGAACCTAAGACATGGGAAAACAGTTAAAAAACGGTGGATGTGTCAATGTGTATATACATGAGTGTATACATATAAAATGTAATTATTCCTTACTGATATGTGATCCATTAGGAGTAACTTTTGTTTTATTATTTACATATTTTACATTTAAAGAATCAAATACAGTTAATATATTTTATAACTTGGGGAAACGTCACATATATTTTATTATTTAATACATTTAGTGAATGGCAGGCTCTGTGCAAGGCATCAGAAAAATAATGGTGAACAAGAACTCTATGATATGGAGCTTAGCGAGGGAGACAAGAAGAACCAAAACAAAGAGGTAGAAGGACATGTAAAATGCAGGATATTTAGGTGTTATGAAAGAAGCAGATAGTGGTATATCAGGGAAGGAAAATAGTAACGGTCCTATGTGGGGGTGACCTAAAGGACTAGAGTCATTCACTCACAAAGTAGGGAAAACAACATAAAAAGCAGAGAAAGCAAGACACTGAATTGGGAAAGAATTATTCTGCAGTCAAAATAACTAAGTCAAGGGGCACCTGGGTGGTTCAGTCAGTTAAACGTCTGACTTCGGCTCAGGTCTTGATCTCACAGTTAGTGAGTTCGAACCCTGTGTCAGGGTCTGTGCTGACAGCTCAGAGCCTGGAGCTGCTTCAGATTCTGTCTCCCTCTCTCTCTGCCCTACTCTGCTCATACTCTCTCTCTCTCTCTCTCAAAAATAAACATTAAAAAAATTTTTTTAATAAAGTAAAAAAAAAATTACTGTAAGTCAAGAAAGGTTCAAGCACTGGATTTATATAATTCAAAATTAGATTTAAAGAGGATTGATTTTGGGGCGCCTGGGTGGCGCAGTTGGTTAAGCGTCCGACTTCAGCCAGGTCACAATCTCGCGGTCCGTGAGTTCAAGCCCCGCGTCAGGCTCTGGGCTGATGGCTCAGAGCCTGGAGCCTGTTTCCGATTCTGTGTCTCCCTCTCTCTCTGCCCCTCCCCCGTTCATGCTCTGTCTCTCTCTGTCCCAAAAATAAATAAACGTTGAAAAAAAAATTAAAAAAAAAATAATAAAATAAAGAGGATTGATTTTGAGGTAGCAAAGTCAGGTGTGACACCTGGAGAAGTGTAGAATAGTTACTTGTCTTTTTATAAAAGTGCCAGTGAGAGGTGGCCATTATTTACTCACATGTGTTAACAATTACTAACACCCTTAAAAGAAGTTAATATTGTAGAATAATGTCTTCCTAAATGTACATGGAAAAAGGAATACAAGTGTTAATACTTTTAACTTATCAACTTCTATCATCCATTTTTCCAAATTTTTCAGTTTTAAATTTAAATTTTAAATTCAATTTTAAATTTAACTTTCAGAAAGTGAAAATACATTTAAAAGATAAATATATTAAAGCTATAGTTATATAAAAAGATTTTTACAAGGTAATGTGAAAATTAAAGATAATCAAATTTATTGTTATATGCAAGACAATTCTGTTTAAGAGGATTACTGAAAAATTACCTTGGACAAATCTCTGAAGTTACTTGGCAAAGTAAGATCCAGTTCTTCTGATTCATAATTAGTGATGACCCAGGGAAACACTGGATACTGATTTAAGTCATTGTAACTCCGTCCTGACAGAGAGAGAGAAGTCCTTCCATTTAGAATAAGAAAATAAAACTGACTCAGGGATATCATTTACTAAAAATAAGAACAACTTAACTTTCTGAGTGCCAGGCATTGTCCTCAGTGTTACACATGTATTATTTCATTCAATCCTATAATAAACCTACAGAATTATCATCCCCCATTTTACAGATAAAAAAATGAGACACAAAAGGTTGAAAACTTGCCTAAAACCGTGTAACTAGTAATGGTCAAATAATATTCAAACCCAGATACTCTGGCCCCAAGTTTCTGTTCTTATAAATTACACTTGACTATTTTTTTCTTACTTGAAGGCCTGCATCAAACAAAATATTCTTTATCAACCCTTAAAAAAAATTTCAATTCTCATAGAGCTTTTCAAAACAAGAATCCTTTCTCTGCCATTAATTAACCAACCAATCAAGCAGCTAATCAACCAAATTTAAGTGACTTATTCTCTGCGGACATTCATTAGTCATCTGTAAAATAAGAGAGTTGTACTAAATAACTCTAAAATTTCTGCAACAGCTTTCAAATTCTATGATCCTCTGAATATAATGTGCAGCATCATCAGTGTTGGCTTTCCCCCACTCATAAATGCTGCCACATACTCTTCTACAATTCTTCTAAACTAATGACATTCAATGACACATTTAGGTCTATTAAAATTATGAATAAAACAAAGGATGAGATAGCCCTGCTACCTATATACAGCAGTTTTCTGGATATCACTATTTTAGGGAGCAGCATAGTGGATCATATCATTGTTTCTAACATCAAAACACTAGCATTTGAACCCCAGCTCCACTATTTACTAGTCTAAAACCTATTTTTCGTTATATCTAATGTGAACAGACTTTCACCACTAAAATATAAGGGAGAAAAGTATATTAATATTGTTTGAATTCCTTTCTTATTGTGTATTCTATCATCTTTTCTCTTACTCAAATATATGCTGATGTCATATCAATATAGGGCTGAATATTAAAGTAGTTCTTCACACATGCTTGGTATCTGAGTCTTCCTTATGATGTTTTTAACTTCATTTCACTCTATTCATCTTGAGGACTATTAGAGTAACACAGTTCTTCCTTGAATGACCTGCAAACAGTCTTAACAAAACATGAATAACTGGGGCAATTTTAATTCAGAGGTCATTATGTCACTACCTATTTTGGTCAATTTTAATTTCTCCCAGAAAAAAGTAACCAAACTAAGTGGCAAAAAGCAGTATATTTTTATTCTCTCCATCCATTTCCGTCTTCTTCTGATTGAGACGTTAGTAAACATGTTAGTAAAATCATCATCTTGTCTGTTCTTAAGTAATCAAATTTATTATATCTTCAAAAAGAGTATGCACCAGCTCACTGTAAATAGACTTTTACTAAGTAAGGTTAATTCTTTATATAGTTACTAAATGCCTACTGGACTGCCTTTTGGGAAATGTATCATAGTGTCATGAGAACCTATATGTATCACAGATAATAGCATAAAAGAAATCTTAAACAACATTAAGACTCAACCCACCTTCTAGGGTATATAAAAACTATCCAAAATAAATTATTGGTTCTATTCCTCAAAAAGAGTATTTGGAGAAAATATTTAAAAAACACTTTTAGGCACAAAAGAAGCTATATGAGAATAGACTATTTCATAAATGTTGCTTCCTAATTATTGCTGCGCATTCAATCTACGCGTTCATTGACCTACCATATGCTTAATTAAAAAGGTCCATTTAACTTTTTCTCTCACTACTGCTTAAAAATCTTGTCAGTTATTAGTTACATAATATCTAAGTCCAACACAATTGTTCAATCTTTCTTCATTCCTTTTCCTCAACTGCCTGTGAGATGAACACCTCCTTAAACTGGTAAAATTTAGACTTTTCAATGTGAGCCCTTAAATTCCCATTTCCATAATACTCCCTCTCTTCCAACCTTCTCTAACAGTGCCTTTATACTTTGTGAGCTGTAATTCCTTCACCTGAGCTCGAGCCTATCTCACTCGTAACTTGCACTGTTACTTTTCCTCTCTGTCCCCCTTTGATGGTTTCTCACCTTTGCCTTAATCCATTCTCTCTACTATTATACAAGAAGACTATCATCTATATCTAATGTTCTCATTTCATCTCCAACCATTCAGTTCTTATAATCAACCTTTTTTGTTTGCTTTTAAAATGAACCCCTAGAGGGGCACCTGGGTGGTGGCTGAGTCGGTTAAGTGCCCAACTCTTGATGTCAGCTCAGGTCATGATCTCATGGTTTGTGAGTTCGAACCCTGCGTCAGGCTCAGGAGCCTGCTTGGGATTCTCTCTCTCTCCCTCTCTCTCTGCCCCTCCCCAGGTCACATTCTCTGTCTCTGTCTCTGTCTCTCTCTCTCTCTTTCCCCTCTCTCCCTCTCTCAAAATAAAGTTTAAAGTAATAAAATAAACCCCAAAGGTAACCAACACGTTCCCAAATGCCAAAGCTAAAGGTATCGCCTGTACTCATTCTTAATCCTCTTGTACCTCTCTAATAACATTTGATACAAGTGACCAAGACCTTTCTGTCTATAGATCCCAGAGTCTATAAACTCTGGGATCACTCATTCTCTTCTTTACTAACTTTCCCTTTGTCTTCTTGCCATGCACAAGAACAATCCTAGACCTTGTCTCACTGCTTTCTGTATTATATGTCTTGGTAATGTTAACTAATTCCTGGTGATTTCCAATCTATGCAGATGAAATTCCATGTCCTATCTCCAAATTCCAAATACCCTCTTTGACCTATACTTCTAAAAAATATTTTTAATATCTTAATTTGGATGTCTAGCTACACATTAAAATCATCATCTTTCCCTAGATCAATCTTTTCTGACTTCCTTTCTGTTAATGGCACCACCATTTTCCTAATGATTCAGGCCAGAAGCCTGGAAGCCTTTTGTAACACTTTCTTCCCATTTACCCCCTACATTCAGTCATCTGGATGTCAAATGTTTTGTACCTTGTAAATCTTATGTTATTTAATCCTTAAATTCCCACTGTCACCTCTTTAATGCAAGCCCCCTTTTTTTATATACAATTACTTCTTAACTCTGCTCTCTGCCAAGTTTCTCTCCACTCCAGTTTATCCTTCATTCTGCCTGCAAGTTAATTTTCCATAGAGTTCTAATATCACTTATTCAAAATCTTGCAAGCTTCCCAATGAATTGGCTGCTAACTCCTCAAACTGACAGAAAATCTTGTACAATGTATCTCCATAACAACTTTTTAATTTTCTTTCTCATTATACTTTTATGAATACATGCTTTACATGTGCACATGCATATACATATATATAAACTATACCATTAATCATTCTCTAGCTATATTTCATATTTTCCCATCTTTATATGCTTCCTTATGCCTTCAGTTTTACATGGCATCGCCTCTAAGCTCTAACTACCACCTCTGCTAAAGTAATATCCATCCTTTACTTTAAAATTTTTTTTTTTCAACGTTTATTTTTGGGACAGAGAGAGACAGAGCATGAACGGGGGAGGGGCAGAGAGAGAGGGAGACACAGAATCGGAAACAGGCTCCAGGCTCCGAGCCATCAGCCCAGAGCCTGACGCGGGGCTCGAACTCACGGACCGCGAGATCGTGACCTGGCTGAAGTCGGACGCTTAACCGACTGCGCCACCCAGGCGCCCCATAAAAAAAAAAAAAATTTTTTTTAACGTTTATTTATTTTTGAGACAGAGAGAGACAGAGTGTGAACGGGGGAGGGTCAGAGAGAAGGAGACACAGAATCTGAAACAGGCTCCAGGCTCTGAGCTGCCAGCACAGAGCCCGACGCGGGGCTCGAACTCACGGACCGCCGAGATCATGACCTGAGCCGAAGTCGGACGCTCAACCGACTGAGCCACACAGGCACCCCCTTTTAAATTTTTTTAATGTTTGTTTGTTTTTGAGAGAGAGACAGAATGTGAGTGGGGGAGGGGCAAAGAGAGAAAGAGAGACAGAGACACAGAATCCGAAGCAGGCTCCAGGCTCTGAGCTGTCAGCACAGAGCCAGATGTGGGGCTCAATTCCATGAACCATGAGATCGTGACCTGAGCCAAAGTCAGAAGCTTAACCGAGTGAGCCACCCAGGTGCTCCTAAAGTAAAATCCATCCTTATACGAACATGAAATCTTTCCTAATTTTTTCCTTACTCCCATCAACTCGATGCGTATAACAGAATTTCCCTTTCTCTCTGCCCTTTTAGTCCCCATAGCACTTTGAATACCCCTTTGCTATAGAATCATGTAAATGCTTATATACATACTTAAAATAACTTCTCTCAGTATCTTTGTGCCTCAAATACAAACTGTCAGTTTGTTGAAGTGAATCTCAAATGTCACACAAATACATTCAATGTTTTCTTCATTCTAGTTATCACAAATGAAAAGTAACGACACATTTCTATTCTTACTCTCTTTCAAATGTAAGTGCTTCAATGGGTGATGTTCAGTAATACTACATGATTATAGACCTTTCATAGAGCCATTTACTCTTCAGATTTTCATATATGGCTCATAATATAAGTATTCCTTTACTTAATATTTTACCCACAGTTTGCTTTTTTCCATGTTGCATTTTGCATAATATTCATAATTAAGTTATTAACAGGTTAAGATTTTATATGGCTTTTCATTTCTACTATTCCATAATGCATCCATTCTTACTATATTAGTAAGATTGTAAATTTTCATTTTATATTTTTGGAAAAAGTATAATGGGTGTACACCCATTTTTAATTTATTCAAATAGCCAGCTGTTTGTATGTAAAACCATAAACTCTATTACCAAAATTACTCTTGATAAGGTACTCATGTAGTAATAATGAAAATAAAAGTAAGGGGCACCTGGGTGGCTCAAGTCGGTTAAGTGGCTGACTTCGTCTCAGGCCATGATCTCACAGTTTGTGAGTTCGAGCCCCAAGTCAGGCTCTGCAGTGGTGATTCTCTCTCTCTCCCTCTGCCCTCCCCAAAATAAATAAATAAACTTTAAAAAAGGAAAATAAAAGTAAGCTACTTATACTAGTACTCAAAATAATATCACAATAATAATCTATCATTCAAAAAAAATAATTTATCATTTGAAATAAGTCAAAACGTGAGCCCAGATTACCTGCTATCGTGTTGAGAAACATCAAGTACTCAAAATTTGAAATCTCTCTATGTTGCCATCGCTGGGTCATATTAGAAGCTTTAAAAAGCTGACGTGGACTAGCTAATGAAATACGCCTGCAAAAAACAGAATTTGGTGTAGAATTGATTTAAGCTTAATTACATCACAAAATAATATCTGTGCTTATTCTATACATTTGATATACAAAATGATATCTATATACTGTGAAAAGTTCTATTCATGTTATACTAATGAATAGAAGAAATATTTCAATGCACAGTTAATGGTTACATGATTTGGAATGGCCACAGGTCCATGATACATGTTGTATGCATTAAAGTAAGCCATTATTTTTTAAATATAATTTATTGTCAAATTGGTTTCCATACAACACCCAGTACTCATCCCAACAAAGTAAGCCGTTATTAATATCTAGGTTCCATAAGTGTTGATCAATAATAGTATGATTAATAACTTACTGATTTACTGATATAAAAGAAGTTATAGTAATTGAGAAATGTATCTAAAATTGTATGCACATCTTTATTAATAGTTTTCTTAAAGATAATACATTTGTACATTTTAAATTTAATATTATTCTTATATACTCTTTATGACAAGGGAAAGAAGGATTCTAAACTCTTTAGGTGTCTATTCATGGGGTGGGATAAAGGTAAGAGAAACTATAATTTTTTTTTGTACAGCTTAGTAATAGAAGACCAGGTTTTCTATGTTTTCTGAATGCAATGTAAGTAACAAAAGATGCAACTAATACTAAGTAACAGTGGAAAACAGGTGGCAGGATTAATTATTACATTTAGAGTCTAGAACCAAGGACAAGGTAACTATATTTTTTTCAGTGTTATTTTCAAAGGTATAATTTACATACCATAAAATTTATCCATGTAAGTATACTATTCAATGATTTATTAATAAACTTCTAGAGTTGTGAGACTATCACCACAATGTACTTCAGAACATTTCACCACCACAAAAACTTGCCTTCTGACTATTTAGTTAATCCCTGTTCCTATCCTTAGCTCTATGCAACTATCAATATGCTTTCTGGACATTTTTGCCTTTTCTGGACATTTCAGATAAATGGAATCCTACATCATGAAGTCTGCATCAGGCTTCTTCACTAACCATGTTTTTGAGATTTATCAATGTGGCAGCATGTGATTAGTAATTCATTTCTTTTGATTGCTGAATAGTATTCCAGCCTATGAGTATGGAATATACCACATTTTAAAAATCCATTCACCAGCTGATGGATATTTAAATTTTTTCCAGTTTTAGATTCTTATTATTATTCTACTTTGTATTACTATGAATATTCACAAATATGTCTTTATATGAACATATGTTTTCATTTTGGGAGGGGGGGGTTGTAGAATCCCAAGGGTGTAAATGCTGAGTTGTAAGTTGGGTTTAGTTTAACTTCTTAAGAATTTGCCAAATTAAAAAATAAATAAATAAATAAATAAATAAATAAATAAATAAATAAATAAATTTAAAGAAATTTGCCAAATTGTTTTCCATTTCAACAAGCAATATATGGAGTTCCAATTTTCCACATCTCTGCCAATACTTGCTATTGTATATATTTTTTACTATAACCATTCCAGTGCGTGTAAAATGGTATCTTATTATAGTTTTAATGTACATTGTTGAGCAACTTGTCATGGCTTATTAACCAGTTGTGTACCTTCATTGGTGAAATGACTATTTAAATCTTTTCTTCCTGTATTCATTAAGGTTACTTATTGAGTTGTGAGAGTTCTGTATACATTCTGAATATACAAGATCTTTATAAGACACATTATGTACAAATATTTTCTCAGTCTATAGCTTCTCTTTTCATATACTTAGTGGTATCCTTTAAAGCACAACAGTTTTAAATTTTTATTAAATCCAATTTCTCGATTTTATCTTTTATGGATTATGCTTTTGGTGTCAAATCTGATAACTCTTGGCCTACTCCAGGGTCATGAAGCTTTTCTCCTATATCATAAATTCTTTGGTACTAAAAAAAATTAGTTTTAGCTCTTAAATACAGTTCTATGACATACTTTGAGCTATTTTTTTTTATGAATGCTGTGTGGTAAGTGTTGAAGTTCATTTTCTTGCATGTAACTATCCATTGTCTCAGCACTATTTAAAGATTATCCTTCCCTCACTGAATTGTATTAGCACCTTTGTTGAAAAATAACTGATCATAAATGCAGGGTTTATTTCTATAGTCTCAATTTTATTTCATTGATTTATATATGCCTATCTTTTTATAAACACCAGACCATATTGATCATTGTGGCTTTATAGTTAGTTTTTGTTTTGAAATCAGGTAGTGGGAGTCCTCTAACTTTGTTCTTCTGTTTCAATATTTTGGTAATTCTAATCCACTGCATTTCAGCTTCTCGATATCTCCAAATAAGTATGCTAGATTTTGATAGGGATTGCACTGGATTTATAGATCTGAGAAAACTGACATCTTAATCATGCTGAATATCTTCTGATCCATAAATATGGAATGCCTCCATTTATTTGATATGTCTTTAATTTCTATCAGCCATATTTTATAGTTTTAATTGTACAAATCTTACACTTCTTTTGTCATCTAGGAATAAAGACATTTTCCCCCCTTTCCAATCTGATGCCTTTAATTGCTCCCTCCTTCTCTGCATTTCTTGCTGTACAGGCTGAAATCTCCAATATAATATTGATAGAAATGGTGAAAATGAGAGACATTGTAGCCTTCCTGATCTTAGGGGAAAGCATTCAGTCTTTCAACATTAAGTGTTTCCCAATACTATACTTTTCTCTTGAGCTCTAACTTCCCATTCAATATTTCAGTAGGGACATCTCTCAGGAGTTTCAATTTCAATAGATCTAAAACTAAACTTCTCATAATCTGTCCACCCACCTCCTCCCCACAACCCCAACCCCACCCTTAGGGAGATATATATATATACAACTATTTCTTCTCCACTGTTCCCAATATCAATAAGTGCCACTCAGCAGATTAAACTGAAACTTGGCAAAACATGCTGGACACCCCCTCTCTTACCCTCATTACCTAACTAATCTCTAAGTCATACAAACTGTATGTCCTCAAAATTTCTAAACAAGAATGTCTCTCTTCAACTGTACTATCAGCACCAAATATCACCTGGATTTCCACAATAAATTCCTGTCCCTGAACTGACCCTCTCTTCTCAAGATCACTAAATTCCAATGATATCTGCCTTCCAACACTCCTTAAAACATTCTTTTGTTTGCATATTTGTTTTTTAAGGAACTTCACCTTATTACAGGGCCTTTGCATATGCTATTCCCTCTTTCAAAGGTAAGCTGATTCTGTTCTTTCAAATCAAAACTTAAAAGTCACACAGGAAGATATTTCTGACTACCTAATCCAAACCATCCCATCTCTATTCCACTAATCATTATTACAACACCCTAATTATATCACTCCTGTCACTTACACAATTATTTGTTTGCATATTTGTTAAAACATGCATGGGTAAGATGGTATCTATCTTGTACACTGCTAGATGACAGGCACACTCTAAGTTTTTAAGATCTATTTAAATTGCTAATTTACGGGGCGCCTGGGTGGCGCAGTCGGTTAAGCATCCGACTTCAGCCAGGTCACGATCTCGCGGTCCGTGAGTTCGAGCCCCGCGTCGGGCTCTGGGCTGATGGCTCAGAGCCTGGAGCCTGTTTCTGATTCTGTGTCTCCCTCCCTCTCTGCCCCTCCCCCGTTCATGCTCTGTCTCTCTCTGTCCCCAAAAAAATAAAAACGTTGAAAAAAAATTTTAATTGCTAATTTAATCAATTAACCTACTTGTAGCTTCCATTAACTGTGGGAAATCATTAAGATTTCCCAAGTATGATAACACATATTAGTTGATGAATAAAGCTATTTAGATAAAGAAATTTACTATGCCATTCTAAGGTTGTAAGGTTCATCCTGAACCTGAAATTCCTCACTAAATTATAAAACTATCTAATCAAAATCTTCACTAGCATTAAAAAGCAACTATTGCTTATAATCTAGAAAGGCCAATTTTGGTGCCCTCTTTGCATAAGAGTTATACCCTGTGGTAGTTTTAAATATGTCCATAAATTCTTTGATACCTTCCACTTGAAGAAGTGGAGCTTTCCCCTTCTCTGGAGCCTGGGCTGTATTTAATGACTTATTTATGATAAATACAATGTAGCAGAATTAATGACCTACTCTACCTATCAATGGTAGGTCATAAAAAGACATTGGGGCTTCTGACTCATTCTCTTTTGGATCACTTACTCTGGGAAAGTCAGCACCTATGTCATGCAAACATTCAAGCAGCCTATGAAAAGCAGACTTGATAAGACAGTTTTATTTCTTCTTTTCCAATCAAGATGATCAGTAGTTTCCTTTTCTGGTAACGCTTTCATGTGGGTTTGGAATTCATGTAACCCTGGCCTCATAGAATACCTTTAAAATGTTATCCTTTTTTTTCTATTTTCTGTAATAGTTTGTTTAGAAATGATATTTTTTCATCAGATGTTTTATAGAATTTGTCAACGAAACCATTTGAGCTAGGAATATTCTCTAGCTCAGAAGACCTTTAACTATAAATTCACTTTCCTCTGTAGAGGTATTAACGTTACCTATTTCTTAAGGAATCTGTCCATTTCATCTAACTTGTCTAAGTAGCACAGATTTGTTCATAATATGTCAGTATTTTCCTTTTAATATCTATAGGATCTGTTGTGATATCTCCTCTTCCATTCCTGATGTTGGCACTTTGTGTCTTCTTCTTCTTCATAAGTCATATATTACATTTATTAATCCTTTCAGAGAAACAACTTTTCATTGTATTGATTTTTCTTCACTGTTTCTGTTCATATTTGATGAATGTTCTGCTTTTATGTTTATGTTTTGTTTCAACCTACTTTGGTTTACATTTGATCCTCTTTTTCTATTTTTTTCAGACAGAGGTTCAGCTGACTCAAAGCATTAATAATCATCATTACTATGAAACATACAACAGAAGGTTATGCATTTAAAAACAAGTAAGAAAAAATATTAACACAGATTACTTTCCAAAATTTTCTCATAAAACAGTACCTGGTTTGAGGCAACCCAAAACTGGTTCCAATACCAACACGAGGAAGATAGTTAACTACTTTCTTTACTGTTGCCGGGTCTGGGAAATTGAACATTACAGCAACTATGAAAAGTAATTTTTAAAAATTAGAACACGATACAGCTTCCTTCTTGGAAAACTAACTTCTTGGTCTAATAAATATTTACTCTTAGTTAAGGTATACAATTCTTGCCATATTACTTTTATTATAGTGCATATCAAGTTTTAGCATTAATTTTCCAGAGGTGATAGTCATTTTACTTATAAACTCCTGAACCATAAACAGTTTTCTCTAAATGCTGTCAGAAGTTCTAAAAATTGTTGTTGCACTAATGTGAAATGAATCTGAGATTATCTAACTACAACTTTGAATTTACAAAATTGAATTTTAACAAGTTAAATATATGTATCTTTGAGTTTCTATAAATAAATATTTAAGGTTTTAGGTTTTATAGTTAACAATCTAACACCAAAGACTACAGATATAGGTGCTAAATTGTCACTTTTATTTAGTTCCAATAATTAACAGTTTAAAAATCATTCTCTTTACAATGTTTATGTTTTTAATTTATATTTTCACATAAAATAGAACGACCTAAAGGAAAACACTTCTCTATAGATAATAGTCAAATTTAAATGTCTTCTAATCATTTCTATTTCAATAATTACACATTTTGAGAATATCAAGAAACATATAAATATACATAAAAATATTCAGTATATAAATGTTAATTATAGTCATCTATAAATTTCTATCCTTAAGAAATATGAAAATAAGAAAGTCAAAATCATGAGAGAAAAGTTTGAAGATATCAAATTGGATAGTCTTAAAATTTTAACTACATTAATTGCAATATCATGACCATATATAAGCTTGAAGTAAGTATTCATCTAGAAAATGATCCTTATTCTCTACCTAGCTTAAAAAAATTCACTCAAAAAAAAATTTGTCAATTTGGTATAGCTTTGAATACTGACATTACCAAGAAGTTTCAGGTAAAGAAAATACATGGTCATTCACTAAGTATCTAAAACATATTTGGAACTGACATATACATATCCAACATATCTTTTTAACGTGCCATCCTTACATACCCATTATTACATTGAATATAGGGAAAACAACAACAACAAAACTAACATTAAGTTATGGCAGATAACCCAAGGCCATGGGGGAAAGGCAAAAGAAAAACACACATACAATAGCAAGGATGCATAAGAAATTTTAAAGGAGAAAAATGAATGAGGATGAGCAAGTAATAAATATTGTAATACTGAAACAAAATCTCTTTGGGACAGCAAGAATGCAGGCTGAACTAAAGCATGAAACATTCACTTGGTTATTTGCCTGAAAAAATGATGTTGACATTAGGAAGAAGAGGTATGTATAGAAGAGGAAACCAAATAGGAAAGGGAAAAACATCTTTACCTAAAGAAATTTGTATTCTAAAGACACATGATTCCATACAGGGAAAATAATGTGTGCATGGAATATACATTATTATGTGTAGACTTTTTTAAACGACAACTTGTAGATTATAGAAAGAGAATATAAAACTTTAATCTACTTATGTATAAGGAGTAAGCACAGGAAGTCACTAGGCTTTATATTATTTTCCCTTGTATGGCTCCACTCACACCCAACAATGCTTTTACTTCAAGTTCACCTTGTCTCTCCTTCTTGTCTTAATGAATTTTACCAAGTTCCATTTTAAACCCACAAATTGAATTTTAGTTCTTTCAAGAATGATGTAATACAAAGCAACCAGGACACTTGAGTACCATTTTCTGATGGTCCCTTTATAAATGGCAATAGATTAGACAAAAGATTGAATAAATATATGAATCATTTGATTACCCTCTCCCCTTTCTAAATGCATCTACCTTCCAGGAGGAGTTTAAGCATCAGAGCAATATTGAGAATACCAAAACTCTTCAACTGATTAAATGGTTAGTTATTCACCATATTTAGAAAATTTTGCACTAATCTATGATATGGCCAAAAAACTAAAATTACTACAAGTAATTCTAAGAATGATCAAGGGGGAAAAACCCATGAAGATGCATGTGGTTCAAAAAACGAGGTCAGTATGACAGAGATTAGACTACAAATCACTACCTACCTGGGAACTATATGGTATGTTCAAAAATGAAATCTGAAAGAGGTGGAGGTTAGCTTTATAACAATTTACTTGTGAAACACATTACCTCTGTTTGCCATAAAGATCTCCAGGGCTGTATTTTGCAAAAGATAACGACGAGAAAAGATTGATCGTATCTCTGTGAACAGCCATTTTCCATGCAACCCTTCTGTATATGCCAGGATCTAGTGAGAAAAAAAATAAGCCCAAGTAAGTAACAGCAGTTGAATTTTTTTCTTGTTGTTTTTCCTCTTGAATAAAATAGAAAAGACCCTGTTAAGAAAAATAATTTCTAAATATTGAAAAAACAGATACTAAAACAATCTGGAGGGAAACTAAGAAAACATCTTGCAATGTATGGAAAGGAAGCTTAATGAAAAAGTAGAGGAAAATTATAAAACATTTACTTACAAATATATTTTGAGCTTTTAAAAGCAGTGATGTAATCCTATTTATTGTTTTTCAGGAAATACACATTGCATTATTTAGTGACTGAGTTTTGAATCATTTTATGGAAAGTAAAGTTTTAGATAAAACCTTAAAAAGAAGGAAGACCTCAAAAGAATACCTTATATGCTTACAGATCACATATACAATTCAGTTTCATATAATAATGATTTTAGAGTAACCAGAAATATTTTGTATGTATATGAGGGTTTTTCTTTTAGGTAGAGTTGAAACACAATGTTGCACTGGTTTCAGGTGTACAACGTAGTGATTTAACAAGTTTATACATTATGCTATATGTTTACCACAAGGGTAGCTACTGTCTACCCCGTTATATTGCTATTACAGTACCATTGACTATATTCCTTATGCTGTGCCTTTTACTGCAAGCCTGTATCTCCCTATCCCCTTTACCAATTTTGCCCACCCCCCCACCACCCTCGACCTCTGGTAACCATCAGTTTGTTCTCTGTGTTTATGGTCTGATTATGCCTTTTATTTATTAATTTGTTTTCTGTTTTCTTTTTTTTTTTTTTAGATTCTACTGCAGAAGTACCTTTAACATACTTTAAAATATATATCTACAGTAAATCCTAAGAGTTCTTATTTCAAGGAGAAATTTTCCCCCCTTTTTGTTCTATTTTCTAAAAATTTATCTATATGAGGGGAGCCTGGCTGGCTCCATCAGTTGGGCGTTTAATTCTTGATTTCAGCTTAGGTCATGATCTTCTGGTTCATGTGATTGAGCCCCATGTCGGGCTCTATGCTGAGCGTGGAGCGTGCTTGAGATTCTCTTTCTCCCTCTCTCTCTTTGCCCCTCCCCCACTCTCTCGCTTAAAATAAACAAATAAACGTTTTAAAAATGTGTAAAAAATTTTTTTAAATTGTATCTATATGAGAAGACGCATGAACATATTGTGGCAAACACTTCACAATATATATAAACCAAACCATCATGCTGTATGCCTTAAGCTTATACAGTGATGTATGTCAATTATTTTTCAATAAAATGAAAAAATATATATATATTTCATTTCATAGCTTTAAAAAAATCACACTTTTAAGGTCACTATTAAAGGCAACAGTCACTCATTCACAAAGCACAAAGACTGACTGTATAAGAGGTTAAGTATCATTTTGTCAGCTAGGCTAAACACAAACCTGCAAATGAACTCAACATAATCTCTCTATGGAGTAGGTGGTTGTCAGAGTAACTTGTTACAATTCTTGTCATCCCATGTGACAGACGCAATAGCTTAGAATGCTTTGCCAACTCAGAGTAATCCTGTCTTTAGTCCTAAGCCACTTTGTTGCTTTGTTATTCAAGTTTTTTCTTTTAAAAAGTTCATTTCAAAAGCTTAATTATGAAGGTGTTAAAGGAAAACCAGATGTGGAATTTCTCCACACCAGTACTTCACCTAATATTATTTAATAAAGAAAATGAGACATATTTACTATCAAAACGTGATGAAAATCCATGAAAGCAAAGTAAACAATTAAGCTATATCTCTCAAAAGTAACCACCACTAAACAATACAAATAGAATGACATGTGATTATGATACTGCTTTGGAGGGACAAAGACAGGATAAACAAGGAAAGGAAAAATAATTAATAATAAGAATTTATCCTATGAAAACTTTCTTTTCTATTTTTATTTCCATTTTCTAGATCTTAACTGCAAACAGATCTATATTCCTCAATGAAAAATGCAATAATGGGCAAAAAGCATGTACTTTGATTTTTCTAAAAATTATATTTCTGGCACCAAAGGATTTAAAAATGAAAGAACAATTCCAAGTCTCAATGTTTTTTTGAAAAACAAAACAAAAATTCTAAGAACCAAACAACAAATCAAACTTTCTTTCAGTTTTAAAACTGGTGATATGGAAATCTACTTTCACATAGCCAATACCTGTGTAAGTAAGAGCAAAAGAAGTAAACAGGAAAAGAGACAACAAAGCTGTAGGTATTACTCTCAAGATTTTCTGAAAGCAGAGGTTGCATGTACCTCTTTCCCTCACCATAACCAGCAGGTTTAAACCTCCAGAGTCTGTAGTGTTCTCCTACTTAGTTTCTTTCCTGATCTTACTTCTAGAGTCTACTATGACCAGAGGAGCCAAAGAAAAAATATTTTTTAAAAAAGTTTAAAATACAAATTAGATCACATGCATTTAATAACCATCCAGTGGCTTTGCACTACATGTATAATAAACATGGAAGCTCTTTACAATTGTTTATAAAGTCTTACATCTGGGACTTACTGATGAGCCCAATTCATTCTTCTTTGAGGCCTTTTATTTATTGTCTCCTCTGATGTGAATGTTCTTCTCTCAAATCTTCACATGACTGGCTTATTCTTACATTAGATTCTTGCTTCAATGTTACCTCCTTAGAGAAGCCACTGGATCTAAACCTCACTGCCTCCATAACCACCTCTTGCCCCCCCAAACTCACCATATTGCCTTCACAACATTTATCATTACATGCAATTATAGTATCTGCTTGCTTCTCTATTGCCTCTATTTAGCACTGGAATCTAAGTTCTACTAGAACAAAGACTTAAGTATAGTCTATTTCCATTTTCTAGAACAATGTCTGGCACAAAGTAGATGTTTCTGAATGATTACACGAGTCAATCAATGGCAACCTAACCTCCATATATGGCCCAAAAACACTTCATTTTAATATTATAACAAAATTTCAAGTAATTTAAAATGCCTTAAAAATGGAGATTTACATTATTATTCAGATTAGTTTCTCGGGAAAAACTGGAGCATCTGTCAAACCTAGGTCTATCTGTCACATGGTAACAAATGATACACACTCACCATTTTGGCACAGTCACCACCCATTCACTCATTTACTATTATCTGTCTAGTTTCCATTGGCATTTGAATTTGCCATCTTGGACCTATCAAATAGTAGACAATTCAATATATGTTCTTTAACACTTTATACCCCAATCTATCCAATATTACTAAGGAAAATGAGAGTCAGAAAAATTATATAGTTAATACAAAGTCCCTCAAAGCCAGTGGCAGAGTCTGGCCTACTCCCAGATTCTCTAATCCAAAAGTACAGAGCTTACATATATATACTACATTGTCACATTTCTAAAAAGGGGCTTAAAATTTTGTTAAACCAGAGCTCAGTCCATCAGAATTTTAATGAACTACATTTGTCTTCCTATACTTGGGTTATAGGTGAAAAAGGAAAGAAAACAAATAACAAGGGCTCTTCTAAGGTCTATGATATGCTATGAAAAGAACACATTGATATGAAAATTCTACCTTCTATATCTCTAAAGCTATATAAGAAGACCTGCTGCTCATAATGGTGACGTCAGTCATTGTAAGATCATGGTCATGCAACTAAACATTTAATTATATTCTAGGATACTTCAATTATTAACAGAAATAAATATACTAAAATACTATTATAAGATTGTAATGTACTGAAAATTTTTCAATGAATAAAAAATTCAATTTATATCCCATTCCTTTAAGCAATATAGTCAATTAATAATCTACTTGAAGTGGTATACTTCTTTAAAATGCTTTACGACCAAATCAAACAAATTCACAACTGCAGAAAATGACATAAGCCCCATGTACCCAATACTCAAATCCTAACTTTATGCCACATTACTGCATGTATTTAAAAATTAAGGGGCGCTAGGTAACTCAGTCGGTTAGGCATCTGACTTTGGCTCAAGTCATGATCTCGTGGCCCACGAGTTCGAGCCCCTGTCGGGCTCTGTGCTGACAGCTCAGAGCCTGCAGCCTGCTTCAGATTCTGTGTCTCCCTCTCTCTCTGCCCCTCCCCCACTCGCACTCTGTCTCTGTCTCCCTCTCTCTCAAAAATAAACATTTAAAAAATTTTTTTAATTAATAAAGCTTTTTAGATAGTACTGAAATTCCCATAAATAACCTTCCTGATACCATTTTCCTCCTTTGTAAGAGTCAATCACTGCCCTTGTTTTAAGGTTTATCATTCCTATGTCAGTTTTTATACTGTTAGTACATATATATCCATACATAATATCCAGCATTGTTTTCTATGTTTTCAAACCCATATTGAATGCAAGCCAGTAATGTGCTTTCAAAATTAAATATAAGCAGGTCTATTGTGTTAAAACTCAGAGAAAGAGAAACAGGAGGAGACACAGACAAAATTATTTAAAATTGCCAAAAATATCAAACATTGAAATCACACATGAAAACTAGCCTGACTCCAAGAGAGTTAACAAATGAAATTCTATACTTACGGTCAAGATGGCGGGTTTAAAATAGAAACAAAAAATCTTTTAACTAACAGAATTAGTAGCTGAAATTGATACAATAACATTTCTTTAAAGTATTCATTAGGAAAAGGTGTCAGTACTGAAATGCAGCTGAGGCCTAGCTAAGCAAGAGGTTTATTTCTTATTGGAATAGTATATTCCTGGTCCGAGGCTTCACTTCAAAGTCTCTAGAGTTCAATTAAAACTGGATTAGGTAGAAGCAGACCCTTCTTTGGGACTTTCTGTTCACTGAAACTCTACATACACTGACAGCACCCTAGACAGAGGTCTAGCCCTCCAATGAATCAGTTGCTATGGAAACCGTATCATTACCATTGCGCTGCAGTTATGACCCCCAATCTAAAATAGCTTGAAAGCTTAAGCCCACAGCACTCTTTGAATGTTTACCACCTTGTTTTAATATGGTTAGTATTAATAGTAGAAGTAAATTCACATTTCTTTTTTTTAAATAATTTGTTCAACAAAGATGATTTATTAGTTAAATGTTGAGGTGAGAGAGAGAAAAGAGAAATCGGTATTTAATTTTAAATATACACAAATACACACACACACGTGTGTATATAACGTTTCTTTACATTAAAATTATCAAACTCATATTCTTTAAAATTGTTATCTGAAAACTGTGGCTTCTGAAAAGGGATATATTATTTTCCCCAAATAATACACACAATGCTTTCTTCTATCTTTCAAATAGTATACTGTGAATACATATGAAAATTTCTTCACCCTGTTGCATTTATTAGCTTGAAAGCAAATAATTTTTTCACTTTCTCTTTAATCATTCATTTTGAAAAGCTTATGAATTTATCCATATAAAACTTTCTTCTAATTGCTCATCCTCAAGAGAGAACAAAACAGAAACATATTTATTGCCCAAATGCATAATACTTTTATGGACTATCAAGCTTTAGAAATTTTTAAACTCTAAATATAAAGTTGTGGTTGCTTCACTCGAGTAAAATAAAACGTTTGGTTTTCAAAAACTATACAAACTATCCTCAATCAATTTAAAATGTTTTAAAACAATTTTAAACGGGAAAATATTAAAAAGTGATAAAATGTTTTACCTCAAAAATAAATATTTACACGGGTGTCTGCATATATAGAATCAGTAAACGACTTTAAAATACTATTCTTTCTAATGTTTAAGACTAGCTTTGCGTAAACAAGTCCCAAATATCTGTCAATTTTTGGAAAGGTTTTACTCATTGAGACAATTCCATATTGATTTCTGAATAATGTGATTAAAGAGTAAAATTGGATAATATATATGTCACCAAGAATACTTAAAATTTCATAACAAAACCATTTCCAAACTATATAGATATACTTAACATCAAGAAAAATGTTGAAACTTAATATACAAAATACAAACTAACCATGCCATCAATTAAGCTATAACACCAATGGAAGGAAAGCCTAGAAACTATTCATATCCCATTTTCTTGAAACAGGATTATAAATTAGTCACAAAGATTATATCTTAATATGGGAAAACAGTAAATATCTGAAATATATTTAAAATGAAAGCACATATTGAAAAAATTCTAATAGCAGCTCATTACTAGATATATGTACAAATATGTTTTATTTATAATAATTGTCATTTTAACAAACTCATGGAAGTAACTTCAATCAAGTACTTTAAAGTTGTACCATTCTATTATTTACACAATTTTTGGATTTTGCAGCATATAATTTTCTCTGAAACTTGGTATCAAAGCATAGCACTCAAGAATTTATTCACAAATTTAGAATTTATTATTCTAATAATATTGAATTCTATTTGGCTTATGGATTTACTTCATCACCAACCATATAACTTTTATGTTTTCAAAGATATATTCTTAAAGTAAAACTCAGAGGTCTTTCTTGAATTTAAAAATGACATATAGTTGACTCTGGTTGAAACTTTACAATACTACTTTTGTTATTAAATATATACCCATGAACACACAGAATGTGTCCAAACTTTGAAAAGAATAATAACAACAATAATACAAAAGTTATGAATATGAAAGAAAATTACCTTTTAAATTAATTATGAGTTATTTTTTTCCTTCTACATAGTAAATTTCTTCCTTTTGCTTACTAGGTACTATGATGTAGTACAGTATTCTCCTTAGCATTTTCATGGGTGACAAATTCAATTAAACATATTCATTACTCTAATGTTCTACTTGGCAGTTTAGTCAGTATGAAAAATTAAAAATATATAAATAAAATGCTACGTGACCTCTGTATTGATTGGGCTAAAATGGTTTTAGCCTGGGTGTGGATGATGGGGCAGCTGGGAGGGGCAAGAGGGGAGCACACAAACACATACACTCTTATGTTTTCTCTTCCAATTACTGAGGGAGATGATAAAACCACAGCAAATGATGTATCAGCTCATTTTATCTTATCGCTTTGGGGCTAGGTGACAATGAAGTTCATATTTCACTGGCTCCCATTGAAGATTGTGAAAATTACTTGCCCTCATGACCTGAAATTTCACTAGAAGACAGAAATTTCTCTTCTGCAAAGTAATGCAATTTTTCAGATGTCAACCTTTAGCCCAGCTTTAAAAATTAATTTCATTTATATTAACCAATGATATTGATATTTTCACAGCATGCTCTTTGATACATGAAGCACTGACTAGCAAATTGATGTTGCTTTAGATGGGCAAAACTATTTTATTTTAAGCTGCTATGGCAGACAGATTTATGGCAAACTGAAATTCCTATTTCATAATTTAATATTTGTGCTGGAGTGATGCACCTTTAAGCCCCCAGCCTGTAAATAATTCAGACTCCTTAGTTGGTTCTGTTTTATTTTCAATATTCTTCAGCTTAAAAATAATTTGCATTCTAAATGACATATCATAAAAGCCATCTCTTATTGAACATTTAATATATATCTTAATGAGTCAAAGCCAAATGTGATCATGTAGAAACAGAACAAAGAAGGTATTTATATATCATCCAACTAATATTTAATTTTTAAAACATAAATATATCTGTATCTGATTATTTTTGAAAGAAGAATCCAAAATATACCAAAAAAAGCATATTAAGGAACATGAATGTATCTTACTCTATTTTTCTAACAGCACATGAGGTAAAGAGCTAGGCATTACATTTTCAGAAAAAGAGTAGAATAAACTTAGATAACTATCTGAATTAAAATAGAGATATTTGGGTTGGAGATACATTTTAAATACAAACATAATTTTTAAAGAGCCATAATGTCAATTTTATCATGAAGAAGCTATAGAAATGTTCTATCTGATTGTAGTATGAGATAGAGAAATACTATTAAAAAAATTTCAATATTTGTAGTAGTAAAAAGGTTACTAAAAGATATACAGTCCAGAATCTTAGCAAGGTTTATTACCTTTATCTAGTAGAGTTTTGCTAACTAACATAATGTCGTGAGAGGACAATCATTACCACCAATACGTTGTCATTTTATCAGTAAATTAAACATAAATATGCATAAATTTATGCATTAATCTATACTCTTAGAGAAAGGCCAAGAAAAACATTTCCCAAATTTAGCTATTTTGTCCCTAAAATGATTCTTAATGTTGTTCTGGCCAATTTTTTATCCTCAAAATCACTTTTGCATTTTTTTATGCTAACAATTTGCAAGTTGTTTTTGTTGAAAAATACTTATATTTAACTTTTCCTTACATCAATGATAGGGGAGAAATAGTGATATAAATTATACTTTATGTATACTTTACATATACTATTTGTGTATACTTTTTTTAATGTTTTTATTTATTTTTGAAGGAGAGAGAGAGAGAGAGAGACAGAGCACGAGTGGGGGAGGAGCAGAGAGAGGGAGACACAGAATTCAAAGCAGGCTCCAGGCTCTAAGCTGTCAGCACAGAGCATGATGTGGGGCTCCAACTCACGAACCGTGAGATCATGAACTGAGCCGAAGTCGGACATCCAACCGACTGAGCCACCCAGGTGTCCCACTTTTTGTGTATACTTTATGTATTAGTCATGTCTCAAAAACTTAAGAGAATAACATGCTATAGTCATTAAATTCAGGCTATAAAGTACATTTCCTATTATTCCACACACTGACCCTTTAAAGTCAGGAGCTTTCTGTGTCTCAACAAAAAGCTAAATTTAAATCAGCACTAATAAAAACCTGTCTAATTTTAGATATATTGGAATGTTCTATAATACACATTTCTTTTTTTTGAGAGAGAGAGAGAGAGAGAGAGAGAGAGAGAGAGAGAGAGAGAAAGCATGTGCGGAAGCAGGGGAGAGGAGCAGAGGGACAGGGAGAGAGAATGAGAGAGACGGAGGGTGGGGAGGGAGAGAGAGGGAGAGAGGAAGGGAGAGAGGGAGGGAGAGAGAGAGAGGGAGAGAGGGAGAGGGAGGGAGGGAGACAGAGAGAGAGAGAGAGAGAGTGAGAGAGAGAGAGAGAGAGAGAGAGAGAATCTTAAGCAGGCTCCACACTGGACCCGGGGCTCAATCCCACGACCCTGATATCATGACCTGAGCTGAAATCCAAAGAGTTGGGAGCTCAACTGACTAAGCCACCCAGGCACCTCTATAAAATATACATATATATATATATATAATATTATATATTTATATATTATATATATATAATATTATATATTTATATATTATATATTTATTATATATTTATTATATATTTATATATTTCTAAAGTTTATTTTGAGAGTGTACGTGTGCATGAGCAGGGGAAAAGCAGAGAGAGAAAAGGAGAGAGAGTCTCAAGCAGGCTCTGCATTGTCAGCACAGAGCCCAGGGTGGGACTCGAACTCACCAACCTGTGAGATCATGACCTGAGCTGAAATCAAGAGTTGAATACTCAACTGACTGAGCCACCCAGGCGCCCCTACAATATATATTTTTAAAACAATCAAAAGTCACAAACTATTTTTCTTCTCAATTGCAATTCCTACTTTATGAACTCAGTCTCAATCTCAAATTGGTATCAAAAGCCCTCCCTAGATACATTAATTAAATCTTCAAGTTAGAGGCACCTGGGTGGCTCAGTCGGTTAAGCATCCATTTTTGGTTCAGGTCATGATATCACAGCTTGTGGGTTAATGCCCTGCATAGGGCTCTGTGCTGACAGCTGGGAGCCTGGAGCCTGCTTTGGTTTCTGTGTCTCCCTCTCTTTCTGCCCCTCCCTGACTCACATTCTGTCTCTCCCAAAAAATAAATAAAATTTTTTAAAAAATTAAATCTTCAAGTCAGAAGTAATATCAGCCTGTAGCTAGACGACATATCTCTTTGTAGCAGGTACAATACGATTCAACCACTAGAAGTTTCTATGGTCGGGGTGCCTGGGTGGCTCAGTCGGTTAAGCACCCAACTTTGGCTCAGGTCATGATCTCGTGGTTCATGGGTTCGATCCCTGTGTCAGGATCTGGGCTGACAGCTTGGAGCCTGGAGCCTGCTTTGGATGCTGTGTCTCTCTCTCTCTCTACCCCTCCCCCATGCAGGGTCTCAAATATAAATAAACATTAAACTCAACATAAATAAACTCAAAAATAAATAAATGTTAAAAAAAGTTTCAAAATAAACTTTCTCTGGTGAGTAAGCTATTTAAAGTAATTAAAGGGAAAATCTTTATCTTCAAGAAATTTGCTTTTATTCTTCAAGCAGCAAAAAGCAGAAATAAAATGCAAAATGGAAAAGAAAAAGTTACAAAGAACTTAATGCTAACATCCTCAAATCCCCAGGACACTTTTCTCCTAATTAAAGGGAAATACTTTTCCACTTTATTTTATATATATATATTTTTTTCCTATATATATTTATATATATTTATTTAGCTTTCCTATTAATCACTCAATTTGTTAGCTAGAGTCAGTTATAAATGAGTAGTACTTGTTCCTATTTACTCCATAATAAAGCAAAAACTAAATATTATGCCCATATTCAGCTTCAGATATAGTCTTCCAAAAAGCTATTTTCTTAAAGAACTTAGTATATTACACAGAACTTTATGAATACAACTTAAATGAGATTTGGGGTTAACCTGATTCCACTGTGTAACTTAACAGTGCATACCCTCTCCAGACTGGAGTTCCAACTTGACGGAGTTCTTTGAGGCTAGGCCACTGATCTTAGGTGTCTTTCTTTTCTATTCCATTCCATTCTACTCAATCCTATCCTATCCTATCCTATCCTATCCCATCCCATCCCATCCCATCCCATCCCATCCCATCCCATCCCATCCCATCCCATCCCATCCCATCCCATCCTACTCTACTCTACTCTATTCACAACACCTAGCACAGTGCCAAGAATATAGAAGACAATGACTAGTGGATAGAGCGCCAGTCCAACCTCACAAACTATATACAATATAAGATTCTAGGACACATGAACAAAAACATAGCAGAAAGAAAAAGGGGTGGAAAAATGAAATGTAAAACTACAACACAGCATTTTTAAAAAATGAAATCCTAGGGTCAGAGTATTTAACTTCTGATCAAGATAAAGTAACAGACTGAATTTACCCTTATACACAAACAATATTTAAAACAGATGTATGGAAAAAATTGTTTCAAGACAGTAAATATCAAGAATGAAAGACAGTGGTCCTTGAGAGATAAGAAATGGCGAGAGGTGCAAAATAACAGAGCTCCTGTGATCTGTAGTCTTTAGCTGAGTACTTAACAACCCATGTGTTTAAACAACAACAACAACAACAACAACAACAACAACAACAACAACCTGAGGCCAGGAAAAGAATTATCCCCCTAAATTACAAGGAACAACACCCAGAGATCAAATGGCTAAATACATACATACATACATACATACATACAGTCTCATAGTTCATGGAGTCCTGGGTAAAGTACTCAGAAGGTTTTACCTTACCAGTGGGAAAAAAAATTAGCTATAAACTAAATGGTGCTCTGCTCTGGTCCTACCTAACAAACTTTAAAAGCAAGACCCAGATAGATCAAACTATTTCTAAGTACTTAACTGTATCACAAAACAATGCATTAAAATATCTAATATAACAAGGTAAAAATCACCACAGCTGGTATTTATTTCAAAATTACCAGGCCTACCAAAAATAATCAGGAAAATATGACCCATAATGAAGAGTGAAATTAATTAAAAATGACCCAGAAATGACCCAGATGACAGAATTATCAGAAAAAGGATATCAAAGGGCACCTGGGTGGCTCAGTAGGTTAAGCATCCAGCTCTTGGTTTCGGCTCAGATCATAATCTAAACCAGGTCATGATCTCACAGTTTGTGAGTCTCAGCGCCACATGGGGCTTTGCACTGACAGTGTGGAACCTGCTTGGGACTCTCACTCTCCCTCTCTCTCTCTCTCTGCCCCTCCTCTGCTTACTCTGTCTCTCTCTCTCTCCAAAAAGAAAAAAAAAAAAGAATATCAAATCAGATAATGTAGATTTTAAAGCAAAAATATTACTAGGTATAAAGACAGTCACTTCACAATGATAACAGATCATTTCATCAAGTGATTGTAACTATCCCAATTGTTTAGAAACTGAATAATAATTCTTTAAAATATATGAAACAAAAACTAAGAACTAAAATGAGAATAACATAAATCCACAATTATAAACAGATTTCAACATTCCTTTCTCAATAACTGATAAGTAAATAAAAAACCAATAAGGATAAAGATATGAATAAGATTATTGACCATGACCCAAATGACATTTATAGAACATTACATCCAACAAGAGAATATAAATTTACAAAAACAGAGCATATTTTGGGCCAAAAAACTAAGCTGCAATAAACTTAGCAGATTCATATCATATAAAGCATATTCTCTGACCGCAGTGTAATTAAATTAGAAGTCAAGGGGCGCCTGGGTGGCGCAGTCGGTTAAGCGTCCGACTTCAGCCAGCTCACGATCTCACGGTCCGTGAGTTCGAGCCCCGCATCAGGCTCTGGGCTGATGGCTCAGAGCCTGGAGCCTGTTTCTGATTCTGTGTCTCCCTCTCTCTCTGCCCCTCCCCCGTTCATGCTCTGTCTCTCTCTGTCCCAAAAATAAATAAACGTTGAAAAAAACATTAAAAAAAAAAAAAAAAGAAGAAGTCAAGAAGATATCTGAAAATTTCCCAAGATTTGAGAAATAAAGATTGTAATTCTCAAAAATCCACTGGTCTAAGAAAAAAGAAAAAAGAAATTAAAAACCATTATGAACTGAATACAAATGAAAACACAACCTGTAACTATTTGTGGACTGCAGCTAAAGCAGTGCTTAGAGGGAAACTTCTAGCACATATATTAAAGGTAAGAAAAAAAAAAAACGGTCTCATATCAGTGTATTCAGCTTCCATCTTAAAAAACTAGAAAAATAGCAAATTAAACCCAAAGTAAGCAAAAGATGTAAAAATCACAGTGAAAATCAATAAAAGAGCAAACCAAACAATAACAGAGAAAAAACCAATGAAATGAAAAACTTATTCTTTGAAAAGATCAATATAAACTTCTGACCAGACTAATCAGGCAAAAGAGAAAAGACCCGAATTACCAATATCAGAAATGATATGAAGAATTATCAGATAAGGAAAGAGGAAACATCATTACAGATTATGCAGATACTAAAAGAATAATAAGGGAATATTATATGTAACTTAATATTACTAAGCTGGATGATTTTTATCAATGGACAGATTTCTTGAAAGACACAAACTACCAAAGCCTCCTCAAGAAGAAACAGATAACATGAATAGCACTATATCCATTAAAGAAATAGAACTCACAGTTTAAATCTTCCCATAAAGTAAATTCCAGGCCCAGATAGTTACACAGGTGAATTCTACCAAATATTTGAGAAAGAAACAGTGCCATTTCTACACAAACTCTTCTAGAATATTAAAGAGGAGGGAATACTTGCCAACTCATTCTATGAGTCCAGGATTACCCATTTATTAAAACCAGACAAAAGCATTTTAAGATAAAAAAAATTCAAGGGACAATCTCCACTTAAATATTTATGTGATTTCTTCTCTTGAGACTTCTTATGGGTACTCTATAAAATAAATGGATTGAATGTCTTCTCCAAGAGATGTTTTCCCAGTTTTCCACTATCCCAAATTTTCTGTGAATGCACCCACCTGTCCCTTACATTTCTCAAAAATGTCTATACCAGTTTCCTTTTGTACTACATCCCAACTTGACTTCCTTTGGATTTTAGTCAGGTGGCTGAATTCTCAGCCTTCTCATTTTATACTGAGTGATTTCATCCATAACCACTGTTTCTAATACCAAACCACACAAGGGTGCAAGAATCCAGTAAAGAGACATTAGAGGTAACCTTGGTGAAGTCAGTTTTAGACACACATATCCAGTCACTTACTAGAGAGCTCCACCACAATTACCTCTAAATTTTCAAATTCAACATGTCTGAATTCATTTTGTCACCTCAAGAGCTATCATTAGTCTACTGGAGACTATGTTGGTAAACGGAGCCACAAATATGTAAACCACAAAAAACCTGAGTCATTCTAAACCTTAGAACTCGTTCCTTTGGATCTCCCTACATCCTTCTGCTCTTGGTTCTAAAAATTTTTTTTTTCAACGTTTATTTATTTTTGGGACAGAGAGAGACAGAGCATGAACGGGGGAGGGGCAGAGAGAGAGAGAGACACAGAATCGGAAACAGGCTCCAGGCTCTGAGCCATCAGCCCAGAGCCTGACGCGGGGCTCGAACTCACGGACCGCGAGATCTCGAACTCACGGACCGCGAGATCGTGACCTGGCTGAAGTCGGACGCTTAACCGACTGCGCCACCCAGGCGCCCCTCTTCTGCTCTTGGTTCTATATACAGAAATCTCCTTTGGAAAAAGTCCTCATCATGTATGAATACTTTTATAGACATATCTCATGTTCCAACCATGTCACACAATATACACACGTCAATCATGCTATGCTGTTACAGGCTTACATGCCTTCCAGTGTGTTGGGTCTTCCAATGTGGAAGACAATCTTTTAATGAGCTTGGTAGAGGAGGTGGTGGTGGTGGTTGTGGTAGAACAGTAGTAAGCGGTAAAAGCAACAACATTATAAAATACAATTTAGGGGCGCCTGGGTGGCGCAGTCGGTTAAGCGACCGACTTCAGCCAGGTCACGATCTCGCGGTCCGTGAGTTCGAGCCCCGTGTCGGGCTCTGGGCTGATGGCTCAGAGCCTGGAGCCTGTTTCCGATTCTGTGTCTCCCTCTCTCTCTGCCCCTCCCCCGTTCATGCTCTGTCTCTCTCTGTCCCAAAAATAAATAAACGTTGAAAAAAAATTTTTTTTTAAATAAAATACAATTTAATTAGAGCTCATTCTATACCATGATTGTGCTAAGTGCATTATTCCAATTAATTATCAAAATGGCACCATGAAATAAGTATAATTTTCACCATCTTATATATGAAGCAACAGTTGTTGAGAGTTTATATGACTTAGCCAAAATCACATAACTGGTATGTGGGGTAATCCAAGTCTACCAGACTTCAAAAATGGTGCTCTAAGCCACTGCATATTATTTCCTCCATGGTGAACCTCTCCTCTCATCCTTAAAGGCCAAGACAATTTTTCATAAAACCTCTGACTTCCTAAGCAGATTCAACTGTTCTCTGCTTTGTGCCATCACAGGTCTAGTACCAATTCCATTTATTTGTAAATGTCTCCCTGACTACACAGTTATATGTATGTCTACCTAAACACATACACATTACTTATTTTTGTGAACCCTGAATACTTGGTACATTAGAGAACTCAACAATTGTACACTTAATGAATAAATGATGAGATTAACCATTTCAGATGAAAACTAATTCCTCATCTCTCACTACTTGCTTATACAATTATTCAAAACTAAATAAGACAGCAATCTCTAGACTTACTAAAGGAGCAAACATTGTGTCTCAGCTCCTGGTAATGTCATCCAGTGGAGCCACAATCAAGGTTAGTGAAATTTATTGTTCCCAGAGAGAGTGGTTAAAATGATCTATCATTAAGTACTAAAGACCCAAGAATTTATTATTTGGTTTGCTTTAGAAGTAACTTACTACACAGGGAACCTGGGTGGCTCAGTTGGTTAAGATATGACTCTTGACTTTGGCCCAGATCATGATTTCACCTTTCCTGAGATGGAGGGCTCTATGCTCTTGGGATTCTCTCTCTTCCTCTGTCTCTCTCTGCCCCTCTCCTGTTCACACACACACACTCTCTCTCTCAAATTAAATAAACATTAAAAAAATAACTAAAAGGAACTTACTGTAAGATCAAAAAAGTGGATGCTTCTCTAAGAATTGAGAAAAAAATAAGCCCATGAAATATCATTGCCCTGTGATGCATTATTAGCACCTAAAGGAAAAATGTTTCCTAACACCTCAACCAAAAAAGTTCTGAACATACATATAATATGAATTTGTTACATTATCTAAGAATATTAAATTCTGCTACAGAATACAAGAAAACAAATGTGACTGATGAAAACCAAAAGGAATAAAAAAACACTAATGGTAAGATGGTAACTTACAAATTGAGGCAAAATTCATAGGCTACATTAAGTAGAGAGAATGAATAAAGTGATAGCTTGTGAGAAACAGAATTCAAAAAGTTCTAAATATGTACAGTAATTTTAAAGCTAGAAGTTTGTTAAGGCCTCTAAAAGACATAATATACTTAAATATGATGGAATAAAAAAGAGTGTTCTTTCAGATAGAGATGGACAGACCAAGTCATAAGATATAATCATTCCAAATCTGCTTTGGGTTGCTGATATTTGTGTAGGTCTTGAGAATGAGGCAATAATTATCCCTTTGTTCCAGACATTGTCTGTACAGCAAACAGCCTTGGCAGAGACAGTGTCTCATTTTGAGAGAACAGGGCTGGTTTGTTTACTGTCCAGTATAATAAAGATAATGATGCGCTTTGGGTTGGGGCAAAGGCCAAACTTTACTGACCATTGTAAACATTTGGGTTTCTGAACAGTGAGGATGCTCAAGTGGGGTGTAAACTCACTAGGTACACAGCATCTACCTGGGCCTCTTACATTAGTCTCCTCAGACTGCCATAACAAAATATCATAGATGGGTAGCTTAAACCACACAAATATATTCCTCACAGGTTGAAAGCTAGCGAGTTCAAGGTCAAGGTGCCAGTGTATCTGGTTCCTGCTGAGAGCTCTCTACCTGGCTTTCAGATGGTTGCTATTTATACGATTCTCACATGGCAGAGAGGTGGGAAGGAGGGGGAGATCGTTCTCCTTTTCTTATAAAGCCTAAGTTCAACTGGATGAGGGTGCCAATTTTATGAACCTTAAAAAAGCCTTAATCAATTCATTAAATCTTAATTATCTACTAAAGGCCCTAGCTCCAGATATAGTCACAATTGGGGTTAGGGTTTCAACATATGAATGGGGGATGAAGGAGGAAAGCACAATTCGGTCCATAGCACCCATCCACATCACCTCATGTAACTGGGGGACAGACATTTAAGGAAATTCACTCATTTAAATGTTTATTGTGAAAATTATAAGAAAATACTTATAGAAATTTATAGAAAACTATAAGAAAATTCTTTATTTCTGACCCAGGAATTTCATGTCTTCTACCAGCATCCACAAAATTTTGCCAGAAAAAGAATTTGTTATCTTGCAAGTAGGGTAAAATTTCAGACCTCTTACAGTTCTTGACACTCTATTTTGGGGGGTTGGGGGGTGTTCAAAAGTAAGATTTACTCAGTTATGGAAAATGACTACATATTTCATAAATACATTGGTTGTTTGGGTTAATGAGCATCTTTTAAACATATAAAATAAAAAGTTTAATTTTCTTTGCACATTTGTGTTTTTTTCAATTAATTTTTTTTAATTTACATCCAAGTTAATTAGCATATAGTGCAACAATGATTTCAGGAGTAGATTCCTTAATGCCCCTTACCCATTTAACCCATCCCCCCTCCCACAATCCCTCCAACGACCCTCTGTTTGTTCTCTATAAAAGAGTCTCTTATGTCTTGTCCCTCCCTGTTTTTATATTCTTCTGGCTTCCCTTCCCTTAGGTTTATCTGTTTAGTATCTTAAATTCCTTATATGAGTGAAGTCATATGACAGTTCTCTTTCTCTGACTAATTTAGCATAATACACTCCAGTTCTATCCACGTACTTGCAAATGGCAAGATTTCATTCTATTTGATTGCCGAGTAATACTCCATTGTATATATGTACCACATCTTCTTTATCCATTCATCCATTGATGGACATTTGGGCTCTTTCCATACTTTGGCTATTGTCGATAGTGCTGCTATAAACATGGGGGTGCATGTGCCCCTTCGAAACAGCACACCTGTATCCTTTGGATAAATACCTAGTAGTTCAGTTGCTGAGTCGTAGGGTAGTTCTATTTTTAATTTTCTGAGGAACCTCCATCCTGTTTTCCAGAGTGGCTTCACCAGTTTGCATTCCCACCAGCAATGCAAAAGGGATCCTCTTTCTCCACATCCTCGCCAACATGTGTTGCTGCCTGAGTTGTTAATGTTAGCTATTCTGACAGGTGTGAGGTGGTATCTCATTGTGGTTTTGATTTGTATTTCCTGATGATGAGTGATGTGGAGCATTTTTTCATGTGTCGGTTGGCCATCTGGATGTCTTCCTTGGAGAAGTGTTTATTCATGTCTTTTGACCATTTCTTCACTGGATTATTTGTTTTTTGGGTGTTGAGTTTGATAAATTCTTTTTAGATTTTTGGATACTAACCCTTCATCTGATAGGTCGTTTGCAAATATCTTCTCCCATTCTGTCGACTGCCTTTTAGTTTTGCTGATTATGTCCATTGCTGTGCAGAAGCTTTTTATTTTGATGAGGTCTCAATGGTTCATTTTTGCTTTTGTTTCCCTCACCTCCAGAGACATGTTGAGTAAGAAGTTGCTGTGGCCAAAGTCAAAGAGTTTTCTGCCTGCCTTCTCCTCGAGCATTTTGATGGCTTCCTGTCCTACATTTAGGTCTTTCATCCATTTTGAGTTTATTTTTGGGTAAGAAAGTGGTCCAGGTTCATTTTTCTGCATGTCGCTGTCCAGTTTTCCCAGCACCACTTGCTGAAGAGACTGTCTTTATTCCATTGGATATTCTTTCCTGCTTTGTCAAAGATTAGTTGGTCATACGTTTGTGGGTCCATTTCTGGGTTCTCTATTCTGTTCCATTGATTGGTCTGTTTTTGTGCCAGTACCATACTGTCTTGATGATTACACCTTTGTACTACAACTTGAAGTTTGGGATTGTGATGCCTCCTGCTTTGGTTTTCTTTTTCAAGATTGCTTTGGCTATTCAGGGTCTTTTCTGGTTCCATACAAATTTTAGGATTGCTTGTTCTGGCTCTGTGAAGAATGCTGGTGTTATTTTGATAGGGATTACAATTCTTGACACTCTTGATGACAACTAAGTCAGATTTAAATTTGCCACCCATTGACCAATTTCAATATGCCAAACTGGTATACCCAATGTGGTCTGACTCTGGCCCCTGTGGGTTTCATCAGCACAAGAAATGCAGTCAAAACCATAACTATTCAATGGGATAATTGTTTAGCTAAAGCTGTGACCAGGTATACTTGCTGCTGCATCTCTCCAATAGAGCAAGTATATTTCACTGGCCTTCCCATCTGTGGATTCCCTTGCTTAATACTGGTACTCATAACACTATCAACAGGGAAGGCTGATGAGACAGAGAAAGAGACATAACATGTAAATGTTACACAACTAGGACTGAAGTGCTCTGCCTGCTTGCATTCTATCCTAAGTACATTGATTTATCCCATCTCACTTCTCTTTTTCTCATTGTATGTTTTAAATTAATTTAATAAGTCATGTGATTCAGCAATCTTAATTTAATCTGTGGGTCATTCTGTTCTGTGATCTCTGGGTTGATTTCCCTGATACAATATATGTCTGTTCTGTGATCTCTGGGTTGATTTCCCTGATACAATATATGGAGGTTACCACAGTAGCAAGGAAACTTCTCACAGAACAGGTTCAAAGCTAACCTTTATCTCACCTTAAATTACAATTTGAAAAAACTAGTCTAGGCCAGAAGGAAAAAAATAGGAAGCTCCATAATTCATTAAGTCAGCAAAATTTTAATACTGAAATCAGAGAGAGAGGGGCGCCTGGGTGGCTCAGTCGGTTAAGCGTCCAACTTCGGCTCAGGTCATGATCTCATGGTCTGTGGGTTCGAGCTCCACATCAGGCTCAATGCTGACAGCTCATAGCCTGGAGCCTGCTTCAGATCCTGTGTCTCCCTTTCTCTCTGCCCCTCCCCCACTCTCACTTTGTCTCTCTCTCAGAAATAAATAAATGTAAAAAATAAATAAATAAATAAAATAAAATAAAAACAGCGAGAGTTATAAAAAATGAAAATGAAGAGAAATTTCATTAGTAAATAAATATATATAACATAAAAAATCCAGAAATAAATAAAATCTGGCAAAGTATTCTAAAAATAATACTATTAAGGATGGTATTTTCATGGACTCCAAAAGTGGTTCAATTCAGAAAATCTACAATATAATCATTATACCAACAAAATCAACAATTAAAAGGGAAACATTACATAATAATTTAATAGATGCTGAAAAGGCATTTGATCAAATTCAGAAAGCATTCCTAAAGAAAGAATTCTAGTAAAATAGAGATGGAAAAAATTGCACATAATAAAAGCTTTTACCAGAACCTAAACATCAAATATTAGCTATGTGAACTGGGGCCAAACATGTAAACTCTAGACGGAACAACAGTATCCATTTCAAATGCTTATTTTGGAAAGTAATTAACATATGTATAGCTAGTAAAACAGTGTCTGGCACATAAATATTTGTTAGCAAATATTATTACACTAACAATTATCACCAAATGGCAAAATTTATAAACACTAAAATACAGTAAAATGTAAAAGCTCATATAAACACTAAAGAGATAAAAATATATCCAAAATATTCTAATTGATACTATAAAAATAAATATAGAAAATAAATATGGAAATATTAAAATCTGTTCTGTTTCTGCAACTGGCACTTAGATATAGAAAATAGAAAGATATTATATTTATAACAGCAAGAAAAACATTAAACGTTTATGAATAATTTTAACGAGAGAGAGAAATGATAGGACAGTATACATAAAGTATTAAAGGAACAAAAGTACAATATGAAACCAAAAAGAATGCTTTCATTAGGATGAGTTATCCTTAAAATATAAATTTACCAAAAGAAAAAAACAAAAACAAAAAACAAACAAAAAAACAACATATGAGTTTAATGTATTTGCAATGAAATGGCAATAGGGCTTTTTTTATAGACTCATAAAATAATTTAAAGTTTACATGACAGAATATATACCAGAAAAAAGTGAATAAAAGGACAACAGACTAATAAGAGGGAGTATACTACTTAAACACTATGCAGATGCAATAAAAACTTAAATATATTTTAAGAATATTAGACTAAGTCTTTTTTTTTTTTTCAACGTTTATTTATTTTTTTTGGGACAGAGAGAGACAGAGCGTGAACGGGGGAGGGGCAGAGAGAGAGGGAGACACAGAATCGGAAACAGGCTCCAGGCTCTGAGCCATCAGCCCAGAGCCTGACGCGGGGCTCGAACTCACAGACCGCGAGATCGTGACCTGGCTGAAGTCGGACGCTTAACCGACTGCGCCACCCAGGCGCCCCATAAGTCTTTTTTTTTAAAGTGTCTATTGTGATATACAAAGTTGACAGCACAGCTTACTGTGGTGTGATGAACTGGTAAGTAAATCACCTAGATTGAACAGTGAGCAGCACATAGTCAGCTCTCAGTTGTTCTTACCATGATTACATATATAACCTAGAAGTCAAGAGACTTTTTAATTCACAACTGGAAATCAGGATTTAAAAGACACATTTAGGGGAGGGAAGTGGGAGTGGACAGAAAGGTAAAGAGGATGAAAAGATACAAACTTCTAGTTATAAAATAAGTCACAGGAATGAAAAATACTGTAATAACTTTGAATGATAATAGATGGTAACTACACTTATCATAGTAAGCAGTGTAATGTAAAGAAATGTTAAATCACTATATTGTACATCTGAAAGTAATATAACATTATATGTCAACTATACTTCAATAAAAAATATTTATACATATACTTTATAAAATATAAAACTAATTAATGGCAAAAGATATGATTAGTTAATTCAAATGGCAAAAGGCAGATTTAGAAAAACTTTCATGACATACAAAGGGTTACTAAACTATACATTGAACATTTATAAATTCACAAGAAAACAATAAAGAAACATAAAATGCACAAATAATTTCAAAAAGAATTTCATAGCATGAATTCAAATACCCAACATTTTTTTAATGTTCAAATGTATTAGTAGTAATGAAAAACTCAATAAAGGAAGAATGAGATATTTTATATCCAAGAGATTAGCAAAAATTTTAAAAATCTATAACACATTTTGTTCAGAGGAATGCAGAGAAAAGGTGCTGGTCAAAATATAAAATCTAAAACACTTTGTAAAGTAATCTTACACCAACAATGAAACAGCAGAAAGAGAAATTTAAAAAACAATCCCATTTATAATTATACCAAAAATAGTAAGATATCTAGGAATAAACCTAACCAGAGAGGTAAAAGACCTATACTATGAAAACTATAAAACACTTTTTGAAGATGATAAAAAGTAATGGAAAGACATTCCATGCTCATGGATTGGAAGAATAAATACTGTCAAAACGTCTATACTACCCAAAGCAATCTACACATTTAATTCAACCCCTATCAAAATACCAACAACATTTTTCACAGAGCTGAAACAAACAATCCCAAAATTTGTATGGAACCACAAAAGATCCCACATAGCCAAAGCAACCTTGTAAAAGCAAAGCAAAGCTGAAGGCATCATAATTATAATTTCCAGTTATATTACAAAGCTATAATAATCAAAATATTATACTACTGGCACAAAAACAGACAAATAGATAAATAAAACAGAATAGAAAATCTAGGAATAAACTCAAAATTATATGGTCGATGGTCAATTAATCTTTGACAAAGCAGGAAAGAATATACAATGGGAATACAATATACAATGGGAAAAAGAGTCTCATCAACAAATGGTGTTGGGGAAACTAAACAGTTACATACAAAGGAATGAAACTGGATCACTTTCTTACACCACATACAAAAATAAATTCAAAATGGATTAAAGACCATTTGTGAGACCATTTGTGAGACCTGATACCATAAAAATCCTAGAAGAGAACACAGGCCATAGCAACTTTTTTCTAGATAGGTCCCCTGATGCAAGAGAAACAAAAGCAAAAATAAAATATCAAGACTAAATTAAAATAAAAAGCTGCACAGCAAAGGAAACAATAAACAAAACTAAGAGGCAACCTAGAGAATAGGGGAAGATATTGGCAAATGACATATCCAATAGATGGTTAGTATCCAATATATACAAAGAACTTATAAAATTCAACACCCCCAAAGAACCCAATTTAAAAATGGGAAAAAGACATGAACAGACATTTCTCCAAAGAAGATATACAGATGGCCAACAGACACATGAAAAGATGCTCAGCATCACTCATCACCAGGCAAATGTAAATCAAAACAACAAGGAGCTATCACCTCACACCTGTCAGAATGGTTAAACTCAACAACTCAAAACAATGAGTATTGTCAAGGATACAGAAAAAAAAGCCATTCTCTTACACTGTTGGTGGGAATGCAAACTGGTGCAGCCACTGTAGAAAGCAATATGGAGGCTCCTCAACAAGTTAACGATCTATGATCCAACTATCCCACTACTGACTATTTACCCAAATAATACAAAAACACTAATGCAAAAGGATACATGCTCCCCTATGTTTATAGCAGCATTATTTAAAATGCTCAAATTATGAAGACAGCCCAACTGTCCATCAACTGATGAATGGATAAAGAAGATGTGGTATATATACACAATGGAGTATAATTCAGCCATACAAAAGAATGAAATCTTGCCATTTGTAATAACATGGATGGAGCTACAGACTATAATGCTAAATGAAGTAAGTCAGTCTGAGAAAGCAAGTATCATGATTTCACTTATGTGGAATTTAAGAAACAAAACAAATGAACGAAGAGAAAAAAAAGAGAGACAAACCAAGAAACATACTCTTAACTATAGAGAACAAACTGATGGTTACCAGAGGAGAGGTGGGTAGGGGGTGGGTTAAATAGGTGGCTGAGATTAAGCAGTGCACTTGTTGTGATGAGCAGTGGGGTGATGTATGGAATTGCCGAATTACTGTACTGTATACCTGAAACTAACACAACACTACATGTTAACTAACTGGAGTTAAAATACAAACTTATCAAAATATTTGACCAGACCAGGGATTTTCTGGCATTTATTTAGGATAACTACTCCATTAAAGGTTTTGCACCTTATGTACAAAAAAAGGGCACATTTTTCATAGTAACAAAAAGAAAAAAAGAGATAAAGACTGTGAAATCCAATGCATGTCATTAGAAAAATGATTGGAAAAATTATGTCTTCTTCAATTATTGAACAGAATGAATTATAGACACATCAGCAGATTTTGTAGGACATCCACCACTGATACACAATAGCGTGAGAAAAGCACTATACCAAGAAGTATATATTACAGGATTGCATACAAACTCTGAAAAATTACAGGATTTCATTTCGCTTCATTTTTCAATAAAAATTCTTCAACAACATGCATAAGTTTATATGAAAATGGGAAAAAAAGAAAAAGATGCATACTAGATCATTAATATATGTTAAATATGGAAAAAGAGAATCTGGGAAGTAGGGAATAGAGGTGAGAAGGGACAGGAGAGAGCCAAGAAAAGGGGGAAAACAGTGCATAAAAATAAAACACACGAGCAAGAAAAACAACCAGTGAGGTGATTATACTTAACAATAAAACCATTCATGTATGTATGCATAAAAACATTTTGTAACAATTGAATGAAAAAACGTAATTATTTTCAAAATTTTTTGACTATGTGACATTAGCAGTTTTGTATATTCATGGAAGACAGTATTTTTCTTTCCTTTCTGTCAACAGTTTACATAGTTCAATTTGTCTACTGCTTTTTCCCTTTAAAGTTTCCAAAATTCTTTCTACAAATTCTTACAGTTCTTCACTTAGGGCCAGTCTACTTTCCTTCTCAAGGTCTTTAGACAACAATTTTATTTTCAATTTTATTTTTTATTTTATTAAAAAGAATTCTTTTTAATGTTTATTGTTGAGAGAGAGAGAGAGAGCGCGCACGCGAGCGAGTGGGGGAGGGGCAGAGAGAGAGGGAGACACAGAATCTGAAGCAGGCTCCAGACTCTGTGATATCAGCCCAGAGCCTGATGTGGGGCTTAAACCCACAAACTGTGAGATCATGACCTGAGCCCAAGTCAGAGCTTAACCGAATGAGCTGTCCAGGCACCCCTTCTTTCAATTTTAAATGTCTTACTCCTGATTACTCTCAGTTACCAAAGGTTCAGGTCAAAGCCCTTCACAGTCACAGAATGGGGACTTGATTTAGGTAGCAAAACTGAAAACCCACACTGACCTTCTTCGTTACCAACTCAGTGCTCACCAAACTTTATTACTTTCCCATTTCTGACCTCTATAAGCCTGATATAACCGTGAGGATACAAGAGGAATTTCCTGGGGTTCAGGGAGTGTATTTTATTTCTGTAGACATATGGCCTTACATACTTATCTCTGTACCCTCTGCCACAAGCATTAATAGTCCCATTTACTCACATTTGTTGATGATTTTTTTTTTCCTCCCACCTAGTTTATCATCTTTATTTTTGTTTAAGTGAAGTATAATTAACATAGTGTTATATTAGTTTCAGGTGTACAATACAGTGATTCAAAAATTCTATATGTTGCTCAGTGTTCACCAGGGTAAGTGTGCTCTTCATCCTCTTTACCTGTTTCACCCATGTCCCTACCACCTTCCTTCTGGCAACCATCTGTTCTCTGTATTTAAAAGTCTGCTTTTTTGTTTGTTTACCTTATTTTCTGTTCTGTTTCTTAAAATTTCACATATGAGTGAAATCATGGTATTTATCTTTGTCTTATTTCACTTAGCATTATACGCTTTAGGTCTCTCCATGTTGTTGCAAACAGCAAGATATCATTCATTTTTATGGATAATATTCCATTGTGCGTGTGTGTGTGTGTATACATCTTTATTCATTTATTAATAGATACTTGGGTTGCTCCCAAGTCTTGACTATTGTAGATGGTGTTGCAATAAACACAGAATACATCTTTTTGAATTGCTGTTTTCATTTTCTTTGGGTAAACACTCAGTAGTGGTATTATTAAGTCACATGGTAATTCTATTTTTAATTGTTTGAGGAACCTCCAAACTGTTTTCCACAGTGCTATACCAATTTGCATTCCTACCAACAGTGTATGAGGGTTCCTTTTTCTCCACATCCTTGCCAATACCTACAATTTCTTATCTTTTTGATTTTAGTCATCCTGACAGGTGTGAGGTTATACCTCATTGTGGTTTTGATTTGCATTTCCCTGATGACTGGTGATGCTGAGCATCTTTTCATGTATCTGTTAGCTTTTAATGCATTTTTATGGTGATATAAATGTAGGCCTTTCTTAAACTACATTTTTTGGCTTATTTTACTTCATTCATAATTTATATCAAAAATAGCAACCTTTCAATAAAAGCAAACTATTTCCTTAGAATATAATGTTCAACTTTCAAAGTCTCCCACATGTAAGAGTTAAAATAAGAGAAAATCCTTAGGGGTTAAAATCCTTTACTATTCTTTTACTTAAAATTTTAAGGTCAAAATATAAAGAGGTTTTTATAGCTTTATGAGTTCTAATAAATTCATAATCTAGGTTGTTATCATCCTACTATGATATACAACATTTTTATCATTTCAGAGAGATCCTCACACTCCTTCACAGTCAACATGCCCCCAGCATTCCAAATAATCACTGTTATACTTCTTTTCACCATTGGTTAGCTTTGCCTATTCTAGAGCATCACATCCATGGAACCATACAATATGTACTTTTTTGTTTCTGGCTTCTTTTACTCACCATAATGTTTCTGAGGTTCATCTATGTGGTTTGTGTATGAATAATTCATTCCTTTTTTTATTCCTGAGTAGTATTCCACTGTATATATATGATACATTTGGCGTATCCACCCTTTTGTTGATGAACCTTCACTTAGTTTACTAAGAATAATGTTGATATGAACATTTGTGTGGTAGCCTTTCTCTGTACTTTTACCTCCATTTTGCTTAGATAAAAAACTAGGATTTGTATTACTGTTTCATAGGTTAGGTGGTATGTTTAGCTTGAGAGAAACTGCCAGAACAATTTTCAAAGTGGCTGCAACTATTTTATGATTACATCTGGATATTCCACCAATGGATATTTGGTGTTGCCAGTCATTATTTAGCCATTCCAGTATGCAGTTGGGTCTTGCTGCGAATCTTCCAGCATGGCAAATGATGTTGAATACTTTTTCAGGTGCTCATTGGCAATTGATATGCATTCTTTTGTTAAGTCCCTAATCAAATCTTCTGCCCATTTATTTTATTAAAATAGCTGTGTTTACATAACTGATTTGCTGATACTTAGTAGAAACATGTTCTCTGTAAGATAAATGTACTGAGGATATTTTCTTTCAGCTAATGCTTGCTTACTCATTTTGCTAATATACTTCCATGAATAGATTTAATTTTGTTGAAATCTATTTCTTTCTTTATCCATGATTTGAAATGATTTCTGGGTTTTAAGAGAAATATTTTACAAAGGTATTTTAAAGTCAGTTTGTAAGGGATGCCTGGGTGGCTCAGTTAAGTGTCCGACTCTTGGTTTCAGTTCAGGTCATGATCTCATGGTTCGTGAGTTCGAGCCCTGCATTGCTCTGCGCGGACAGCATGGAGTCAGCCTGGGATTCTCTCTCTCTCTCTCTCTCTCTCTCTCTCACCCCCCTCTGCTCTGTCTCTCAAAATAAATAAACTTAAAAATTTTTTTTTAAATAGTCAGTTTGTTAATTTCTTCAAATATACCTACTGAGATTTTGAACGGAATTGGGTTAAATCTAATTTGAGAAGAATTAACATTTTCACAATACTGAGTCTTTTAACACATGAACGTATCATATCTCTCCACTTATTAAGGTTTTCTTTAATCTGCCTACGTATTATTTTTTCTTAGTAGTATTTTGTAGTTTAGTTTTCAGTAAGTCTTACATATTTTCTAAAAAAAAAATTTAATGTTTATTTTTTATAGAGAGAGACAGTGTGTCAGCAGAGAAGGGGCAGAGAGAGAGGTAGACACAGAATCCGAAGCAGGCTCCAGGCTCTGAGCTGTCAGCACAGAGCCAGACACAGGGCTTGAACCCATGGACTCTGAGATCATGACCTGAGCCAAAGTCAGACACTTAACTGACTGAGACACCCAGGTGCCCCTATCTTACATATTTTTTTCATTTAATTTTCCCTTAGTATTTCATGTTTTTTAATGTTGTGGTCAATGTTATTTTTAAATTTCCCTTTTGAAATTATTCATTGTTCCTATGTGGAAAAACAATATATTTTTTGATTTTGTGTCATGTGACATCACCAAAATCACTTATTATTTTTAAAAGTATTTTGTAGATACCTTAGGATTTTCTCCAGATACAATAAAGCTGCTTGCAAATATTAAGTTTTACTTTTTATTTCCAATTCATATGGTTTAATATCTTTCTCTTGTGTTATTGTACTAACTAGGAATCTAGTACAGTGTTGACAAAAGTGAGAAAAGTAAATGTTCTTGGCTTGATCCCAATTTTAAAGGGAAAGACATTCAGTTTTTCCCATCAAAAATAATTTAGCTATAGTTTTTCTCCAGGACGTCCTTTTGGAGTGAGAAGGTTCTATTCCACTTCTGCTGAGAGTTATTGTTGTTGTTGTTTTTTTTAATCATTATTGGGTACTGAATTTTGTCAAAATTTCCCCCCACAGCTATTGAGATCATATTATTTTTCTCCTTTATTAGTCTGAACAATAATGATGGGTTATTCAAATATTAAAATAAACATGTACTCCTGAGGAAAAAGCCCACTTAGTCATGATATATACCTTTAAGTACTGAATTTGATTTATTATTATTTTTAAAAGACTTTTTTTCACCTATATTCATGAAGGATATTAGTCTGAAGTTTTAATAATTTGGTTATTACAGTCATGATTGCTTTATAAAATGAGAATTTGTGTTCCCTACTTTTCTATTTTTCAAAAGAGTTTACAAAAAATTTACATTATGTCTTCCTTATACGTTTGATAGAATTCACCAGGAAAGTCATCTCAACCTGGGCTTTTCTTTGGAGGATAGGGTTTATTATGTATTCTTTTTTCTTTTTTTAATATAGAGAAAGCTATTGGGGTTATTTCTAATAAAATGAGCATTAGAAGTTTTATACTTTCTAGAAATTCATTCACTTTTTCTAAGTTGTCAACTTTATCCTTTTAATTGCTGTAAGATCTAGAATGATCTCCTTACTTTCATTCCCAATATTGGTTATTCATGTCTTTTCTCTTTATCAGTCGGGTTAGATGTTTACAAAGCTTATTGAATTTTATGTCGAATTAGCTTTTGATTTCAAAATTCCTTTCCTTATTGTTTTTTGTTTTCTTTTTCATTGATTTTCTTCTTTTATTTTTATTGTGTCCTTCCTTATGCTTAGTTTGGGCTTAATTTGTTCTTCTTCTAACCTCTTAGTGATAAAGCTTACAACTGCGATTTTAAACTTCTCTGTTTCATATACTGTTATTTATAAAATTATGCATTTCATAATTACAGATTTCCTCTAAGAACTTTTTCATCTATATCCCACAAATTTTGATATGTTTTTCATTATGATTTTAAAATATTTCCTAACATCACTTATGATTTACTCTTCTTTTTTTAAAAAAAGGAATATGTGGTTTTATTTAAAATATGTGGGGACTTTCCAGATAACTTGCCAGTTTTGATTTCTAGCTTAACTGCACTGAGTAGAGAACAATCTCTATGATTAAGTTCTGTTAAATTAATGCACCTTGTTTTCTGACTCAACAAATGGTCTTCACAGAAAATTTTGCATCTGCACTTGTAAGGACTAGGAATTCTGGAGTTACTGAGAGCACTGTTTTATCAGTATCCATTATGTTAAATTAGTTATTAGTGTTGTTCAAGTCTTCTATATAGTTACTGACTTATCCCTATCAATTACTGGGAGGAAAATTTTTAAATCTCCAAATATAACTGTGAATTTAAATATTTCTTACTTCAGTTCTTTTTCAGTTTTTGCTTTCTATTTCAAAATCTCTGCTATATGATGCTATTTTAGGGTCTTGCCAGTATAACAAATTACAACAAATGTAGCAGCTTAAAACAATGCAAAATTATCTTACAGTTCTGGAGGTTAGAAGTGTGAAACAGGAATTTATGGGCTAAAACAAGTCTGAGTTCCCTGTGGAGATATGGAAGGAAAATCCATTTTCTTGTCTTTTCCAGCTTCTATAAGCCAACAACATTCCTTGTCCAATGGCTCTTTACTCCTCCATGTTTAAAGCCCACAGTGCAGAATCGTTAAATCTCTCTCTCTCTCTCTGACCTCTGCTTCTGACAATACATCTCATTCTCTAAACTCTGATACTACTTCTTTCTCTTAAAAAGACTCTTATATTAACATTTGGCTCACCCAGATAGACCAGGATAATCTCCCCACCTCAAGATGATTAACTTAATCACCTCTGCAAAGTCCCTGTCCCTTTTTCATGTAAGGTAACATATTCACAGGCTCTGGGGATTGAGACATGATGTCTTTAGGGAACTCTTATTCTGTCTACTACACATGCATATACAGTTAGGGTTGTTGTATCTTCTCAATGAACTGGATGTCTTATTATGAAATGACCTTCTTTATCTCTATTAATATTCCTGAAATCTATTTTTATATATATTTAATACTGGAATTCTAGGTTTCTTATGATTAGTATTTTCATTGTGTGTGTGTGTGTGTGTGTGTATATATATATATATATATATACACACATATGTATAATGAATGTATATTCCATGATATATATATTCATGATATTCATATATATATTCATGATATTCATATATATATTCATGATATTCATATATATATTCATGATATTCATATATATATTCATGATATTCATATATATATTCATGATATTCATATATATATATATATATATATATTCATGATATATATATTTTTTTCCTTGTGTCTCCAGATTTAATTGCGGCTGTGTAAACAGTATATACCCTGTCTCACTTTTAATAAGTTTGGAGATCTCTGTGATCTTCTTTTTTTTTAAGTTTATTTACTTATTTTGAAAAAAGAAAGCATGAGCATGGTAGGAGCAGAGAGAGTGGGGAGAGAGAGAATCCCAAGCAGGCTCCATGCTGTCAGTGCAGAGCCAGATCTGAGGCTCAAACTCAAGAACCATGAGATTATGACCTGAGCTGAAATCAAGAGTTGGATACTTAAGTAACTGAGCCACCCAGGCACCCCAAAGATCTCTGTGGTTTTAAAGTTTTCTGTGTTTTTAAATTTTTAAACATTTATTTAATTTAGACCATTTATATTAAGGTAATTATTGATACGGTTGGGTTTAAGTCCACAATCTTGTCATTTGTTCTCTAATTCTACCATCTATTCTTTATTTCCTTTTTTCTTCTTTCAGCCATCTTTTGGACTGTTTTGAGTATTCCATTTTGTATCCTATATTGTCTTATTATGTATAGTACTTTGTTTTGTTTTTAGTAATTACTTATATTTCTTCTAATAGTATAATTTCAAATACTGATATATCTCCGTGACATATAATGTAAGAATCCTAAAACAGTGTGGTCCTTTTCCCCCTTACCATCTTTTTTACTATTTCCCCCTGTTCTGTGAGCTATTGTCTTTCCACGTAAGTTATAAACTCCACAATATATTATTATTATACTTACTGTAAAAAGTCAGCACCCTTTAAAAAAATAATAAGGAAAAATGTCTCTTAAAAGTCTTTTAAAAATCTGTAACTTACCCATTGACTTCCAGTATTTTCATTACATGTATGTTAGAGCACTTTGCACTATCCTATAACTGAAGTTCTGTTCGTCTGTTGCATTTGTTTTTTTTGTTTTTTTTTTTTCTCTTTCGGTGCTAAATTCAAATAGTTTCTATCGCCCTCTTTTTCGTTTTACTGGTCTTTTATTTTGCAATGCTTAATAAACTGCAAAGCTTAGTAAAGTTTTCAGTTCAAATACTGTGCTTTTCATTTCTAAAGTTCTGGTTCTTTTTATGGTTTCTATTTTTGTATTGCAATTTCACCTAGGTTTCCTTATTGTGTCATGTTTTCCATTAAGTCTTGGAGTGAATTTACAATTTATATATATATATATATATATATCATATATATCATATATATATATCATATATATGTATTATTATACATATTATATCATATATATTACTATACATATATATGATACATATATAATATAATGAACTTAAATGAATTTATGATTAAAACTTTCCATGTAAGTTTTTTGTTTTCTTCATTAGTTTATTTTAATCATTAATTGATTCTAGATTTTATTTGGATTTCACCAACTTTTCCTGTTAATGTCCTCTTTCTATTCCAGGATCCAATAAAAAATAGAACATTGCATTTAGACTTCATGTCCCCTCGATCTCCTCTGGTCTGTGACAGTTTTTCAGTCTTGCTCTGCTTTTCATTTCCTTAAAAATCTTCAAAAGTGCTGGTCAGGAATTCTGTAAACTGTTCTCAGTCTGGGTTTGTCTGTTGTTTTTCTCATAATTATAATGGAGTTAGGGGTTTCTGTTAAGAACACCAAAGAGTTGGTGCACCTGGCTGGTTCAGTCAGTTGAGTTTCTGACCTCAGCTTAGGTCATGATCACGCAATTTGTGGGTATGAGTCCCAAATCAGGATTGTTGCTGTCAGCACAGAGCCTGCTTCAGATCCTGTGTTCCCTTCTCTCTCTCTCTCTCTCTCTCAAAAATAAACACACATTTTTAAAAAAAGATTTAATACCATAGAGGTTAGGGCACCTGGGTAGCTTAGTCAGTTGAGTGTCCAACTCTTGATTTCAACCCAGGTCATGATCCCTGGGTCACAAGATTGAGCCCTACATCGGGCTCCATGCTGAGCATGAAGCCTGCTTGAGGTTCTCTCTCTCTTTCCCTCTGCCCCTGTCCCCTACTCCTTTCTCTTTCTCTAAAATTACAAATAAAAAATAAGAAGGAAAAAAAGAATACCATAGAGGTAAAGTGCCCTTTTTGTCATATCATATGAGGGAATTATGTGATATCCACATGACATCACTGGTAATAGCAACCTTCATCACTTGGTTAAAGTGGCATTTGCCAGATTTTTCCATTGTAAAGTTATTATTATACTCTTCCTTTACTTTATTCTTTGGAACTGTCACTAAGTTTAGCCCAACCTCAGAGGGAGGTGGGTAGAGTGACTTAAGTTTCATCTCTGAAATGGGGATTATCTACCTATACATCCACACATATAAGATTTTTAAATTTCATTATTACAATCATTTCCTGGGCTCTTGCTATTAAGCTATTTTTGTCCTAGACTCAAATTTTTCTGCTTTGCGACAGGAGTGACCATGGGGTGGTATGCTCAAGCTAAAATGAATCCTGGACTTTCTAAGCGGATACCCCAAGATCCACATGCACAAACACTGATTACATTATGCTCTAGTCAACGGAAAATAAACCAACACAAATGCACAATTCAGGTATTTTGTACATTTATCAATAACATGGACTTTGATTCTTAAGCTTGATAATATATTTATTAAGGGCTTGTAGGTATAGCTTAAGGTATACGTGTCACTGATGAAGAAATGTAGGTAGAATTTGGAGTAAAAAAATGTTGTTTAAGTGTTGTACTTCAGCTAAAGGCAGAGAATTCCTTCAATCTACAAATGTGGTTTATTTCAAAACAGAGCCTATAAACTTGCAATCAATTAAATTGAAACAATATTATAAATATTGGCTTGATTCCTAGGCTAGCATATAAAATGCTATTTCGCCCAAAAAATGAGTGAATCATGCAAAAACTATGAATTGTAATCATCCAAGGCCAAAAAGGCCTTCTTACTTCTATCCATCTCAACTCTTAAACCTGGCAGAAGCAATCATTTTTATATTAATTAATAATATTCAAATATTCTAAAAGTAGTCTACGTATATTTTGATACTTGTTCAGAAAGTTGAGGATCTCCTTAATACACTGTCCAATTACAAAGGTCAACTTTACTAAATTAAATTTCTTTTTAAATAGATTTAAAATCTATATTACTGAAAATAGACTTACAATTTTTTCCCATTAATGTTTTTATTTAACACATTAGCCATAAAGTGAGCATCGTAAGGCATTTCTCATATTCTACATATTTGGAAAACTGAACAAAATATTATTTTATGTTGTTCCTGGTTAGGAAATGACATATTTGGCTATTCTGGCTTCTTTTTTTCCTTCTAAGAGAACAGTTTGGTTTCAGACTTTTGCAGTTATGTTCTTTTATTCAGAGTCCCATAGATTCATTACTTTGATGACCATTTATCAAAAACTCAAGTTCAATCCATAATACCCATTGAGATAGCAAATAATTCAGCCTCAGTGACTATGTGTGTGAAAATGGGCTGTGTCCTAGATAAATGGCCTACCTGCCTCTGACATAGATTAGGTCATCATTCAAACTAACCACAGATCTCCACAACAAATAGAAGAAAATACAGGTTCACTTTAGCCAAGGCTTCTGTTTTAGTGTAGATTTTTCTGTTTTAGTGTAGATTTTAGTGTACTTACAATGTCATCAAAATATCATGGTATAAGTCTGAAAAACCAAGATTCAGTAATATAATGATAAAGACATTTCTTAAGTTTTACAAACCACCTATTATTGTTCAATATATATATACACATGTGACTTCTCTTTTACACTAGGTGTATTCTGACTCTCTGATTTTCCAAACTGAATAAAAGTATATAGACTATAGTATGCTGAGGTTACAGAAAAACCAACCAACCAACAAACAAACAAACAAAAAAAAAAACAGATATACATATCTTTCCATACCCAAATAAGCTTTATTGTGTTCCTCTCAAATTTCTGATCTTTTTTCTCTTCCCATTTATCTTGCCATTAGATGAAAAGAAGTAAACATTACTTAAAGAGGCAGGCTGGCTGACTACCTAGCTCCTCATATGGTGGAATAACCTTAGTAAATTCAACAGACTCCAAGGGTTTACTAACTAATTTTACAGGTTCAGAAATAGAAACAAAACAAGATTCATCTTTCAGGAATATATTCCTATTAACCAAGTACACAGGGACCAAAATATAAAAAAAATAACTTTTAAAAATCTATAGAAAGCACAAATACCCATGAGGAGATTAGACATAGAATATATTCTGTGAAATGTATTCTGCAGAAAAAAAGAAGAAAGAGGGCTGATTAAATTCAGAATGACAGTTTACTAATTTAAAATAAGGACTATAATGGCTCTCTTCTGGTTAATCCTGGCAGACTGACCATAAATTTTTATCTTTTCTCTTCCCCTATGGCAGACCTTAAAGGTTAGATCACTCTTCCCTTCTTTCTTTCCATCCTCTATATCAGAGGTTTCTCTTGCTCTATAAATGCCCTCCCTTCAAGACAGAGACTGCCTGTAGTCTTAGTTAATGAGATATATAAGGAAATTTGCCAAGGGAAACTGTAGGAAACATATCATTTTCTCAATAAAACAAATAATAGATGTACTGTTGTGTCCTTTCTCCCTTCCCTTGTTCCTCTTCATTTTAAACTTTTTATTAAGAAAATGTTCAGGCACACAAAAATAGACTGGTTGATATATACTATCATATAATTTCAAGAATTTCTGTTTCTTTTCTCTCCCTTGTGACTTTTTTTTTTCCTTTGGGGAGTATTTTTCTTTCAGGATGATTTTAAAGTAAATCAGCCTATCATGCATCTATAAATTCCTCAGTATGGATCTCTAACAGATAGAGATATTTCTTTTTAATCAATGCAAACATGATGCCATTATCACATGTAACAAAAAAAAATTCCTTAAAATTATCGTGTAAAAATCCTGATTGCCTCAAAATATATCTTTTTTTCCATATAACTATTTCTAAACAGTAATTGAATCCATATATAGATCTGGCTGATATACTTTACAAGTTTTTAATCAATGAGAATCTCTCCTCCATTATTAAGGGAAACTGGGCTATTTATGTTACAAAATTTTCTACATTCTATATTTGGTTAATTAGTTCTTCATGGTACCATTTAATTTGGCCTTCTATCCCTTATTCCTAGAGTCACCCATTTCTCCAAAATGAGATGCAAGCATGTCAGGAAATCTCTTCAGTGACTTATAGGGAAAGTTTTGCATTCTCAATATAGAGGATTTTCCTTAGTAGAAAATGGTATTTAGAGACCATAACCTAGGCAATAGGGGCACTCCCTGCTTTTAGGTCAATTTTGTTAAGAAGAACTAATAAGAAACATGCACCGAGGCACACCAGGTCACTGCAGCAAACTTATCAAAATACCAATAGTATCTTTCACAGAACTAGAATAAATCAGCCTAAAATTGACACAGAATCACAAAATACCTTAAATAGTCAAAGCAACCTCAAGGGGAAAAAAAAGGTTCTGGACGTATCAGAACCTTAAATTCAAACTATACTACATAGCTACAGTAACCAAAAGAGCATGGTATGGGCACAAAAATAGACATATGGATCAATGAAATAGAATAGAGAGCCCAGAAATAATCTCACATTTATATGGTCAATTAATCTATGACAAAGGAGGAAAGAATACACACTGGGGAAAAGTCAGTCTTGATGATAAATGGTGATATGCAGAATAAAGCTGGTGTTGAATCACTACGTTGCACGCCGAAAACTGAGGTAACATTATGTGTCAACTATACATCAATTAAAAAACAATTTTTGTAAAGAATTAAACTGGACCACTATCACACACCATATACAAAAATAAACTCAAAAGGGATTAAAGACCTAAATGTAAGACCTGAAGGTATAAATTCCTAAAGGAAAACACAGGCAATAATCTGTTACACATCAGCCTTAGCAATATTTTTCTGAATCAGTCTCCTCAGAGGGAAGGGAAACAAAAGCAAAAATAAACTATTGGGACTACACCAAAATAAAAAGCTTTTGCACAGCAAAGGAAACCATCAACAAAATGGAAAGGCAACCCACTGAATGGGAGAAGGGATTTGCAAATGCTATATCCAATAAGGGGTTAATATCCAAAATATATAAATAACTCTTACAATTCAACACCAAAATCTCTGCCCGATTAAAAAATGGGCAGAGAACCTGAATAGACATTTTCCCAAAGAAGACACACAGATGGTGAAAAGACCCATAAAAAGATAATCAACATCACTCATCATCAGAGAAATGCAAACCAAAACCATAATGAGATATTACCTCACACCTGTCAGAATGAGTAGAATTAAAAAGACAAGAAATTACAAGTGTTGGATGCAGAGAAAAGGAAAATCTTGTGCACTGTTGGTGGGAATATACATTGGTGCGGCCACTATGGAAAATGATATGGAGGTTCCTCAAAAATTAAAAATATAAATACAGTATGATCTAGTAATTCCCTTACCAGGTATTTACCCAAAGAAAACAAAAGCATTAATTCCCCATGAAATATGTACCCGTATGTTTACTACAGCATTATTACTCTTGATTTCAGCACAGGTCAAGATCTCATAGCTTGTGAGATTGAGCCCGGTGTTGGGCTCTATGCTGACAGCATGGAGCCTACTTGGGATTCTCCTTCTCTCTCTGCCCCTGCCCCGCTCACGCATGCTTGCAGGCTCTGTCTCTCTCAAAATAAACTTTAAAAAAATTACTGAAGCACTAAGGTTGCCATGAATCAAGAAGGCAATCAAGGTTGCCTTGGTGAATTGTGATGTATTCTTCAGAGAGAAAAAATAAAACATGAGCTAGTACTAATATTTCCAATTCAATGTTTAGATTATGGTATTTTTAATTCATTGATTAATATTTGAATCTTTTTTCTTTTTTTAGGTTTATTTATTTTCAGAGAGAGCAGGGCGCTTGGGTAGCTCAGTCGGTTGAGCGTCCAACTTCAGCTCAGGTCATGGTCTTGGTGTTTGTGAGTTCGACCCTGCATCGGGCTCTGTGCTAACAAACAGCTCAGAGCCTGGAGCCTGCTTCACATTCTGTATCTCTCTCTCTCTCTCTCTCTCCCCCTCCCCTGCTCATGCTCTGCCTCTCTCTCTCAAAAATAAATAAATGTTAAAAAAATTAAAAAAAAAAAAGAGAGAGAGAGCAAGCAAGTGGGGAAGGGGCAGAGAGAGAGGGAGGGAGAGAGAATTCCAAGTAGGCTCTGCACCACAAGGAGGAGCCCGACGCAGGGCTCGAACTCATGAACTGTGAGATCATGACCTGAGACGAAGTTGGATGCTCAACTGACTGAGCTACCCAGGCACCCCTGAATCTTTTCTCCTTATGCTGAAAATGTTTGTTCCTAACAATAATTAACATACTTACTTAATTGCTTTATTCTGGAAAATACATATAATAATTTCAAAAGGGCATGTTAATATTACATCAAAAACTAAGCTTAAGAAATTCTTTGCAGGGCGCCTGGGTGGCTCAGTTGGTTGAGCATCTGACTTTGTCTCAGGTCATGATCTCACGGTTCATGGGTTCAAAGCCTGCATCACGCTCTGTGCTGACAGCTCGGAGCCTGGAGCCTGCTTAGGATTCTGCGCCTCCCTCTCCTTCTGCCCTTCCCCCGCTCGTGCTCTGTCTCTCAAAAATAAATAAACGTTAAAAAGTTTTAAACAAAAAGAAATTCTTTGCAAATTTTATTCTTACTATATGTCCAACCAGAAATGTATAATCAGAACACTATGTCTTAGTGTTACTGGAAAGTAATTCTTATCTGTGTAGTTTTGACAGAAAGTTAATATATAGTTAAGTTCATTTATTTCTAATTGTTTTCAATATTTATTCCTTTATTTCTCCCGCCTGTGACTCATCTTGCATTCACAAGGAGACATGCATGGAAATATGAGACAGTGAGTAACAACTAGAGGAGTAGAAAAAGTCTGTTAAGTGAAAGCATAATTGAACAGCTGAACCATATCAGTAACTATCTGTTAGGTAAGAAATAACAGTATTTTTATAAAATACTTCAGCTGAGATTTTGGTTACTTGTAGTCAAATGTCTTCATATCTGTTGAAAAACCTAAACCTTAGTTAAATTATGTAGAAAAATTTTTTAAAGACATCAATCCAAAGATCAAAAAAAAGTATGTAAAGGAAAACTGCAGCAAAGAAATTTTAGTAACATTTCAGAAGTCATAACGATACATACCAGTGATCATTAATTCAGCAAGAGGAACGAAGTCACAACTTAAGTAGTTACGAAGAGGACAGTGATAAGAAGTCACCTAATTCATTCGCCAGACTTCCCAAGATTCTCAGCCCTTAAACATACTAAGGAATATAGAAAATGAGTTTATAAAAAGAGAAAGATGGGTTAAAATTCTAGAGACTAGCTGAACCCCAAATCTCACCCTCTAGCTGAAGATTCAATTAACTCTTTTTTCTCAACTGTCTCCTCACCCATGGGGAACCCTAGATTCATCTGCTGAGAAATTAGAGACCCCAGCCACAGTAGCAAATAGGAATAGGTGAATGGCTGCAACAAAAGAGAAAAGAGAAAGTCAATATACTTGTCACTCCTCCCTATTTGTTAGATTACTAACAGACCCACTATGCATTCTCTACTCTTCCACCCCCACATCGCCCATCATCAATACACATAATGCTCAGGTAAAAGAAGGATTATTATTTAGAGAAAGTGAATAGTCCCAAAGAAAAGGCATTCAGATGCTGGGTCTGCCAAATGGACAAGATGACTCATAAGCTGCTAACACTATAGAAAAAGCCCAAGAAATACACCTGTCATATAGAGCTTCCAATTATGTCTCCAAGGGCTGCACTCAACAGCCAAGCATCTCCTGTAATTTGAGGGAAGCCTCCAACATGACAAAGATCAAAAAAAAAAAAAAAAATGGGGGGGGGGTCAAAACTTCACAAAGTAAAAGAGAATTCAGAGAACAGAATGAACTTAGAAACTATGTGATAGAAACTATGTGACAGAAAATCTTACAAGTATATAACAAAGATTGGATGTTACACCTCCCTTCAAAAAGGGAATAAAAAAAGAGAGCTCCTTACAATTGAAATTTTAAGCAAAGAAAAAAAAAAACCCTTCAGAGAAAATAAATGTTGAGAAAAATCCCAGGGAAATAATTTAAGAAGAGAAAAACAGGAAAGAAAATGCAATATAAATTAAAGGATGAATCGAGGATACACAGCATTTCAGAAAAGAGAGAAAACAGAGAAGGAAATAAAAATGAACAAATTTCAAAACTGAAGGTCATAAACCTCAAAATGTCAAGTGTCTACCCAGTGAAATGAGAGCCACATTAAGGCAAATAATCAAAAAATTGAGCTGGTGTCAAAGGTCCTAAGATTTTCCAAAATGAAAGAAAAGTCACATTCAAAAGAATAACAATCAAGAATGGACTAACATTTTTTAAGAGCAGCAGTAGAATCTAGAAGAGTAAAGTCAGATTTCAAAATTCTGAAGAAAAATGATATTCCACTTGCAATTCTATACCCAAACTATCAATCAAACATGAAGATTAAAGATTATTTCAGATATTCAAAAATTCAAAACAATTATATCCTATGCACTTCTTAAAAAGTTAGTAGAGGATGAGCATTAGCAAAACAAATGAGTTGTAAGGAAAAGTAAGAATGGGATCTAGGAAACAGAGAGTCCAATGTAGCATAAATCCTAAAATGACAGCTATGGGCCCTGCAGAAAAAGCAAATAATCTTGAAGGCTGGAGCAGAAAAAAGGAAGAGAAAGTGAAATGTGCTGGAGATTGCTTCTTTATTCTCAGCATCGTCTCTGCTCTTTGAAGCTCTATGCCCATAGAGTAGGAACGGAAACCTTATAAACTAGATTTCCTACATCTCTTGCCAGCAGATTTTAGTTTAGAGCCCCCAATGAAAGCATTTGTACAAGATTTAGATGGCAGAAGAAAATGAGAAGCCATTACTCTCCAGAGCACTCAAAGGCAGATGCAGTAGCTTTCAGGTGCCAAAGACAACTGATATTAGTAATTGTGGTTCACCTGAAATTCCTGTACTTCCACATTCTTAAAAACCAGCAATGGTTTTCCACTGGTTGTGCTAGGCTCCTAATTCCATCAAACTCCTTTATTCGGAATTATGAAAAGTACTTTGATTTCCTAACCTAAACTTGACTGATTCAGGGATCCTTTATGCAAAAATATAGAAATGATGGATTGTTTGAAGACCATTATTACATAGCTTTCAATAGTGCCCATTATTTACATAATCATTATATTGCACACATTGACTTTTGATATACCTATATTTGGAGAATAGGGATAGGGAAAATCATTTGTGAGGAAAATGATGACACAGTGACCCATGCTCAACTTCCATAAAAAGAAGCTCTATGTATAATGTTTAAAGTTGATGACTTTGAAAAAGAGTAGTGTAAGTCCATCACTTTTTTTTTTTTTTTTTTTTTTTAAAAGGCAATATGGTTACTTGAGAGAAACGGGTCAAGATAAGGGGCAGTCTGAGTCCAGGCAATAAAGAGCCTACCAGCAACATTAGATTTCTTAGGTATGTAATATCTTACTCTCTTAAAGACAAATGGATTAGCAAAAAAAAACCAAAAACCAAAACCAAAAACCAAAAACAAAACAAAACCAAACCCCACCACAACAACACTGAAAATAAGAAACAAGGTTTTAAAACAAACACAGAATATAGACGCAAAATAACTAGGATCTTTCGTCCTTTGAGTGAGACATCACTCCTTTTATTATTTATTTCTATGAGAGGCCAAACTACAGTCAGATTTTCGGGGGCGGGGGGGGGGGGTGGTGGAATCAAATGAAGGTACTAGAGCAAAATAATTAAAATGTTAATCTCCTTACCTGATGACAACCTGACACATCGACCTCCACAGTGAGACCATACATATCACCAAGACTTAGTATGGAGACTGTTTTTTCCCACAGAAATAATAGATGTTATCATTTGTCATATATCAAAATATCACACATTATACCTACAATATGTGATAAGCAGTTCCAATGGTTCCTGCTGTAATTATTCTGTTTTTGCTTCCAGAACCGAGCGGTTCCCCAGGTAACTGGTTTATTGGCATAGGTAGGTTGTGTGTCTGTAGAAGCAGGGTTCAGATTTCAAACCAGCTGATCTGGAAGCCACCCTACCTTCACAGTGATACGTGTGTCACCTTCACAGTGACATGTGTCTTCTCAAATCTACTTTGTACTGACCTAAAAGTTACACTTCATTGATTCCAAGTTTTTGATTTGTCATGATGGGAGCAGCGACAGGAGTGGAAATGTCACTGAACATCCATGTAAAACAAACACTAATTATTAGCTTATATATAAAGCAAGAATTCTGCTTAAGACAAGGTAGATTGTAACAATACATTCTTTTCTCTACTTTTTGTTATGAAAAATTTTAGACATATATCTAAAGTAGAGGAAAAGTATAAAAATTCCTATGTATCCATCACCCAGATTCAGTAATTATCAATTTTGCCAATCTTGCTTTTTCTGTTTGTAACTATACTTTTCTTTCTAGAGTATTTTAAAAACTAATGCCAGACATGTCATTTCACAATCCTTCCATTTTCAAAAATGCCGAACAAGCTGTCTTTGTCAATTTGGGCAGGAATTAATATTTGAATAGATATGTGAATCTTTTGATACTGAATATGTGAATAGACAATTCCGGCATAAGGAGAAATACATGTTACATAATCTGGTTTATTCTCTTCATGACTCATCTAAATTCAGAAGAAAATTTAATGGAATTGCCTATCCTCAGGCATGAATCTTAAAATCTGTCAGCCATTCAGGACACCCATTCTCTTTGAAGGTACAAAAGTGTTAAGCAATCAGAAAAGTTTAGAGAAAGCAAGGAAAGAAATACAGGGATCAAGAAAAAAAGGGACATGAGGAAAATAGGAACTTAGAGACAAACACTAAATTACTCAGGAACTCTACTTGCCTGAAAAAAGAATTAGTTACCATAGCAGACATTGCCAGGGCCCTGCCCACACCCCTTCGAACTTTCAGGGTCCCCCTGCAGACTTCCAAATACCAGCACTTACATCTCTGTACCTGAGGATTCTGTACTTGAGGGAAGTGGTGGTTGGGCTAGGCATCCTTAACCGAAATAACTCTCAGAAGTTGGGTGTGTAAATATCACAGCTCCCTTAACTCTCCAACGGGTAATTCTGTGACATATTTTACACTGTTTCTGAAAAAGTCCATAGTATTAGACTCCTCTAATAGTTGGTGTATTAGGTGCCCATCATTGTCTCCCTTTCGCCTGTATCATTGTCCCACATCCCCACTGGTATCACCTGAATTTCCTAAACAAGAAAACTTGCACTTGAACCCCTGTCTCAGCAATTCGATCTGGGGAAACCTAAACTGAGACAATTACTAAACAAGGTTCTTTTCTTGCTCTTTTAGATTTTAGATGAGCAAGAAAAGAAGACAGAGACTCTGTGGTAGGTGCTTCACATACATTATGTCTCAACTAAATCCTGATAACAGTATTGTGAAGTAAGAATTAGAGAATCACAATAAATTCTATCTATGATCTCACTGTTAAGATTTGAATTCAGTAATAAGATAAGATTAGGAAAAGTACCAGCAACATGAATTAGTTTAATCTAAATTTTCATAGGCCCTTTTTTCCCAAGCGATTCTCACTGTTTTATTTCCTCAAAGCACTGTATTATCTGATATTATCTTGTTCAACTATTTATTTACATATTATCCCTCTTACCCTTGGAATGGAAGTTACATAGACAAGGAATTTTGTCCTGATTAGCATGTATCCTCAGAGTTGGGAGTAGATTCAGGCACTCCATGAATATTTGTTACATGAATAATTTATCCTTATAATCAAAATATTTTAGCCTATATTTCGTAACTCTTTATCTTTTCCAGATTTTCTGCAACTCAGTCCCACTTTGTGAACTTCCCAGAAACACCACACTTCCTTGCTGTTCTGATCATACTTTTGCCTTTAGGCCTTTGCACTTAATGTTCTCTCTATCCAGAAAGTTCTTTCTTTAGACAGGCCTCATGGCTTGTTCCCTCACTTCATTCAGGTCTTTTCTGAAACAGCACACTATTAGAGAGGCATTATTGCTTTATTTTTCTCTTTGGTAATCATCACTAATTGACATATATATTTATTTGTATGTCTATCCCCATTAGACTATAAGCTCAATGGAAGAAGTATATGGTCTGTATTCCTTTACTGGTATTTCCTCAACACTAAGAATAGATTTGCTGGGACACAGTAGGCACTCAACAAATTCTGTTGAATGAATAGATAAGCACAATCAAAATTAATAGTTATGATATCAAGAATCTCCACAAAATTACTTTGGCTTTCTGAAATCTTTTTCAAAAGGTATCAATAATAAATACAAAAATAGGAGACTAAGTAAGGAGACGACAGTCCAACAGAAGGTCTTATTTTTAGGTTCTATTGATTACACTATGATACAGCACACGGACTCAAAAGATATACTTGCTAGCTCTCAGAGGTAAGGAACTCAGCTGCTGGGCTAGATCTCAACCATGTGTGCCACTTAAAACTAAATGCAGAACTTCAGGCATGTTTGATTAAATATCATCTTGTTAGTTTTAGTTCCGTATTCCAGCCACAACTGTTAGTTTTCAGCAGTTAAGTGAAAACTGAATGATAAAGTCTACTTTTTTCATATGACACATGCTCTTACAGATCTTATAAGGTACTGTCATTCTCACCTCCCTCTTGGAGCTTGATTGATTACTCCTTTTCCTTATGTTCATTAATCTCATCACCTTATCTTTTATACCACTTCATTTTAGCAGAAAGGTAATAATAAAACCCTCATCCATTATCCTTTTACTCATCTAGTCAAGCGGAAATGGTTAATAACATGCTACAAATTGAACTTCAATCACCTCATTTTCTCCTTTGTTGAATACACATTAAAATATATTCCAAAAGTGCAATTTGTTTTACAGGAGAATTTGTGTTATATTGCTACAGACAACTAAAATTAAGTGTTTCTCAGTTCGGTTATTAAATATATCCAAGTGCTCTTTTATCGATAATACTAAAACATTAACTCATTTTATTAGGGTATAATAATACAAGAGCCTTATCTCCCAGAACACAAAGACATCTAGACTACCTAATAGTATGTGTTATATGATGGGTCATTTATCTTTCAGAAAAAAAATACCAGTGATAATTTATGAATTGGCACATTATTACAGATGAAATTGCTCTCTATTTTTAAAAGTTAATTTGTTTACATGCAGCCTTATCTTGAAATGCAAGCCCTATTAGTGAAGAAGTCTATAACTGTCATATAAAACAGAAAGAGAAGAATGGATATATACATAAAATAGAAAGACACAATGATTTAAGATTTTAAAACTATAACCTCTTGAATGGAGTAAATTGAATATACAATTAGATTATGGTTTTCAAAAGAGAAAATTATTAAAATTATTAAGTTATTAATTAAATTATTATAAAAATTACACAGCATTTTTTTATATTACAACAAATACTTGTTGGATTGAGTTCTAATAGTCCTGAAATGGTAGGGGAAAATAGCTATCTTTTTGTGGAGAAAAGATTTCCTATAAAGATCTTCTAATGTGGGTGGGCATCTTCTATCCATTTGTAAATGGCCATGCTCACCAACTGACTAAAAACTAGACTTGCAGTAAATGTTGATTAACATAACCAGATATTAAAGGATTGTTGGATATTATCTTCCTACATCCCAAAAAAATGATCTTTGACTCCAGAAAAAAAATTAGTAACGGACTTAGTATTTGAGCCCCAAACTGTACCACTTGTTAGAATAAAACTCATCTTTATTATGAAATACTTACAATATACTTATAAACCTATTTTTACACTGTTGCTTTAAAAAGACCGTTCCTTTTTATCCATTAAATTGTTTCACTATAAAATATACATGGAAATATATGATAATTACAAAGTTATTAAATTTTATATCATTGTTTACTCAATTTCTTGGTGTTGCAGAATCAAGAACAAGTATCAATTTTTGTTTACTTCTAAGACTTAGAGAACATCATCTAGTATTCCCTGTGAATAAGTCTTTCTCTTTTTATATGATTTTATACTTCTCGAGTTAGTGGAAAGTTTTTAAGATACCTGTCATATTAGACATGAATTGTATGTCACAGTTACATTATGTTCTTTGTGAATAATCTTGGTTTTATGTGGAATACACAAAAGAATAATAGGCTAAAATTATTAAATACTATTTCTTTCATACAAATAACAATAATAACGTATTACTAAGTTGATATTATATATGTTGAATATGTATTTTCATTTTAAGGAGAGGGAGAGATTAACATTTTAATACTATTTAACATGTGAAAATCGCTAAAGAATCAATAAATAAGCCTATGCATGCAACAGTTTTGATTTTAATCTCCAAACACCTTGAACAGTATCAGATGCCATTGTCTATAAGCAAATGAGTTTATCAATTTAATGGGGATTCAGGCAAATCAGCTGTTTAATGACAACTCCAGCTAATGTGGCAGAGGTTTTGCTCCAGTGCTGACAAAATCAGTGTGATAAAACTGTGACGAACTGATGAAAGCCTATTTCTTCTTAAACCAACATTTCATGTAATTAATAGCAAATAGCAGAATGTGATAATTTAAAACATTTCATTTATATCCTTTATATTTAGTGTGTTTTTATATTCAGACATAATGGTTTCAATTTTTTATATTCTTGAGCCTTTTCTTACCTTATCTATTTTCTCCTACTGTTTAACTCATTTCTCTCAATTTTCTCTTTCCTCATTTGTTCTCTTTCTACACTGAAAGTGACATGTAATGTCACTGTTTAAACAAGACAAATTTTAATTACTGTTTTTACAAAGAACAATTCCTAAGTTGTTGGGTTTAGAAAAAAAGACAGTATTTAAAGGCTTCTTGTTAGTTGGGTTATGCTTTGTTGGTCCATAATTTGGAGATCTACTTTATAAACAAAGTTAAGAACATTTAAAAAACTGAAGATAGAAAATATTTTTTAATATTCTGTATTTTCCTATGTTCTTCTTTCCTAAGTGAGAAAGAGATACCTTACAGGCACCTGGGTGGCTCAGTAGGTTAAGTGTTCCATTCTTGATTTCAGCTCAGGTTATGATCTCATGTTCATGAGATCCAACCCTGCATCTGCCTCTGCGCTGACAGCCCAAAGCCTGCTTGTGATTCTTTCTCTCCCTCTCTCTCTCTGTCCCTGCCCCACTCATGTGTGTGTGTGTGCATACTCTCTCTCAAATAAATAAACATTAAAAAAAGAGATACTTTATAGTACAAAATGCTTTCATTCTTAAGATACGGGTGCTAGTATTATTCCTACAGATTCAGAGGTTATTATTAACAGCAGAAGCTTTACATGACATAAGTTTTAATGATATAGTTGTACTATTAAATAAAGTAACTTTTCTGATTTTCATTATGAATTTTACAATCGCTAACACAAAGCAGTGGAAATAGTGAAGATGGTTAAGAAATGGTGGCTCTATTGGGGTGCCTGGGTGGCTCACTTGGTTGAGTGTCTGACTTCAGCTCTGGTCATGATCTCGCAGTTTGTGGGTTCGAGTCTAGCGTTGGGCTCTGTGCTGACAGCTCAGAGTCTGGAGCCTGCTTCAGATTTGGTGTCTCCCTCTCTCTGCCCCTCCCCTGCTCACACTCTGTCTCTCTCTCAAAAATAAACATAAAAAAATTTTTTTAATAAAAATAAAATGGTTAAGAAATGGTGGTTCTATCAATTTTGGTGATATCTTGCTATGAGTAAAATCTAAATAATGTTTTAAGCAAGTTAGGGACTTTTTCTTTGTTTTCAAATAACAAAGGTAATAAAGGTAGCCAATTAACTAGATCAGTGGCTCAAGAAGATAAAGCCTGAGGTCTCTGATTTTCTTGGCTTGTTCCAACTATTACTTTTTTTAAAAGTTTATTTATTTATTTAGACAGAAAGAGGTGCATGAGTTAGGGGCAGGACAGAAAGAGAGGCAGAGTGAGAATTCCAATCAGGCTTTGTGCTATTAGCACAGATTGAAAACGGGGCTCAATCTCACCAACCACGAGATC